>NW_020954585.1:52599378-52619709 GCF_900497805.2 Vombatus ursinus
GCTAGAGAAAAAAAATGGTAGTGCTTTAAACAAAAAAAAAAAAATTAGCTAAGGCTCACATATAACCCATTACCATGTTAGTCATGATTGAGATTGATTACCTGGAAAAAATGTCATCCTTTTGTTATATCTATCTCAACTCTGCCACCTTAAAAAAAAACCAAAACCCTATGTGACTTTGAGCAAGTGACTTAACCTCTCTGGTCCTCAGTTTCTTCATCCTTAAAATGACATTGGACGAGGTGACCTCTGATGTCCGTATCATCTCTAAATCAATGACCCTGGGTTTTTCTTCTTGGCTGCTGCTTTACCCTGACAGACTTCTGACTCCTGACTATCTTTCTGGTTACTTTCGAACTTCTGCTGATCCAAGCTACCTCTGACGTTCATTTGTAACCAGATTTCACCCAGCTAAAAATGTGAGCAGAGACTAGGGAATTTCTCCGTCCAGTTCAATCTGCCCCAAGCTCTGCTTCTCACAAAGAGTGGACCTGACTGTGTCTCATTCCACGGGCTCCTCACCGGTACAGTACCGAGCAGGATTGAACTTCAAAGCAGGTGGGACTTGGGTTTGAATCTTGTCTCAAGACGCTTACTAGTTTTGTGAGGCTGGGAAATCAAATCTCTCTGGGCCTCTGTCTCCTTCCCTGTAAAATGAGAGTGTTGTACTTGACTTTACAGGTCCCTCTGATCTTGTGGAAGCCATCCCTGCTGCTGTTTTTAGGCTAACTCAATAAAAAGGGGATGTGGACTGCATTTATGGCAAAGAATGGAGATGGAGGGAGGACAGATTTGAGAGGGTGCTTTCAAGCCTGACTCCAGCTCGTTCATCTGTACCTGTGGCTCAAGGCATACCTCCTTAGGCCTGGCCTCATGGGTAGGCAGAGTAGGTAGCTGTCCCGCTGTGCTGATTGGAAGGATGCTGGGAAGCCCCCTGCCCAAATACAGCTCTTGGACTGATCTGTCCCTGAAGTCTTAAGCACTGCCATAATTCATTTCTTTTGGGTTAAGCGTTACCCTTTCCTGGGGTCATCTTTTAAAAAGACAAATACTGCTGGGTAAGAGGTAACAATATTAAGTTCCTAATATGGAAGTGTAAATGCACTTATCAGATGACTTTGTTCCTTGGCAGGAGAGAGCGGTGCAGCCTGGGAGCTCAGGTTAGGAGTAGGTCTGGGAGTGGGGGCTAGGTGCAGTGTGGAGAGAAAGGGGAAAGAACTCTCCTGCGAGTTGAGGAGCAGTAAATACAACTTTGCCAAGGACTAGCCTCAGGCATAGTATTTTAACTTCACTTGAACAACCACTAGGTGGTGTAGTGGATAGACTATAGGACTTGGTGTTAGGAAGACTTGAGTTCAAATTCCGCCACAAATACTTACAGTGTGACCCTAGGCAAGTAATTTCATCTTAGGTTTCCTCATCAATTAAAATGAGGGCACTGAACTAGATGGCCATTGAAGTCCCTTCCAGCTTAGGAGCTATAATTCTAAGCCAATACTCCCTCTTGAGGTGCTAAAGGAATTGTTTTTCATGTTATTGTTATATCCCTTCTGTGTAGTATATAGTTTCAGTATCCCTACTGTGTAGTATATCATTTCAGTTTGCATATATAATCTCATTTGAACCTCATAACAACCCAGAGGGGTGAGTGTTATTACCATCCTCATTTTACAGTTAAGGAAACTGAGGCAACAGAGGTTAAGTGACTTGCCCAGGGTCATCTACCTAGTAAGTGTCAGGCAGGATTTGAATGTAAGTCTTCCTGACTACCATGTCACCTAGCTAGGGAAAAAGATGGTAGGGAGTAAGAGGTTAATACACTGTTATAAATGAAGTCTCACTTAAGTATCTCTAGCAAAGCAATCTAAATTTTTTAATCCCTAAATATAGCTATAAATTTGCTTGAAATACTCAAACTCTGTTAGATGGAAAAAAAAACCCCACATATAAAAATAATAGCTAGCATTTATATATTGCTTTAAGGTTTGTTGCAAAGTTATTTTCGTATGTTATTTCATTTGATCCTCACAACCCTATAAGGTAAGTGCTTTTATTATCCTCATTTTATAGATGAAGAAACTGAGACTGAAAGCATTTAAAGTGATTCCCCACAGTCACACAGCTAATAAGTACTTGAAGCAGGATTTGAACTCAGGACCTCTGTCCCTAGAGTCAATGTTCTTTTCAGTGTACCATGAAGAATAAATTTCAAAGGTAACCCAGAACGTTTCTTCAGGACACTAAATCCCTACAGGACAGCTCCCAGTAATTGGTCTGTATTATGGCAACTTAAGGTCCAGGCCAAACTGACCAGGGCTGTGCTTTGAGATGAAACTGCCTGACGCCCAGCCCAATCCCCAATTCCAGTTGCCTGTGCTATGGGCTACAACCTCTGTAAATGCCCACCCCTCCCCCTGCTCTTTCCCTTCTGATTTCCCAAATACATGAGCAGATCTCAGGCAAATGGGTCAGTAGTTGCCCTAAAGTGACTAGCCTTCTCACATAGCTGGCTTCTAATTGTGTGGCAAAGGCAGGGGTTCTGGCTTGGCCTGACCCAGAGGTTTTCCTTTTTAATTAGTGTTGTTATAAACCGTTAATTAAGTTTTACAACAGCAGTTGTTCCCTTTTGGAATGGAAGCCCACTGTGGCTAGAGCAGTTCAGCTGTGTGCTGCCCTCAGTAGCTTTAGTCTGGGATGACAGATCTTTGAGAAGCTTCTCTCTGATTTTGAAAGGACTCCTTGCAGAACAGAGCTTCTATTCCATCTGCCAGCCACCCAGCTCCGAAGGATGTTCAAGGAAGCTGAGAGCCTGTGCCTCGAAGGCAGGACCTGGGGTTTTATTGGAGTTGGGCAGCACCTCACCAGAAGATAGTGACTATAATCGACGCAGCTTCCCTGCTTGCTGAGAGTGCTTCCACTCATGTGGGATAATAAAATTATATAGAAAACAACCATGGAGGCCCTGGGTGAATGATGAATCAGAGTGACCTCTGGGTCCTAGTTGGAGATCAGATAAGGGCTAGATTTAGAGTCAGAGGACTGGAGCTCATATCTGTTTACTATTGGTCTCACCTTGGGCAAATCTGGGCCTTAATTTCCGTGTTTGTAAAATGAAGGGGTTGGAATTATGTGACCTCTAATAGAGTCCCTTCTGGCACTAAATATAAGATCATATGGCCCAAGTGAACAAATATTTTTTTTAAACGGCTGCTATGGGCCAAGGCTTGCTCTCAACAATGTACATACAGCTTATAAAACTTGTCAAAGGGACTTGAATGAAACAATTAGATAAAAATACAAGGAAGTGTATGGTTCCTAAGGGCACAGGTCACATAAGTGGTTAGTATAATGTGAGTTCAGAAAAGGGAGACTGTTGAGGTGGAGGAGAAGAGTATGGCTGTGTGGGCAGACAGGCAAAAATAATAAAGGGCCCTGGAGACGGAACAAATGACCCAGGAGAAAGCGCTGGTCTTGGAGTCAGAAAAGCCTAAGTTCAAATACTTTCTCACATGCTTACTAGCAAGTGTGACCCTGGGACAGTGCTTTAGAGCAGGCCTGTACAACGTATGGCCCACAAAAGATTTTGGGTGGCCCTTGAAAAAATATAGAGGAAAAAAAATTAAATTAAAAAAATATATAGATGATGTAAAAGAAATGAGTGCTTTGTCCGTGCCCCCCTTAATCCACCTTCCACTATCACTGTCACACCCGTCATCTAACTTGGCTGGTGGGCTGCCACTGCGCCCTCTCTCCTGTTTGTCACATGACCCTCAACAACCAACCATCGACAGCCTGTCTCTAGTTACCTTTACTTGGAAACTGAGCTGCTAAAAACCCATCTGCAGCCTGAAGAAGCTTAGCCTATTTTAATTTTGGCCACTACCTATTGCCAAGTTGTGCAGGTCTGTTTTAGAGCACCACCTCCTTCATGATGGACACTGTGCCTCTCTTGAGAGAGCCTACAAAGTAGTCTGCCTCAGTTTTCTTATCAATAAACCTGGGGATAATAATAGCACCTACTTCCCAGCTCTCAGGGTTGTTTTGTGAATCAAATGAGTTCACATTTGTAAAGTGTATAAATGCTAGCTATTAGCATTGTTGTTGTTATTGTTATGTAGAGGAAAAGCATATGAAAAAAGACATACATAAAACTGCCTAACTAATTACAGCTGTCCAGAGTTAGATTTCTAGATATCCTGATTCTAAGTCCTGGTCTTACCCAGGACCTCAGAGTTGAAAGGGATCTCAGAGTATGTAGTTCAAATCATACTTAAAACTTAATCCCTCTACAACATCCTGGACAAGTGAGCTTGAAGCCTCTGCTTGAAACACCTGAATAGTAAAGAAGCCCATCTATTACCCATTCCACTCTGAGATCCCTCTCATTGTGAGGGAATTTTTCTTGATATTGAGCAGAAATCTGCTTCTCTGTCTTTTCTACCCACTATTTCTAGTCATACCCTCTGGGGCCAATTAGAGCAAGTCTAATCCCTCTTTCACAACATAGCCCTTCAGATATTAGAAAGGAACCTTCATGTTCCCCCTAAGACTTTTCTTCTTCTGGCTAAATATGCATAATTTCTTCAGCAAAGTTTCCTATGCTCTGGACTGGGGATGAGGGTAGAGTGAAGGGAAGGAAATAAGCATTTATATAATACCTATGTGCTAGGCCTTGTGCTAAGCACTTTAGAAATATTATTTCATTTGATCCTCACAACAACCCTGGGAGGTAGTGCTGTTATTATCCCCATTTTACACTTGAGGAAACTGAGGCATATACAGGTTAAGTGACTTGCCCAGGGTCACCCAGCTAGTAAGTGTCAGAGGCTGGATTTGAACTCAGGTCTTCCAGGTCCAGCACTTTCTCTGTCCACTGTGCCATGTAGCTCTAAGTCCCTAACCATACTGATTGCTCTTACCTGAACATTGTTTAGTTTATAAAGGTGTTATTTTGTTGGTCCAGTCCTCTAAAGTAGCGTATTGTAAATAAAGGTACAGTCTGCTAAAGCAGCGTAAGGTGAATAAAGGACCTGCGTCAGAGCAAGGAAGACCTAAATGCAAGTTGTACCATTGCTCCTGGCCATCTGAGATCCCGGGCAAGTCAGTCACAACTTCACAGGGTCTCTGAGCCACTCCTTCTCAGTCTATAATTAGTTGTTGATTTGTATCATTGGAGAGCATTTCCCTATAATGATGAAATCACTGGTCTGGATAACCCCTAACTCCCTCCCTCAAAAGTCTGCCAATGTCCTTCCTAAAAATGTGTCTGGAACGGAGCACAATATTCCAGGTGTGGTTTGATTAGGGCAAAGTTTAGATTCTAAACTTTAGAGGGAGAGCAACCTCCCTCTACTAGACAAACACTGTACCTCTCTTGATGGAGCCTATATTAAAATTAACCTACATCTACTACACTATTCTGATTCTAATTTGAAAGGGAATCATTAATGACTTACTCCTCGAATCTAGTCATTCAACCAGTTCTGAGTCATTGTGCCTATAATCACCTACCCCATATCGATCCATCTTGTCCACAAAGAGAGCATGAGAGCTCTTGTGAAATACTTTGTTGAAATCTTAGGAAACCCAATCAGCCACATTCTCCTGATCCACCAGTCTAGTGACTGTTTAAAAAAGGCAATGAGGTTAGTCTGGCATGACCTGTTTTTTGATGGGGCCACCTTAGTGATCACCACTTCCCTTTTTGGATGCTCACAAACCATTCGCTCACTACCATCTTCTAAAATTTTGCCAGAAATAGAAGCCAGGCTCTCAAACTATCGTTTGCAGACTCTTTTCATTTATTCAGTTATTTTCCAATCCTCTCTGACTCTGTGCCCCATTTGGAGTTTTCTTGACAGAGAGACTGGAGTGGTTTGCCATTTCCTTCTCCAGCTCATTTTATAGATGAGGAAACTGAGGCAAAGAGGGTTAAACTAATGTCTGAAGCTAGAATTGAACTCAGGAGGATGAGTCTTCCTCGATCCAGTCCTAGCGCTCTGTCCACTATGCCACCTACTTTCTTCCTAAAAAACAAAAAAAAGGGCAGATAGTCACTTAACCCCAACTGCCTAAAAAAAAATGGGGCAGCTAGGTGGCACAGTGGATAGAGCACTGGCCCTGGAGTCAGGAGGACCTGAGTTCAAATCTAGTCTCAGACACATAACACTTTCTAGCTGTGTGACCCTGGGCAAGTCACTTAACCCCATTGCCTAGCTGAAAAAAAAAAAGTCTCAAAAAAACAAACAAACAAAAAAAAAAACCCCAAGACATCTACTCTTCTCTTGTCTTGCAACATCTCTCCCATTCTCCACACTTTCAAATACAGTATCATTCAAGGTTGAGGCAACTATGTGGCTCAGTGAATAGAGTAGTGGGCCTGGAGTCAGGAAAACTTATCTTCCGGAGTTCAAATCTGGCCTCAGACACTTATTAGCTGTGTGACCCTGGGCAAGTCACTTCACCCTATTTGCCTCAGTTTCCTCATCTGTAAAAAATAAGCTAGAGAAGGAAATGGCAAACCATTCCAGTATCTCTGCCAAAGAAACCTCAAATGGGGTCACAAAGAGTCAGACGTGACTGAAAATGACTCAAAAACAAAGGTGGTGGTGATGGTGGTGGCTGTGCAGTCACATCAGTTAGTCTTTCCAGTACCTAGGGTTAGATCCATTCAAGATGATGACTTGGAACTCTTCGAGGGAAGAAGCCAAGTAATCTCTTCCTATCTCCTTACTTATCTTGGGTTTCAACTCCTCATTGACTATTTTGTTCTGTCTTTTCCAATCCAAAGATCATTCTTCTTGGCAGACAAAAAAGAAGCAAAAAAACAGTTCTGTAAACCCTTATCCTAACCCTACCAACCCCAAGCAGCATTTTCTTTGATCCTTCTCTTTTCTCCAACAGAGAAAGCCTACAATGCCTACTTCAAAGTTCTACACACAGAAACGATCAGTATATGTTAACTGAATTTTTTTTAAAAGCAAACCAGGATATAGTTTTCAAAATGCATTCCAAAAGTGAACTTCCTACTTTTTTCTGCACCTTCTTAAATACATGCAATACCACCTCACTTCCACCCTGTAAGTCATTAGTAAGCCTTCTCCCACCCCCCAAATACAACATAAACTGTAGTTCGGAGGTTCCCAAACTTATTTGGACTACTGCCCCCCTTTTTAAAAAAAAATTACCCAGTGCACCCCAGGAAATCTACTTTCTTTAACTCTTTAATAGTTTTTTTGAAATTTACATCATTTCCAAAAAATATAAAATTTTTTTAAATGACATATCTTAAATTTAATAATTTATTGTAAATTTATGTAGGGTTTTTCTGCATTGACATTTTGATGACACAATATTGCATCATGTAACCATATAGTATAGTATTGTAAACAAGTCATTACATGCATATATTCTTGCCAACGCATGCTGGACTTCCTGACAATGTGCGACAAGCTTGCCTGCCAATACTTGTTTGTTAAGACTTGTCAGCAGACTTGACCACTGATCAGTTATAACTTGCATTTTGTGTGTTTATTTGGAAAATAATGTAATCACTACGACTTTAACTTAGTTACACATCAGATGAAACATGTACGAATCTTTTCTTCTTTCCTTAAATGTCCACCACCCCCTTATTTTTATTCAACACCCTCCAATTGCACCCTAGGCTACTACTGCCCTCCCCATCATTCCAGTACCCCCTAAGGGTGGTATCACCCACTTTGGGAACCTATGGGTTCAATACAAGATGTCCCAAAAGTCTTAGTGCAGGTTTAAGCCTCTATACTATATATATGTACCTTGGTGCAGGGACTGTTTTTCTAATTTGTTTTTTTTCTTTTGTTTTTGTCTTTGTATCCTTGTACCTAGTATAGTGTTTTGCATATATTAGGTGCTTAATAAATGCTCACTGAGTTATTGGATTAGTGTCTAGAATGAGGGAATTGGTTGTCCCACCTAAACTTTGCCCTGGTCAGTCTACCTGGGGAGTACTGTATTCAGTCCCAAACACTATGTTTTTAGGAAAGACACTGACAAACTTAATCAATATCACATCTTTGGCTGAGATGAAACCCTAGACTTGAATCAACAGAGATCTAGGTTCAAGCCCAACCTCAGATTCTTCTGAGCTATGTGATCCTGAACAAGTCATTTAACCTCTAAAATAATAGCTCAAATTCCTAGGACTTATCAATTGGGGAGTTCCCTACACCAATGAAATCTTAGATCTTTGAGGATGAGCTGGAGTCAGGACTGTAATAGAATGGCTAAAGGACATTGTGTTGTTTAACATTTTTAAAAAACTATCAATGGAGACATTTTTGTCATGCTAATAAAATCTAAAGGTGATAGATAATTCTGAAAAGCTGTAATTAGACAGAAATGACAAGCCAAATCTAGGAGTTGAAATTTAACAGTGGCAGAAATATTGTTCATATCAAATGTAATATTCTCTTCTCTGTCAAGAAGACACTTTTCTCAGCAGAGATAAGTCTACACAAGTCCTACAGAATATAGGTGGTGAGATACCATTGTACTTTTGCCCTTAATCCTCGAATAATGTGTGCAGTTCATTGAGTGGGTGGGGAGTTAGGGGGTTAAAGTTGAGACATTTTTAGGAAGAACATTGATAAACTTGAGCGTCCAGAGGAGGGCGACCAAGATACAGTATTGGAGACCATTTCACATTAGGACTGGTTACAAAAAATGGAGATCTTTAGCTTGGAGACTTAGGGAGGAGGATATGACAGCTATCTTATATCTGAAGGACTGGCAGACATGTGGAAGAGAGTTCCCCTTGTCCCCAGAGGGCAGAAGTAGGAGTACCTTGGAGGAACTGCAAAGAGGCATTGATGAGGTGAGGCACTTTGTGCTCAAAGTAAGAAAAAGCTTCCTACCAATTAGAATTGTCTAAAAGTGGAATGGTCTACCTTGGGAAATAGTGGGTTCCCCCTCAACAGGAGTTTTTGGGCAAAAGCTAGATGCCCATTCATTGGGAATGTTTGTATATAGAGGGAAATCCAGTTCAGATATGAGCTGCATTAGACTGGTGAGGTTTAGGGGCTTGGGTCCTGCCCGAAAGAATTTGATCCAAACCTTCTTTCAGCCAAAGACAAGGTTTATTAGAACATCCATCATAGTGGGCAGACTCTTAAGGAATCTGAACATTAGTGAACTATTAGCTAGATTATAAGAATCTGAGCAGTTTAATGGAGACAAGATGGACCTTATATACACAAAGACTGTGGGAGGGATCCAGGAGTGGCCAAGTAGTTTAGGATGACTGGAGGAAGGGTCTAAGGAGGGTCTGGATAGGAGTGGCCAGTAAACTGGGGTGAACAGAATGCCTGGGACCTGGACCTCGTGGCCAAGGGAGAATGGAACCTAGCTAGGATTAAGGGTGGGAAATGAGGTGGGGGGGCATAGGGAGGTAAGACAATGGAGGGCTAGGCTAGGTTAAGGGTAACAGAGAATTGGGAGATTGGGCATAGCCACAGTGAAAGGCCAGTTGATGGGATTATAGCTTCAGGGGAACGCCAGAGATTCAGCCATGTGGGAAAGTCTAGGGTTTTTCCTTTCTGGGGTCCAGATCCCAACCCCATCAAGACCAGTCTCTGAGGCCCCATCTAAATTCTAAGATCCTTTGAGAATTGCAAAGTTAATCTTCATTGTTCTTGTGCTTGAGATGGGATTTAAGAAGTCTTTTTCTGATCATTCAACCAGATAACTGAATTACAGTGGATAGAGTGTTAAACTTCTGAGACAAGAAGACCTGAGTTCAAATCCTGCCTCAGACACTTACTTAGCTGTGTGACCTTGGATAAGGCATTAACCCCCTCTTGACTCCAATTTCTTCATCTATTAAACGGGGATAATAATAGCATATATGTCACAGGGCTGTTATGAGGAATCAATTAGATGAACTTTGCATGCTTCAAAACACTATAAAATGCTTGCTCTCAGCTCCACCTAATTGTGTTTATCATCTAACCCATATAGCAAGAGGAATTTTTTCTAATGCTTTACTGAGATCCAGGTATAATATATTTATGACATTATCTGATTAAAAAAAAAAGCTGACATTTACATAGACAGATTTCCAAAGTTCTTTGCCTCTTTTGTTACTCACAACAAGCCCGTGAGGCATGTGCTTCAGGCTGGAGTGTTGTGAGATGAAAATGAAATAATGGATATAATAATAATTAATAACCAATGTTTATATAACACCTACTGTGGGTCAGGCTCTGTGCTAATAAGCACTTTACAAATATCTCATTTGATCCTCACAACTATCCTAGGAGGTGGGTACTACTATTATCTCCTTTTTATAGAAGGGAAACTGAGGCAAATAAAGGTCAAGTGACTTGCCTGGGGTCACATAATGCACTTTGTAAACCTTAAAATGCTATAGAAATGCTAGTTATTCACAGTCGTATTCATGTTAGTATTAATGAGGCTCCTAGATTTCATTCCCTGAGGCTTTTACTGCTCCCCAGATGAGCTCAAGCAAAGTTTTTTGAACAATTGTGGGGTGTGCTGGGAAATGCTTAACAATCTGGGGGGGGAAAGGGGGAAGGGGGGGGTAGGGGAAGGAGGAGGCTGGAAAGCCAAACTGGCAAACAAACTCTTAAGTTTAATCTGCATTATTAATACTTTCTTTGTCTAGACCACCCACAAAACTGGAAATCTGTCTCCATTTATCTGTGGAGAGTGCAGATTTCTAACGTACGAGTAAATGCTCCCACTGAAAATTTAACTATCCATTCTGGCTCTTTAAAGCAGGTCAGAGCAGGCCCCAGCACACTCTTTGCTACAGGTATTATTATCACTATTTTAAAGTTAAGGAAACCAGGACTCAGATTAAGTAACTGGTGCATGTGGAATGTCAGAAGTGCCACCCAGATGCAGGGCTTTCCCGATTCTGGGCCCAGAGCCCTTGCTGTTGATGATTCAGACTCTTCCATCTGATCTACCAGTAATGTGAGTCTACCAAAAAAAAAGGCTGAAGTTAGTTTGGCATGCCCAGTTTTTGATGATGCTGTGTTTGCTCTTGGTAATTACCACTTCCCTTTCTAAGAGTTCAAAAAAAATCCATTTAATAATAAAACTTCCTAGAATTTTGCCAGGACTTGAAATCAAGCTCAACAACTTGAAAATCCAAGCATTTCTCTCTCTCTTTTTTTTCTTTTAAATTAAACCTAGGCAGCTGGAAACTCAGTGGGCTATTGAATCAGGAAGACCTGAGTTCAAATCCAGTATCAGACACTTGTTGTTTGACTGGAGCAAGTCACTTAACTTCTACCTCATTTTTCTCAATTGTAAATGGGGATAATAATAGCATCTCTCAGGGCTGTTTTGAGGATCAAATGATACATTCATAAAGCACTTAGTACAGTGTCTGGCACATAGTAGGTGCTTAATAAATAATTGTTCCCTTCCCCTTCCTTTTCTGTTCTTTCTTCTATTTTCTTTTTACTATAAACTTACCATGAACATTTCAATAAACAAAAAAGATGATTGTATACGAAACTGATTTTCTATTATTTGCAATTTTTAATGTATACTAAATTTAACGCAATAGTACAAAACCATCCTGGTTATGCCTCTGTTTCTGAACATCCTTATGCTCTCTTGTGCCTTTTTAATGGTTCATGATGTAACTTTCTTTTCTTTTCTTTTTTTTTTTTACCACTCCTATTGTTGAGGCTTAGGGTGCTGGGACCCCAAAATCACAATATGCGGGTCCTGCCAGAATGAATTCGACCCAAGCCTTCTTTCAGCCAAAGACAAGGTTTACTAAAGATCTGCCATATTGGCCAGACTCTTAAGGAATCTGAACATTTGTGATCTATTGGCTAGATTATAAAAATCTGAGCCCTTGGTTAGACTCTTAAAGAATCTGAGCCCCTTAATAGAAACTAGATGGACCTTATATACAGAAAGACTGTGGAAGGGATCTAGGGAGGATCTTGAAGGGAGTGACCAAGAGAATGGGGTCTAGACAGGGTCTAGGTGGAAGGGGGGGGCATGGGGAAGTAATAGACAATGAAGGGCTGGGCTAAATTTAAGGTAACCAGGAATTGGGAGATTGGGCATAGGCAACAATGAAAGGCTAGTTGATAGGATTATAGCCTCAGGTAAATGCCAGAGACTTCCTTGATCAAGTGGGAGAATTCAAGGAGAATCCCATAGACAAATGGGACCCAAATTCTTTCCTACCCTGTCACTATTACCCACAACTCCAGGCCACCATGAGAGATAGAGGTACATTCCCATAAACCTAGTCATCAAAGAGACTAAGGATGGTAAAGCATTTGAGTTGAGGAGTTGAGATGTAATAGGTTCTACCAGTCTTTCCTCTGCACTAAGTTTGGCATGAATATGCACCATCACTTGGGCTTCCAAAAGGGAGGGGTAAACCAGTCCAGTAGAAAAGAGCAGGTTCAAGCTTCTCTGCTTATCAGTAGTGGGATAGGGCCCCTGAGTGTCCCCTGCATTTATAGCCTAGGTAAGAAAGCCTTTAACCAGCCTTTAAAAAAAAAAAAGAAATCTTCCTATAAAATAGAAGCTCCCCTTGTAACCAACCACTAAGTATAATGAACCAAAGCAAAGAAACATATTGGGGCAGCTAGGTGGCGCAGTGGATAGAGCACCAGCCCTGGATTCAGGATGGACCTGAGTTCAAATCCGGCCTCAGACACATAACACTTACTAACTGTGTGACCCTATGCAAGTCACTTAACCCCATTGCCTAACCAAAAAAAAAAAAACAACAACAAAAAAAAAACCATATTGGCTATGTTTATAAATGTAAGATCTTTCTGTACCTCTAGTCCATCACCTCTCTTCCAAGAGGTGAGAAGCATGCTTCAGCATCAGTATTGTATTTCACCACATAAAGGTGGCAGATTTTATGACAAATCTTTTTGTGCAAAAAAGTAGGGTGCGACCATTATGTGAAACTTTTTTAAAAAATTGTGCCAGCATTACTTAAAAGTCATTTATTACTAAACTGTCTTTGGTGCAAGATTAGGATGTACGGAATATTCATGAATATATATTAAAATTGAATACTGACTATGTGCCTAACGCTGAGAATTCTAGGCTCCTGGCTCACAATGCCAGGAGATGATAAATGTGTCTTTATGTACCACTGATGCATTGCTGCTCTGTTTGCCTTATAAGCGGCATGACGAACAGAATTATACCATGTGATGATTACACGATGAAAGATTATAAACCAAATTTTGTACTGGGGAAAAAACCCACACCACCCAAGGTGCGACAATTATGCGGTGAAACACGGTGGTATTCTGAAATCACTGAGTGGATCATACCTCTGAAGACTTTCAAATTAAAACAATAGCTGTCATTTATATAGCACTGCAAGGTTTGCAAAATACTTCCCATATGTTATCTTGTTTGATCCTCACAACAAGTTTATAACATAGGTGCTTTTATTATCCCCATTTTATAGATGTGTAAAGTGAGGCTGGGGCAGCTGGTGGCATGATAGATAGAGTGCCAGTTCAGGAGTCAGGAAGAGTCATCTTCCAGAGTTCAAATGTGGCCTCAAATGTAGCCTTACTAGCTGTGTGACCCTTGGAAGTTACTTAACCTTGTTTGACTCAGTTTCCTCATCTGTAAAATGAGCTGGAGAAGGAAATGATAAACTACTCTAGTATCTTTGCCAAGAATACCCCAAATAGGGTCACAAAGAGTAGGAGATGACTGAATAACAAATAACAAAAAACTGAGGCTGAGAAAGTTAAATGACTTCCCTGGTATCACACAGTTAGTGATTAAGGCAGGATTTGAACTCAGGTTATCTTGACTACAAGTCCAGCACTCTATCCACTATGTCAGTGGGCTACCTTCCACCATCATGCCAACTGTTCTCCTGGTGCTGCTTAGCAATTTTCTATTTGTTTCTTCAGTACCTTGTGACTGTAATTCATACAGGCCTAGTGGCTAGAAGTCATTGAAGACAGCTAGGTGCTCTCTTACTAATATCTTGTTTCTCTTGGATACAGCAACAGCGCAAATGGTCTCTGATCTGGGTCCAGGATTGAACAAGAGAAAGAGAATGGGTTGCATTGCCTATGGGGAACTTTCCAGGTCTTTCAATGATACCAAACTTCAGAAGTCCATCTTTTTAGTATCAGTATCTTTCCAAAGATGTTGTGTGGCTCTGAATCATTAAGCAACAATTTCCACAGACCCAAAGTTAAGGATAACTTAAAGGTCAACCTTGTGTAGACACAAGGAATTGTTCAGGAGAATCAGTGTAAAGAATGTATGATGAGAAGAGATGTGTAGGTTGTATAGCAAGAGGTAGCAAGAGTGAAAGGTAGAGATAGACAACCTGCATACCCTCTTGGTATCCATTCAATGTCAAGATGCATAGAGAAGCCCTCCACACCCAGAATATTGGGTAGGCCTCCTGGGACAGATTTATGGAAGAATATAGACAAGAGTCACAGACAAGGAGGGATAATCATGAACAAACACGGATAGTTTGCAATCTGCGTCTTTGGAAGAAATACTCATGCTGATGAGATCACAGATGCATCAAAGTATCAAAGAAGTCTCAAATTCCTATTTGCCATTTTTGTTTGATTGTTTCCTTTCCAAAGCTCATCATCCCATCTCTCCTGAGCTGGGCAGGTAGGTGGGGCAGTGGATAGAGTGCTGGCTCTGAAGTCAGGAAGACCTGAGTTCTAATTTGGCCCCAGATACTTACCAGCTATGGGACCATGGGCAAGTCATCTAAGCTCTGTCTGCCTCAATTTCTTCAACTGTAATAAGGAAATAATAGCACCTACTTTACAGGGTTGTTGTGAGGATGAAATGAGGTAACATTTATAAAGTTCTCAGCATAGTGGCTGGTGCATAGTAGGCACTCAATGGATGCTTATTCCCTTGTCCCTCAGACCATAGGTCCTATTCCATCTTTTCTCCTCTTTAGCTTCCCTCACTAGCCTCGGCTCATTTTGAGCATTAGTGCTTTGTACACCATTTTTACATGACTACAACACACTTTAGTATTCATCATCTGTTACCTGCCCTTGTCACCTGCCATCTTCTCTACGTGTCTTTCTCTAAGCTTGTTGGTGAGTTAATTATACATCCACATTGGTCCTTTAGACACTTCTCCTTTTTCTACCCCTTCATTTACCTTGACTTTTGGCTCAGTTGAAGGATCATTTAGCTTGGTAGATAAAATATCCTCTGGGGGTAGCCAGGTGGCACAGTGGATAGAGCACCAGCCCTGAAGTCAGAAGGAACTGAGTTCAAACCCGGCCTCAGACCAAACACTTGACACTTACTACCTGTGTGACCCTGGGCAAGTCACTTAACCTCAATTGCCTAAAAAGAAAGAAAGAAAAAGAAAGATAAAATATTCTTATTATTCCATCTGCTTAAGTATCAGGCCCATCTCTTCTTTCATTGATGTTTCTTTTGACCCCAGCATAGCTGTTGTTAAATAGCTATTTTTGTCGTCTCCAGCTTCCTTCACCAGCCTCAGCTCAGTCTAATCTTCTGGACTTCTGACACTATTTTGAGACACTCTGTAGTATTCATCCTCCCTTATTCATCCTTGTTCCCTCTTCTATGCACGCAGGTCCTCTTAAAATCTAAGTCAGTTGGTGAGTTTCTTGTGTGTCCACAATGGTCGCTTTAGAAAAATCCTCTTTTATTTCCAACTGAAATCATATTGTTAGATTTCACTCTTCAGAATCTCCTATCCCTCCTGGGCTGACTTCTGACACCTTCCTTTGGGTTCTTTGAAATTTGCTTTCTGAAAACATAGGATGTGTATTGGACAATAAACATCTGGGTTTCCTCTTCTTCTCTATCTGGAATTCTTTTTTTTTGTTTTTTTGGGTGAGGCAGTTGGGGTTAAGTGACTTGGGAAAATAACAAGTTCCTACATAAATAGGTATATATAGAATAAATACAAAGTAGTTTGAGAGGCAGAGTACTAGTCATTGAAAAGGTCAGGAAAAACTTCATAAGAAGGTAATACCGGAGCTGTGTCTTAAAAGAAGAGAAAGAATCTAAGAGGAGGGAGTGCATTCCAGGCATGGGGGATGGCCCAATGCCAAGGCACAGAGAAGGAGTGTCATTGCAAGGACCAGAGAGAAGGCCAGTTTGGCTGGATCATAGTGTAAAGGAGAAAGGAATAATTTCCAGTGATGCTGGAAAGACAGGGTGGGGTTGGGTTATGAAGGGCTTTAAAAACTAAACAGAAAAATTAGTCACTGAAAGTGATTGAATAGGGAAGTGTCATGTTCATATCTGAGCTCAAAGAAAATCATTTTGATAGCAGTATGTAGGATGGACTGAAGTAGGGGAGAGACTGGAGGCAAGGAGGCCAATTAGGACACCATTGTAATAATCTAGGCAAGAGGTGATGAAGGCTGGAACTAAAGTGGTAGCTGAGAGTGGAGAAGAGGGATCAGATGTGAGGAATGTTGTGAAGGTAGACGTGGCAAGATTCAGCAACTGATTGGATATATGGAGTCAGGGAAAGTAAAGAGTTGAATATAATGCCAAGGTTACATCCTGGAAGATGGGAAGAATGGTGGAAGATGAGAAAAGAGGGGGGAGGAAGGGAGGGAGGGAAGAGAGCACAAGAGGAAAAGAGGAGAGGAAGGAGGTGAGGATAGAGGGGTACAAAGAGGAACAGAAAAGAAGGGGGAGACAATCAAAAACTGAGCTTTGGTGAACACCTACAGTTAGAAGGCCAGAAAAGGAGGAATGATTGGAGAGGCTTAAAAAAGAGTCAAATAATTTTAATTCATTCCATTTTAAAAAAGGATCCTATATGTAGCACTTTAAGAGGAATAAGGAATGTCATGAAATCAAGGAAGTTATCCTAAGGTAATACAACCCCAGAAAGGCTTCAGCTCACTGACTAAAGTATGCTGGAGATGCTGGCATGAACAGAGACTAGAGTCAGGTGGGGCTATTCAGGGAAGACTTCATGGAGGAGACGGCCTAAAATAGAACAGAGCTCTTGGACATCAGTAATGACAAATGACATAAAAAAGGAAAAGCCTCAAGTCCTGCGCTCCTGCTCCCAACCCTCAAACTTGATCTCTTCCCTTCAGAGGAATAGAGGAGGAAAGAAGTGCCTTTGAAACTGAATAGGGTGGAAGTGATAGACTCAATATACAGAATAGAACAGACATTTTTGGACGTGGTCCCCTGTGGGAATTCACTGTGCTTTACTATGCATATTGTCACAGAGGTTTGTCTTCTTCTTTTTTTTTTTCTTTCTCAATGGGGAGGAGGGTGGAGGAGAGAAAATAAGTACTTGTTAATTGAAAAAAAAATTTTTTTAAATGTCTGAAGGGAGTTCATTTAAAGCCATTTCACACAGGCCATCCTACTACTCTCCTTAGGTCTTCCGGACTAATAATTCCTTGGTTTTACTTGATAACATGACCCAGTGCTTGACATCTTATTGTTGGGAAGTTCTAATTAACATCTAATCAGAATACATCCTGCTATATAGCTCTAGTCATCAACCTCATCAGTGAATAAGAAATGAACAATCACAATTCACTGGGTGGTATAAAAAGTGAGTAAGACTCATGGACTCCACCCTTTAAATACTGCCAACCAGTTAGAGAAGTAATAACAGCAATATTATTAACAACAATAATAAAATACCTTTTATGTAAAGATGACACAATCTACTTAGCCACCATAGTACTTGGAGTAGTTTTTCCAGTACGGGGCATGGATTTGAACTGAGTCATCTACACTCATTGGGTTTCCCTTGTGGGACCAACATCAAAGCCTTTGTGAAACAGCTGTCTGGGATCTGGGGTGCAAACTGAGACTATAGAACAAAACAAAGCCGGCAATCAAACATCTCACCTTAGCTTAATTGACAGTATACTCTAATCTACCAGGCTACCAGGCCAACACGCTTGAGATCACAAGGAGACATACATGGAAAGATATTCTGGAGGCAACTGAAAATAGAGGAGACAGAAAGGGAGGACTGGAAGGCAAGTGACATATCTCAGAGAAATAAATTAGAGGTCATCAGCTGAAAGAATACTAATTGGAGCTTTGAGACCAGATGAGTTTTTGAGGAAGAATGCATAGAGAAAAAAACTCACAGTAGAGGACTGAGATTTTTAAGAATTGTTCAGAGGATTCCATAGAGGAAGCAAAAAAAGGAAGTCCACAAAATAGGAAGAGAACCAGGACAAGCTTATTATCATGGACTCTAAGGAAGGGAGGAGCTTCAAGAAAGAGGAGGAAGTCACAGGCTTACTATCCCTGATTCCTCTCTCTCTCCTCTCCAGCCTGTCCTCCATATAGCCACCAAAATTATCTTCCTATGATAGGTCTTTCCTCTTCAACTCAAAAAGCCTTTAATGGATCCCTGGGATAAATTACAGACTTCTCAGTCTGGCATTTAAAGTTAAAATTATAATTCTCAACAACATTAAGGTCCTCAATAACCTGCTTCTTTTCCAGGAAAGAGCAATGTCATGAAAACCCAGAGAGGAGAGAAGACTCAGGAGGAACAGGTGATGCTACCAAGAAGGATGAGGGTTGAGAAACAACCATGATATTTAGCAAGTAAGGCATAGTTGGAGGTATGGAGCCTGGTCAGTAGACAAGGGTGCCTTGCTTATCCTGGAGGAGGCAGGGGGATGGAGGGGACAGTGGCAGAGATGGAGGAATTATTGTCTTCAGAGAGCAGCCTGGAGGCCACACTAAATCAGGATTGGGATAGTAACTACCAGTAAGTGGTGCTGGAGATGGCGCAGGAACCTGGCAAGTGCCCTAACAGTTGGGAGTCTTAACAGCTCTAGAAATCCTGGCATCATGGGAATTTTTCTGGCCTGCTTTGTAGAGATGATCCCACCTTGACCCCTGACACTAAATATTTCTGGGGTCTCACCTCCGACGCACCTGACCTATTCTAGGTTCTTGGGATCAACAACATGTCTAGTATTAGCCCATGCTGGGAAATGCTCTATCTTTTCAGCTTAGCTTGTTAAATTCTGTTTGACTAACCACAAGTCATCCACAGTTGTCTAGCACTGATTGCTCTACAGACTGAAATCTGCCCTGGGACTCATTCCTAAACTCAGAACTTTTCCCTCCTGGATTGGAAGATTTTTTTCCATCCAAGTAGAGAATGTTTCAAGATTTCCCACCCTAATGGGCTTGGGGGCAGGAGTGGTAAAAACCAGAAAAAAATAGGAAACCTACAATATTTGCCTTGCTGGCTCTGTGGATTAAGAAAAACAGTGGATTTTCTGAATATCCAATTTCACCACTGGATTATAAATCCCTAACCAAGGAGGTGGGGGCATAAATCAAACTGTATCATTTTACCCCTGCCTCCCTTCCACCACCACCACTACCACTACCACCACTACCCTCTCTCTCCACCACAATATGTGAACTCAACCACATTAAAATAACAACTCCCAAATGAGAGCTCACATTTTACATAACACAAAACACTTTTCTCATAAGAATCCTGGAGTATAAGTAGTGTAAAATTCCCATTTTACAGATGAGGAAACTGAGGCTCACAGAGATGAACATGATTGGCTGGGTCACAGGGCACCCAGTGAATAAACAACAGGACAGAGACGGGGATTTAGACCCAGCTCTTTTGACTAGATACAGCATACTTTCCAATGTATGGGTGGAGTGGGGGCAGAGCTCACCTTGCAAAAGGTAAGCACGCCACTAAATTCACTTAGGGAGAGAGAAGTGTAGCAGTATGGGCTGTTGTTATATATCAGGGGTCTGGGACTTTGACCAGTGATTTCTCTATTAAGGATGTTGTTATAGAATCACAAATGTAGAGCTGGAAGGGACCATGGAGGTCATCAAGTCTAATCCTCTGATTTTACAGGTGGAGAAACTGAGACTCAGAAGTTTTGTAACTTGTTCAAGCTGACATGGCTAATAATGGTAGGGGCAAGATTTGAACCCAAACCATCTGCCTTCAAATCCACCATTCTTTCCACTGTACTACATGCATTGAAGCCATGGGAGGATTTGAATCCAGACCTACTATCTCTAAATCTAGTACTCTTTACACTACACCAAGAAAGCTTTCCACATATTTGTTTGCACTTGTCTCCCCTATTATAGAGTGTAAACTCCTTGAGGGCAGCGACTGGGTTTGGCTTTTTTTTTTTTGCCTCTTTTTATATTCCAAGCACTTAGTACAGTTCCTGGCACATAGTAGGTGTTTAATAAGTGTATATTAAATTGAACTGAATTAATGTCGGTCTGGTGGAAGGGGGGAGGGTTGGGGAGATTGCAAAAAAAAAA
>NW_020954585.1:52619748-52638797 GCF_900497805.2 Vombatus ursinus
TTGCTTGGCCTCTTAGGAGTTTGTGGCTGATTTGGAGGCCTGAATAGCATTCACTGGGGATGACTTTGGGCACACTGCCCCATTAGTAAACATTAAGTCCCTGCTTCATGTCCTAGCATGTTGGAGAACTGGGCCGTGCTTTGCTACTGGGTGGGGTCCCTCCAATGGGCCAAAGGGAACAGATCTGTCTCCTTTGATTAGTATTTAGTCTTATCTCTAAAAGTGGTATCAACACATCACTGGACTATTTTCTTTCATCAGCAACCTAGACAGACCAGTTTAACTTAAGAAGGCCTCAGTGCTGAGAAGATACTGAGTCCTAAGATGAGGGCACAGTTTATAGAAAGCAATGGATTCACTTTTCTGTTTGTCTACTTCATCAGAGGGTGGCCCTCAACCAGAAGCCAAAAGACCTGTTGTTCAGGCCTAGCCCCACAGGGCTACTGTGGCTGGGTTTCCCCACTTGGAAAATGAAAGAGATGTAGCTAGGCCCCTCCCAAGGGTGTTGGGGGATGAGCTCATATCTGCAGAGTGCTTTAGCTTCCAGGCACTAGAGAGATGTGAAGTTCATTGTGAACGTGATGAATTAGATCAGCAAAAATAAAAATCAGTTCCCCCAAGCAAACCTTCTCCAATCCCCGTCTTTCCAAATCCTGGACCATACCAAAAGAAGCCTGGGAGAAAACTTAGTGCCAGCAAATAGACAGATGTGGGGCTCTTGGTTTCAAGGCTATGACTAGGTCTCTCCCAACCTGAGCTAGTAGAGCTGTGTTATGAATGTGTCTTTGCTTGTCACCTCCAGGTACTTAGAACCTTGCTTCAGGGTTGGGGGCATTTTTAAGGTAGACAGTGTGACAAAAAATTGGGAATCAGGGTACCCGAGTTTGAATAATGGTTTTGCTGGTTACTACCTCCAAGAAAAGCAGTGTAATATGGTAGAAAAAAAAAGTATCTGGATTTCGAATGTAGATAATCCTTGCTTCCAAGGACAGAATATTTAACCTGTATTTCCTCATCTGTAAAATAGTACTTGCCCCTCCCGAATTGTGGTAAAAATCAAAAGATAATGATGTAAAACATGTCCCCGTGTAAATATCCATGTGACCTTGGACAAGTCACTTGACTTTAGTCATCTCATCTGTAAAATAAGGAGGTTGGGTCAGATAGCCTCTGTGATCCCTTCTAACCCTAGGATCTCTAAGCTTCCTTCTCTTTCTAGAGCCTATGTTTTCAATTTAGGATCATAGGACCATTGATCTGTAGCAGGAAGGGAGCTCAGAGGCCAACCTTTTCATTTTTCAGATGAGGAGACCGAGGCCCAGAGAGATTATATAATTTGACCAAGGTCACATAGGTAGTCAGCATCGAAGGGGAGATTTGAACACAGGTCTCCCGATCCAAGAGCCAGTGCGTTTTTCCACAGTACTATACTGTCTTCCTTAAAAGAGATCTTTACTCTTACTTTTAAAATTCCCGTTTTGGTAATCTTTGATAAAGATCTGCTTAATTTTACCCCTCTTCTCTCTCTCCTCTCGCTCTCCATCTTTTTCTGTCTCTGGTGTCTTTCTCTGCCTCTTTTCTCTGTCTTTCTCCTCTCTTTCTCTGTCTCTGTCTCTCCTCTCTGTTTCTCTCTATGTGTATCTGTCTTTCTCTCTTCTTTGCCTCTCTCTCTCCTTCCTCCTCCTCCTTTAAATTTGTACAAAATTCCTTCCTACCATTTCTGGGTCTATGATCTCAAGAACTGCCTCTCCACACCCACGCCCCATCCATGCCTCCACCAAGATACAGGTGAAATCAGCCCACAGATATTCTTGAGGACAGGGGACCAGGGTCAAGGGAATCCTTCGGACATCTGCCCGGCAAGCAGCTGCCATCTGCAGGCCAAAAAGGAGATCTCACCAGGCAGGTTCCCGGGAGTCAGCTTCGGGCTAAACAAACAGGGAAGAGGATACTGTGTCAAGAGAATGAAAGGACAGAGGAAGCAAACAGCCATAAGGTTTCCTTCGCTCTCAGCCCCTGCCCTGGCTTGGGCTGGGAGGCGCATCCTGACGCTCTCTGGGGTTTAGAGGTGGGGCTCCTGGTACTGAGTGGTGAGACGAGCAGGTGACTTCCTGGTAACTCTACCCTCCCGACTGATCTCGTCTCCCCTTCCTCCCCCACTCTAGGTGCAGGCACCTGGGGAGGGCATAGCTTTGAAGTCTCACCTGGGGCCTGTCTACTCCTCCTGAGCGAGGCTCGGAGCTGTCTCCCCTGCCACGTGAATGCCTGCGCTCACCCGGACCTGGGACCCCGAGATGCAAGTGTTCCCCAGTCCAGCAGCCGCGGGGCCGAGGTGACGCTCTTGGCGCTTTCTATTGGGCAAGGTAAGAGTTGGGTTAAAGTAGCCACTAAAATTGGGAGGGTCAAAGGAAAGGGGGGCGTTTCTAGGGGGGAGGGACTTCATTTCTAGACAGAATCTGAATTAAGTGATTGGGTCGCTTGTTTTTGTTCTCGTAGATCTTACTTATGATTCTAGGAGCGTGAGTGCTGTTCTTAGGCTATCTCTTTCTAACATCAGCCCCTCCTCACACATCCCTCCACCCACCCCCGACACCTTACCCTAGGCCAGCATGTTTAGCCGGCTAGCAAGCAGAAAGGGTTAAATGCAAGCAGGGTAGCCTCGGAGCAGGTGAGAGAAAGTAGCTTTTAGAGAAAGTAGCTTTGTTCCGAGGGGGGAGGGCAAAGTCCCAGGGAGCCAGAAGTGGCTGGTCTGAGAGTCCTAGCAATGAATAACCCACTGCCGCGGTATGGGGAACTCGGTCCATGTCCTGCTCGTGCTGCTCTTGTTTGGGGACTCTCGAGGCAAGCGCTCTCAGAGGTTGCCGGAATCTCCCATCCACCTGCAGGCTGAGACAGCTAATACGCAAGGTGGTGCGTACACGATGTTGGGCTGGAACGGGAGGAGGGCACGATTGGAGGTATCTGGGGAGGGTGAATAGCCTTAGTTTTCTCCCGTTCCTAGGAGGCTCAGCAATTTACTTGAACAAACATTTTAAGTGCCCACTGCTTGGTAACCCTTAATCTCTTCCAAGTGGGGTGCCTTCTCCCCCTTGAGGCATGGTTAATAATGCATGCACTACCTACCTCACAGGTTGTTATGACAATCAAATGTAATAATATGTATATGTCTGTATACTGTGTGTGTATATATACATGAATGTGTGTGTATATGTATATACATATATGTATGTGTATATATGGGGAGAGAAGGGGACAGAGAGACATAAGTTTAAGAAATAGGAGGTGGACTTGTGATTTCATTAAGGAAGAAACACCCAATGAGGAAATTCCCTCTACCAAAATAAATTGGCACCTTACCTGCAACTTACAGTTTTAAAAGGTTGCCTGGGGCACTAAGAAGTTAATTGACTTGGCCTGGAGTCATATAGCCAGTGGATGTCAGAAGTGGGACTTGTACTCTGGTTGTCTGGGGTCTAAGGCCATCTCTTTATCCACTATTCCTCTTCGTAGACTAAAGTACTACAAAAATGTCAGCTATCATTATTACATTATGAGCAAAGGTCTAAAGTTGACAACGAACCCTGAAATTACTTCATTCTATTTGACAAGCTTCTGTTAAGCACCCAATGTGTACAAGGTACTGGAGTTATGGTGAGATACAAATGCTCCACTTAGACCTAGAGTAGGCCCTTTCCAACTCTGGATCCATGATCTGGTTTTTCTAGGAACTGTTTTCCTGCCCCCATTTCCTTCTTGTCCACTTCAGTACAGGTGAAGTCAGCCTGCCCTCAGTCCTGGCCTTGGGAAGCTTCTAATCTAGTAAAGAGATGTGATATGGGGAGGTTTGGTGAAAAAAGAATGCTAGCTTGGAGTTCAGAGGAGGATGGTTCACTTCCTGTTTCTAATGCTTTTCTACCTTTATGACCTTTGCTAATTCACTTGACCCCCCTGGGCCTCAGTTTCCTCATACATAAAGTGTAGACATTGGCCTAGGTTTCTGAGGTCTCCTCTAGCTATGGGATCCAATCTGATGCGTGTTTATTTATTTTTTTTTACTGTTGTTATTTATATATGATCCTAGAGAGCCAGCTAATCTAATCCCTTCATTTTACTGATATCAGAAAACTGAGCCTAAGAGATCTGCATAAGATCACGCTAAAGTAGTAAGCACCACAGGTGACATTTGAACACAGGTCCTTTAACTCCAGGGTCAATTCGCCTTCTGTTGCTCTGCATTCAGCCTCTTTGTGATGACTTCACAAGAGAGAGGGTAGCAGAGTGCCCTTAGGAGGGTAGCTCCTATTTTAGGGTGGGAGGTATAGGGCTAGGAATAAAGGAAGTTTTCCTGGAATTCTGAGAGAGTGAGGGAACCCCTAACCAGATAACCAACCTACTAAGTGTTTGTTTAAACTGGACCTACAAATATCGTCAGCATAATAATAACAATAATAGCTAGAATTTATGTAGCACTTTAAAATTTGCAAAGCAATTATCTCATTTAATCCTCACCACGATCCTGTAAGGGAGGTGCAATTGTTAATCCCATTTTAGAGATAAGGTCAAGCACTTTGAGTCAAGCACTCCAGCTATTATGCCACCTTTCCTATACCAATGTAGATTGGTACATTCTCTGCATTGCTCAATACATTTGACTGGAGGCACCAAGAGGTTAAATAACTTGCCCAGAGTCATACAGTATGTGTTAGAGAGGGACCTTGAACCCAGATCTTCTTGGCTCATAAATTAGTTTTCTATCCACGACAGCAAACTCCCTATTTAGGACAAGGTTTTCAGATTTTTCGGTTTCCAGGATCTGAATGTCTAGACCCAGCTTGACATTTGGGGATTTGGACCAGGGTTTTGTACTGCCAACAGTACAATAGGACCAAGCTTTAGGAGTTATAGTCTTAGCAAGGAGGCAATCAGTGGACACTGGGGAGTTTGGGCCCCATCCCATCGCATGCAAATTATAGTTCTGGTAGCCCTGGCCAGCCTCTGGTTCATCCTCTTTTGGAAATGAGGTGGGGGAGTTGGTGTTTAAAAGACTTTTGCACTAGGCCGAATCTGAGTTCAAGGTCTGAACTGAAATTAGGAGGAGGGATAGGACTGCAGAGGGCCCTAACAGTCTACTAATCAGTGAATTCACTCTGAACTGGTTTAGGATTTCCCCTCCCTCTCTTTTCTTTCCTTTCATTTTTCATTAATCTCCCTTGGCCTTCACTTTTCCTTGATCCTCCCTGATAGGGGCCCAAGTCCACTCCTCCCTCGGATCTCTAATCCGTGTTTAGTGCCCTTCCTCTTCCCTAACTCCTCCTCTTCTTCCTGCTGCCATACCCTTCCTTACCTTTGTCCTCTTTCCTTCCTCAATAGATGGACAACAGCACTGGGCTACCTGTGGAAGAGAACTCTACCATCCCAAGTACTATGCTAACCTCCCAAATGGCTGAGGGGTTGCTCCATACTAGCATCCTCCCATTTGCTGACCCAGGCTTTCCCACCAGTGGAGATGGCCCTCATCTTAGCAGGGCTTGGAACAGCTCCCAGGGCTCCAAGCAGCTGTTCCTCACCACCGCCCTTGCCCAGGGCATCTCAGGATTGTTTGTGTGGTCAGCCCTGATACTGACCTGCCACCAGGTAAGATTCTCCCCTGCCTTTCCAGATCTCCCTAGACCTGGAAAGCACTTTACATGTCCTCCTTGTAAACACATCTTCCACGTAAAATCTATGTCCTCCTGTGAACAACCAGCATGAAAACTCAACTTATTTTCTATGTCCAGAAGCTCCCCACATCTGTCCCTTGAGCTCCAAACTGAATCGTGGGCAGGGAAAGCAAGTCTTGGGCGGTTAGCATATCATCCTAGCATCTGGTTGGGATTTATAGATCATTGTTTTAGAGCTGGAAGAGACTTTAGACCAGGGTGGGGAACCTGCAGAACCTAGATGGCCATTGAGGCCACAGGATCCCCACCCCTGATTCTAGACCAACCCCTTCATTTTACAGAGAAGGAAACTAAAACCTGGAGAAATGAAATGACTTGTCCAGGGTTACACAGATCCTTATGTATTCTGACTCCAAATCCAGCATTTTTCCATTATATCACATACTGATAATAAAGGCTTTTCATTACCTACTCTATGCAACGCATAGTTGGGGATACAAAATTTCTGTTTTCTAGGAGCACATATTTTAGGAGAGGAGATAGAGTATTTATCAATCCGTCAATCAATAAACATTTATTAAGTGCTTACTATGTGCCAGGCACTGTGCTATGCTCTGGAAATACAAAAAAATCAGTCCCTGACTCCAAGGACCTTGCAATCTACTGGGAGAGAAAACAAGCAAACAAATATATACAAAGCAAACTATGTACAGGTTAAATAGAAAATAATTAACAGAGGGAAAACACCGGAATTAAGAAGGCTTCCCATAGAAGGTAGGATTTTAGTTGGGACATAAAGGAACCCAGGGATTTTAGTAGTTGGAGTGGAGGAAGAAGAATGTTCCAGAAATGGGGGATAGCTAGAGAAAATGCCTGGAGTGTCTTGTTCATGGAACAGCCAGGAGGTCAGCATCACTGGATCAAAGAGTATGTTTCATCAAGTAAGGTGTAAGAAGACTGGAAAGGTAGGAAAGAGTAATGTTATGAATGCCAAATAGAACATATTGTGTTTCCTCCAGGCAATAGGAAGCCACTGGAGTTTGAGTTGGGGGTAACATGACTAGGCCTGTGTTTTTGGGAAACTTATTTTAGGAACTCAATGGAGAATGAATTGGAATGGGGACTGACTTAAGGTGGGCAGACCCATCAACCAGGCTATTGAAGTAATCCAGGTGTGAGGTGATGAGGGCCTGTACAGAGGAGTGACAGTGTCACAGGTGAGATGTTGAAAAGGTGAAATCAACAGGCCTTGGCAACAGATTGGATATAGGGGGTGAGAGAGACTGAGGGGTCCAGGATGATTCCGAGGTCTTCCAGCCTGAGGGACTGGGAGAATGGTGTTGCCTCTTTGGAGGGGTGTAAAGTTTAGAGAGAAAGATAATGACTTCTGTTTTAGACATACTGAGTTTTAGATGTCTACTCAACATCCAGCTTGATCTGTCTCAAAGGCAGTTGGAGATGGGAGATTGGAGCTCCGCAGAGATTGGGGCAGGATAGGTAGATCTGAGAATCATCAGCATATAGATGGTAATTACATCCATGGGAGCTGATGAGATCAGTGAGTGAAGGAATATAGAAAGGGCCCAGGGCAGAATCCTGAAGGACACCTCTGCCTAAGGGACATGATCTGGATGACAATCCAGAAAAGGAAATTGAGACTAGGTAGGAGGATAGATAGGAGAAGAACCAGGAGAGAGTGGAGGAGGAGAGAGCAATTGACCAGCGTCAAAGGCCGCAGAGAGGTCAAGGAGAATGAGGACTGAGAAAAGGCTGTTGGATTTGGCAACTAAGAGAACACTAGGAACTTTAGAGGGAGCAGTTTTGGTGGAATGATAAGATCAGAAGCCAGATCGTAAAGGGCTGGCTGAGAGAGTGAATGGTGGACACATGTAATGTAGACGGCCTTTTCTAGCAGTTTAGGAGCAAAGGGCAGAAGAGATATTGGACAATAGTGGGGACAGAAGGATCAAGTGAGGGTTTTTTCAGGCTAGGGGAGACAAGAGCATGTGCAAAGATAAGTGACTTTATAAGGTAATATATTCTAATAACAAAAGAAGTTATTCTGGGTTGGGACAAAGAGAGGTAGTGTGGTATAATGGCTAGAGAGTTGACCTTGGCGTCCAGAAGATGTGGGTTCAAATCCAGCCTCAGACACTTACTAGCTGTGTGACTCGAGGTAAGTCACTTCACTTCTGTTTGCTTCAGTTTGCCTCATCTATAAAATGGGGATAATAATAGGCCTCCCAGGTAGATAGGTAGCTAGGTTTGTTTCGAGGATAAAATGAGAAAATGATTGTAAAGCACTTAGCACAGTGCCTGGCACATAATTGTTGTGAAGATCAAATGAGATAATAATTGCAAAGCTCCTGGTACATAGTAAGCACTATATAAATGCTAGTTATTATTCGTATTAGAAAGCTGACCTTGGAGTCAGAAAGATCTGGGTTCAAGTCTTGTTTCTAACATACCGTGGCTATGTGATGCTTAATTTCTCAGTGCCCGAGGCAACTCTTTAGGACTATAAGCTGCAGGGAAGGTCCCAGCCTACATTGACTGAGGGAGTTTCTTCATCCATTGAAATCCCAGCCTGATCCTTATCTCTCAAGCAGGAGGCAGTACTTAAACTGGGCCTGGAAGGAAGGGTATGATTTAGAAAAGTGGGGAAGAGAGTGGAGACCCTTGTAGGATGGAGAAACAGGACGTGCAAAGATGCGAAGGTGACGATGTGCGTGGGCAGAGAAGAGAATGTCAGTTCCATGTGGACATGGATTGTTTTTTTTTTCTTTGATTTTTGTATTCTTAATAGCACAGGACCTGGCATGTAGTAGGCACATAATAAATGCTTTTTGCTTGATGATGTATTCAGGGGATAATGAATCGACCAATTTGATCCAAAAGAAAACTCACGTATGACGATAGTTTGGGCTAAGTTTATTAAAAACCAGCTAAGGCATTATTCTAGTGTAGACAGTAGAGAGTCAGGGAAAGTTTTTGAGTCTGGAGGTGGGAAGGAGTAGCAATGTGTGTATCATGGGGAGAGAGTAAAGTACAAAGCCATGTTTTAAGAAGGTGGATCTGGCTGTGGGGTGCTGAATAGGGAGAAATTATAAACAGGAGACTGTTGAAATAATCCAGGTGAGAGGTAATGAGGGCGTGGACTAAGGTAGCAGGTAGTAGGAGGAATAAAATAATAATAGCTGATAATTTTATGTTTTATGGCCAAGAGTCAGGTAAGTCAGGTCAGTCAGGTCGTGCGAGTGTCATTAGTTTACAAATGAGGAAACTGAGGCACAGACCCCAGGAACTTGCCTGGGGTTACAAAGGAGGGGAAATTTGAAGGATGAGTTTTGCTAACTGAAGGATAAGAGGCACAGACCCCGGGGCTGTGTCAGGTCTTTGGTGTAGGTGGCAGTTACCACCCTGCAAAAGAGACAGCCAGCTTCTCTTGCCTCTGCTTCCCACCTGCTTGGGAACTCTGACACCTTGGAGCAGGGAGCATGAGGGAAATGGGGCGAGCCCGGCACTGAGCACCTGCTGCTGGAGCCGAGCCCTGTTGTGGGGGTGGGGAGGAGAGGGAGGGAGGGTGTCACAGGCACAGGGAAGGCTCCAACTGCCACCAGCGTGATAGCACCAAGTGAAAAGGACTTTGCCCCAGCTCCGGGGAGGATGCCATCTGCCCCTCCTCCTTAAGTGCCCCTCCCCCAGGCACAGGTGGATCAATCAGTCGGTCCTGGGTTGGAGAGTAGCAGGTCCCCTCTATGGCAAGGCATGCTTTATGTAAAGCTCTTGTGGTGACTTTAGTTCCTGTCTGGACATCCCCCTGCCTCCCTATTTTTTAATGGGCAAAGTGATGAGTCTGACCATTCAGCATCCTTTGTATTTCTACAGCCTGCAGGTGCTCTGCAAAGTACTTTCACAACATCTCTATGAAGTAAACAGGGCAGGAATTATTATCCCTACTTAACAGATATAGAAGCTGAAGCCCAGACCTGCTTAGTGAACCTATAACTAAGTTTACCTGGGGAAGCTGATGTTAGAGCTGGGCTCTGACATCCTTAGATGTATAGGATACTTCAAGGCAGTTTGGCTTATATCCTCCTCTAAGAGAAGTTGCAGAAATATCTAGGGGGTGCAGTGGATAGAGTACCAGTATTGGAATCAGGGGGATCTGAATTCAAATCCAACCTCAGACTCTTATTAGCTGTGTGACCCTGGGCAAGTCATTTAACCCTGATTGCTTCCAAGTTTAAAAAAAAGTTATTATCCCCATTTTATAGATGAGGAAACTGGGGTTCTGGAGAAGTGAAGTGACCTCCCAAAGCCCCACAGCTAGTTAATACAGGAGCCAGATTAAGAACCCAGTTCTTGGGGCAGTTAGGCGGTGCAATGGATAGAGTTCCGGCCCTGGAGTCCTGAGTTCAAATCTGGCCTCAGACACATAACACTTACTAGCTGTGTGACTGGGCAATTCACTTAACCCCGATTGCGCCTCTCTCTCTCTCTCTCTCTCTCTCTCTCTCTCTCTCTCTCTCCCTCTCCCTCTCTCTCCCTCCCTCCCTCTCTCTCCCTCCCTCCCTCTCTCTCTCTCTCTCTCACACACACACACATATACATACACACATACATATATATACACACATACATACATACACACACACATTAAAAAAAAAATTAGAACCCAGGTCTTCTGACTCCTAGTTCTGTTTGTTTGTTTCCTTATTTCTTTGGAATAAGCTTGAGAGCAGGCTCTGTTTCCTTTGTGGTTTGTATCCCTAGTACCTGGCACATAGTAGGTCCTTTTATAAGTTACTCATTGGTTGCTTGATTGATTTGTCACCCAATCTTTCTTTTTCTCAAGCATCTATCACAGTTTCATGCATGTAGTGGGAAGCTAGATGACGCAGTGGAGAAAGCACTAAGCCTGCAGTCAGGAAGACCCGAGTTCAAATCCAGCCTCAGATATTAGTGTGACCCTATGTGACCCTGGGCAAGTCATCTAACCTTTGTTTGCCTCAGGTTTCTCATCTCTAAAATGGGGATAATTATACCACTTACCCCCTAGGGTTGTTGTGAGGATAACATGAGAAAATGATAGGTAAGCAGTTAGCATAGTGCCTGGCACATAGTAAGTGCTATTATTATTATTGTTAGCTATTATTATTAACAGTCAATGTTTGTTGATTGACTAATTTTTATTTTCTATTCCTCTTTTCTTTTGTTATCTGTTAGCATATTGTACATCCCCTGTTGGTTAGGCTGAAGTCTTCTCATTGGCCTAATCTAGTAAAAGACGTAGGGAAAGATAGAAAATTGGAATCATGCTGCATTTTTCTGACTATGTGTCAGTCACAGACTTTCAGAGTTGGAAGGGACCTTCGTGTCCATCTAAACCATCCCATATGCATCTTCCCCCCCCCCAAGAATCTCTACTAAACCACCCTCAATACGTGGTCATCCATTCTTTACTTGAAGACTTTTAGGAAGGGAGAACCCACTTATCTCCCAAGCTGACCCATTCTACTGTTGGATGACTTAATTGTTAGGATTATAACAAGCCAAAATTTTCCTCCTTGCAACTTCTACCCCTTAGTCTTGGTTCTGCCCACTTGGACCCAAATGGAACAAGTCTAATCTGTTTTCCACATGACAGTTCCTTAAGAATGTCTCATGTTTTTTCTGAGTCTTCTCCAGGTTGTTCAGTCCTGTCTGGCTCGTCCTCATCCCATTTGGAATTTTCACGACAGAGGTACTGGAGTAGTTTGCCATTTCCTTCTCCAGTTTATTTTACAGATGAGGAAACTGAGGCAAATAGGACTAAGTGACTTGCTCAGGGTCACATGACTAGTAAGTGTCTGAGGCCAGGTTTGAATTCAGGAAAGTGAGTCTGTGCACTATGGTGCCACCTAGCTGCCTTCTTCTCCAGGTTAAACATCCCCACATCTACCAACCACTCCTCACATGGCGCAGTCTTCCACTTATCAGTGTCCTTCCCAAAAAGCAGTGCCCTGACCTGAACACGATACAGTGAAGTCATATCATATCATAAGTTTATTCAGCATCTACCCTGCCTATGGTTGTTGTGAGGTTAAAATGAGAAAATGATTATAAAACACTTAGCACAGTGCCTGGCACATAGTAATAGGAATGCTACTTTTTTATTAGCTATTACTATTAATAGTCAATATTTGTTAATTCATTAATTTTTGTTTTCTATTCCTCTTGTCTTTGTTACCTGTTAGGCTGAAGTCTTCTCATTGCCTTAATCTAGTAAAAGCTTTATTGAAAGATGAATAATTGCACTCACTGGAATGATGCTCCTTGGCCAATGAATGGCCTGTTAGTTCTGGGGTGACTCCCTCCCCATCTCGCTAGAGTTCCCCAATGAGCTTGACTGAGTGAATGGGGCACACAAGTTCCAACCCCAGAATTCAATCTTTGGGTGAAAGGTCTTGGGGCTGTCTACATTTCTTCTGATCCTTTATCTTTTCTTTTTCTTAACTTTCTCCTCTATCCCTGATCTCTGGGCATGCTCATATCCCTGACCACGTTGATGGGGAGAGGTTCTGCCATTTGCCATTGATAAGAATATAAGGCAGGAGTCTCTCTTTAGAACCTCAGCACATTATAAGATACAGCCCCATTATGCTCCAGAATATAATCTCACCAGCACAGAGTATACTGGGACTCTTGTCTCCTTTTTCTATTGGGCTATTAACATGACTCAAAATTTCATTAGCTTTTTTGGGCGGCCACATGACAATGTTGACTCATATCAAGTGTCCCCTCCACCAGAAGCCTCAGATAGGTTTTAGACAAGGCGCTGCTCTCTTCCACTCCCATTGCCCCCATTTTTTACTTGTGGAGTCTATTTCTTGAGCCTAAGTATAAGACATTTATCACTATTCCATCTTTTCAGATGTAACTCAAAATTCTAGCATGTCAAGATCTTTTTGGATTGGGACTCTTTTATTTGGTGTATGAGCCATCCCTTTTAGCTTTGTGTCCCATGGGCAGTTCATAAAGATTCTGTCTGTGCTCTCATTTAAGATACTGATAAAAAAAAATGTTAAATAGCATGGATCCTTGGAACATGCCATTGGAGAGCTCCTTATAAAATGGTCAATGGTTAATGGCATCTCTTTAAGTCTGGTGTTTAAACTAGTCCTCAGTCTGGCTAATTGGGCTATTATCCATTTGTGAATTTTGTTCAGTCACAGATCTCTTTTGTATGAATAACTGGGAGCTGATTAGAGAACTTGGCATTTGATGCGGGTCAGTGTCCTCAAGCTCTCTCCGTTCTTTCCCTTTTAAAAGTCACTTCTCTGAAGGGAATGGATAAGTGAAAGGTGCAAAGTGACTGATGAGTCTTTGTGTATTTGCCCTTCCCAGAGGTATTTACATCTTAAGGGTGGAAGGCAACTTTCCTCCGCTTCAGTTATCAGACATTTATTAATAAATCATTCAATCAGCAAATAATTTTGCTGGAATTTTGCATTCTAGCAGGAACTCAACATATAAACATGAGGTTGAAGTATATGCAAGGCATGTTCAAGAAAAATGCAAGGTAATTTCGGTGGAGAGGAATCTAGAAAGCTCACCTGAAGGGGGTTGGTGGAAAACAGTGTTGGTCACTGAGAATACAAAGATATTTTGTCCTTTACCTGGTCCTTTACTCTTAAGGAGTGTGCATTCCACTGGGTTGGAGGACAATATGGCAGGTACACAGATAAGTATAATACAAGGTACAGTGTGATTCAGTTCAATTCATCTAGCACTTATTCAGCATCTACTATATGCCAAGAATTGTGCTACTCCTGGGAATGTAAGGACATTACTTCCTTTCCCTGATGAAGCTTTAAGAAATGTACCTATCTAGATATAGATAAAATACATTTCAAGTAAATATGAAGTAATTTATTAGAGTCCTAACAATTAGAGGCATCAGAAAGAGCCTCTGGTAGGAGTTGGCATTTGACCTGAGCCTTGAATGATGGCTCCATTGAGGTGTTATAGAGGATAGAGTGCTGGGAGTCATGAAGATTCTAGTTCAAATCCAGCCTCAGATACTTACTGGCTGTGTGATCCTGGGCAAGTCACTTCACCTCTGTTTGCCTCAGTTTCCTCATTTGTAAAATTCAGATAATAATAGTACCTACCTTCTAGGGTTGTTGTGAGGATCGAATGAGATAATATTTGGAAGTGTTTAGCACATAGTAGATGCTATATAAATACTTATTCCCTTCCTTCTTCCTCCTCCCAAGAAATAGAAGTGAGCATTTGTTGTGGAGGCAAAGGAAAGATCACAGCTCTGGAGGAGAACTCAGAGTCACTTAGTTCATCTCTCCCTCTCCCCTTCATTTTACAGATGAGGAAACTGAAGCCCAGAGAGGTTAAGTGATTTGCCCAATGTCACACAAGTAGTAAATGTCAGAGTGGGGATTTGAACTCAGGTCCTCTTTGCAGAATTCTTTCCACTATATCATGCTGCCTTTTAAAGTACTCTAAGATAATCTGAACGATATAGTACTTTAAGGTAAAGTGAAATGGGTCGGGGAGTGACTTCCCTTTACCCCTCAGGTTGCAGGCGGGGCACTTTTACCAGGCATAAAGGTGGCCCACTTACCTTCCTCTTCCCCTCCCATCAGATCTACCTGCACCTGAGATTCTACACTGTGCCCAATGAACAGCGCTACATCATCCGCCTCCTTTTCATCGTCCCCATCTATGCCTTTGACTCCTGGCTCAGCCTCCTTCTCCTTGGAAGCCATCAATACTATGTCTATTTCAACTCAGTGCGGGACTGCTATGAAGGTGAGCCTATGCCAGGGTGTGGGGAGAGATGCCTAGAGGGGCCCTGGGGATACTTAGGGAAACTGAGGCTTCAGAACTGTGAGGGACCTTAGAGGTCACATAGAACAAGCGGTCCCAATCTGGGAAGTGCGTACCCACAAGGGGTACAAGAAGCTTGTCAAGAGGGCTCCAGGGAATATTTGGTAAATAAACCTATATTGTCCTATTGAAATTAATTAGCTGATCTGTTTATCTTATTTCTTAAATTCTTATGCATGGTAAGCTCTAGAAGTTATTTTCTTTCATATTGAATGGAACTTTATTTTTGTATGCAGTGATACAAGGTAAATGCTAGAATTTATTTCCTTTTACATTGATCTCTTCATTTTCTTATGTTCCTATATATGATAAACCCTTGAATTTCTTTAGCCAAGGTGTAGGGGACCAAAAAAGATTGAGATGTCCTGATATGAAATCACACAGCCACAGAATCTTAGAGTTTGGAAGGTCAGAGGCTACCTTTTGCTGTTATTTAATTGTTTTCAGTCGTGTCTGATTCTTTGTGACCCCTTTTTGGGGTTTTCTTGGCAAAGATACTGGAGTGGTTTTGCTGTTTCTTTCTCCAGCTCATTTTACAGATGAGGAAACTGAGGCAAACAGGGTTAAGTGACTTGTCCAGGTCACATAGCTAGTAAGTGTTTGAGGCTGGATTTGAACTCAGGTCTTCCTGACTCTAGGCCTAGCACTCTACTTTGCCACCTAGCAGGGGCTTCCTAGGCTACCTACCTTTTTCAATCATATGTGAAAAAGAACATCCCTACAATATATCCAAAAAGGAGGCATCCAAACTTTCCCTGAAATAAGGAAACAAGCATTTATTGAGCACCTACTATATGCCAGGCACTCTGTTATTTGCCTTAAAAATGTTACCTCCTATTTGATTTTCAGAACAACCCTGAGAGGTAGGGGATGTTAATTATACCCATTTTAGAATTGAAGAAACTGAGGCAGGCAGCTGTTAAGTAACTTCCCCAGGGTCACACAGGTAGTAAGTGTCAGAGTTCAGATTTCAACTCAGGCCTTCCTAACTCTAGACCCAGCATTCTCTCCACTGCACCATAGAGTTGCCTCTAGTAAAGATGACTTCTAATAAAGAATACTTCTAGTGAAAGAGAGCTTTCATTCTACTTTTGGATAGGTGTTAAGAAAGTTCTTCCTCATGTCAAGCTCTGGGACGAAGTACCGTGAGTCCAGTCCCTTTTCTATATAACAGCCCTTCATTAACCTTAAGACAGAAACCAGATCCCAACTAAATCTTCTCTTCCTTGGTTTTAAACATTCTCAGTTCCTTCAGTTAATTTTCCTATGGCATGATCTGGAGGGGAGGCCTTTTACCATCACTGTGCTCTGGAAGATCTCCAGCTTTTTTTTCATTCATCCATTTATTTATTTATGACATTAAAAAATTTTTGAGTTCCAAATTCTCTCCTTCCTTTCTGCCCCTCCCCCACCAATAGGATATCAGTTATACATGTGAAGTCATACAAAACATCAATCTTCAGCTTTTCATTCATTCATTCATCTGTTTATTTATAACATTTTTTAAAATTTTAGGTTCCAAATTCTCTCCCTCTTTGCTGCCCCTCCCTCACCCAATATGGTATTAATTATATATGTGAAGTCATACAAAACATTGATCTCCAGCTATCATTCATTTATTTGTAACACTCATTTTGTAAAACTTTTGAGTTCCAAATTCTCTCCCTCCTTCCTGCTCCTCTCTCACCTGATATGATATCATTTATACATGTGAAGTCATGAAAAGCATTGATTTCCAGCTTATCAATGCCCCTCAGGAAATGTGCCAACCAAAGGTGACCACAGAACTTTAGACGTGGTTTTACCAGGGCAGAGTACAGGGCAATATCACCTCCCTCAAACCTGGACACTAGGCATGTTGTACTACAACCTGACATGGCTTTTTTGGATTTGTTACAGTCTCAATGCCTATACCATGTTACTGCAATTTGCAGTAAAACCCCCAAATCTTTTTTCTCTGCCCTCTAGCTATTCTCCCCCTCTCTTGTCCTTACAAAGCTGATTTATTTTTAAATAAAAATTTAAATTTAAAGCCCAGGGGTAAGACTTCACATTTATCCCTATTGTATATCATCTTCTTAGATTCAGCACAGTGTCCTAGCCATATCATTTTGGATCCTGACCGCCTCATAGAACACATTAGCTATCCCTCCTCTGTTTATGTCATCTACAGGTTTGAGAAGCATGCACACCCAGACCCTTGTCTAAATCACTGACAAAGTGTTAGACAAGCCCAGATCCCCGGAGCGCTTTGCTGCAGACCTCTTTCCAAAGTTGACATCCAACCACCAAAAAAAGATGATCAGTTATGAACCCTTCATTTTACAAAGGAAGATACTAAAAGGTCTGGAGAGGGCAAGTCATTTGGCCCAGGTCACACAGCTGAACATCAAACCCATATCCTCTGACCCTAAATCCACATTTTTCCACTATGGAATACTGATTCTCTGCTGGTCACAAGAGATACAGAATTGGGCCAGCCTGGACCTCCAGCAGCATCTCAGCTCCCTGGCTTTGTTTCCATGGCCAGCATGCCTTTGGGACTTGGTTTTATTATGGGTTGGATCTATTAGGGGACTTTTTTTTTTCTTAAAGAGGCAGGGATCCTTATTAGAGACAGCTAGGTGGTAAAGTGGATAGAGAGCTGGCCAGGAGTCAGGAAGGCCCAAGGTCAAATCCAGCTTCAGAAACCTAACTATGTGACTATGAGCAAGCCACTTAAAACTCTGCCTCAGTTTCCTCATTTGTAAAATGGGAATAATAATAATAGCACCTACAACGCAGGTTTGTTGTGAGGATCGAATAAGATTGCTTAACATAATGCCTGGCCCTTAGTAGTAGGTGCTTAATAAATGTTCTGGGTTTGCCCTTGATTACAGGCCAGAGGCTACTCATAAAGGAGAGGGAAAAATGCCTTTCTGGTGCCTATACACACAGTTCTTAAGCCAGCAGAGATCACAGTTTATTCTTATTACAAAGGACCCAATTCAATTCAATAAACACTTGTTAAGAACTTATCCGGACCTAGAGTCAGGGGGACCTGTGTTCAAATCTGGCCTCAGACACTTACTAGCTGTGTGACCCTGCACAAGTCACTTAACCTCAATCACCTCCAAAAAACCAAAAAGGGATGGAGGAAGATACAAGGAGTAGTAATATGCAGTCTCTACCTCCAAAGAGTTACAATCTTATAACAGTGATGGTCCTTACATTAACAAATATAATATAAAAGAGTATGCATTATGAGAGAGAGGTAGAACAAAGCACTTTGAAAATTCACCATATGAACTGGGCTTTATAATAACTCCCAATTACATATATAAATATAATAACTCTCTCTATATACATATAATTAATGAATAAAAACACTTTCCTCACAACAACTGTATGAAGTAGGTAGTGTTAGTATTATTTCCACTTTATAGATGGAGAAACTGAGGCTCAGAGAACTTAAATGACCTATTCTGAATCACACATGTAGTATATGGAAGAAGTTGGATCCAAACCCAGGACCCTTGATTCCAAGTCTAGTATGCTTTCTACTATATCATGCTGCTTAAGTAGGAAGGAAATAAGTATGCATTAAGCACCTACTATGCACCAGGTACTGTGCAAAATGTTTAAAAAATATTATTTTATTTGATCCTGAAAGCAACTCTATGAGTTAGGAGCTACCATTATCCCCATTTTACAGATGAGGAAACTGAGGCAGACAGTGGTTAAAGTGACATGTCCAGGGTCACACAGCTAAAAAATATCTGAGGTCACATTTGAACTCAGATCTTCCTGACTTAGGCCCAGAGCTCTATCACCTGTACTGCTTAGTGTTGAGATTGAATTTGGGCCAATAAAGATTGTTGGGCCCGGAGCCCTGGAATCCTGCCTCTAGCACTCACTTGTTGTGTGACTATGGACAAATCATTTAATCTTTCTGTGCATCACTTTCCCAATAATACCTGCAGTATTTAATGGCGGCATGATATAGTCAATAGAAGGCCAGTCTTGGAGTCAGGAAGACCTGGGTTCAAATCCTACCCTTGACACATAACATACTGGTTGGGTGACAGTGGACAGAGACACTTAATCTCTCAGTGGCTCCAGGCAAATCTCTAGCACTAAATTGCCTGTAGGAGGTGCAGTGAGACACCAAGTTCAAAAGGGCTGCTCTCTTTGGGGTATATTTACATGGAAGACATAAGAAAAGGAAAGGGGTTGAAAATTTAAAAAGATATAGTCCCCTTCGAAAAAAAAGGAGAGTTCAGAAAGCATGAGAAACTTGAGGGAAGAAAGATTTGGTACTGGTTTTGGCAGTCTGTCCTTGTGTAACTCTAAGCAGTTTGTACTTTGTGAGTATCTTGTTGTTCAGTGGTGTCTGGCTCTTTGTGACCCTGTGGACCTGTCCATGGGGTTTTCTTGGCAAAGATGCTGCAGTGGTTCACCATTTCTTTCTCTAGCGGATTAAGGCAAAAAAAAAAAAAAAAAAAAGTTAAATGACTTGCC
>NW_020954585.1:52638811-52644715 GCF_900497805.2 Vombatus ursinus
CAGGGTCACACAGGTAGTGCACCTGAGGCTGGATTTGCATTCAGGTCTTTCTGACTCCAAGCCCAAAGCTCTATCTCCACTGAGCCACCTAGCTGCCCTATGGTAAAATAGTTTTCTATTTTAAATAGTCAACTGAAATCTGTTAGGTTGAAGAGAACTCACTGTAGAGAGGCATAGAAAAAAAAAGGAATAAAAGGGAAGGATGGAGAACCCTTAGGATTTCATCTAAAATGGATAATTCTCATCCCATGTGGCAGCATATTAAGAGGAGATGAAGGATTTCTTGTTTGGGGGTACACTTGTCTGTTTCTCAGAACTGAGCCTTCCCGGGTATCCAAGAAGTATGCAAGATAGAAATACAAGATTTTGTAGTTTCTCCCACCAATTGCTTATCTGTTTGTCTTTCTTTCCACCTGTTTGTCCTTGCCAGCATTTGTCATATACAGTTTCCTGAGCCTCTGCTTTGAGTACCTAGGAGGCGAGAGTGCCATCATGGCTGAGATCCGTGGGAAGCCTATCAAGTAAGTCATTAATCAATCAGCAGCAACAAGTATTAAGCACCTACTGTGTACCAGGCACTGGGCTTGCAGAGATAAAAATGAAACAGTTCCTATTCTCAGGCAGCTTTAGCATGGACCCAGATGTCCTGGATCCTGGGAAAAGCAAGCAAATCACGAGCTGAGTCCAAACTAGGAATTTGAACCAAATCAAGCAATGTTTCCAAAAAAATATTTTACTGGTATCTTTTGTTTTTACTTTACCTTCAGTGCTGAATATTTCACTCCCTCCTCCCCCTGTCCAGTAAATTGTCTCTGGTAACAAAGAAAAAAAAAAGAAAAAAATTTTCAACAAAACCAACCAGCATATCAGTCATGTCTGATGGTATATATAATATTCCATATGACCCCTACTTCTGCAGGGAGGAGTGTTAGGCAAGAGGTTTGAAAGAACAGTGCTATCTTTCCTTTTTTGTAGTTCTATTTTTCTTAAGACTTCAAAGAATGTGAAAGCTTGAAGAGGCCTTCAATTTCATTCACTCTAACTCCTTCATTTTATAGAGAAAACAAAGGTTGGGTGTCAAAGCTGAGACTAGAACACAGTTCTCTTGATTCTCAATACAATTATTTCATCATTCTGTCACAGCACTCCCTTAGAACCAGAATCTGGCCCATTTGGGATAGTATATGTGCATTCGAGTTTTATGGGTGAGCGGAGTATGATGGGAGGACACCAGTGTTCCCTTAGCCTAATACTATGAGCGAGAGGCAGAAAGAAAGGGACTGGATTAGATGAATGTGGATGGAGACCACTGAAAGTTTTTGGGATGGAGACCAGTGAACAGTTTCTTGGGTTTGTAGATTTTTGTCTGAGTCTCCCAAGCCACCTGCCCACACTATGCCATACTTTCTATCTTTCCTGATGTGGACCTCCAGCTGCAGCCCCCATGCCCACTCCACTGGGTTTTATTTCACTCTGGTTTCTAGGTCCAACTGTTTCTATGGCACCTGCTGTCTGCAGGGGATGTTCTATTCCATTGGTTTTCTTCGGTTCTGTAAACAGGTGAGTTGTGGGGCCAACCAGGCTTGGTCTGAGGGTATGGGCTGGCCCTCCAGCATCATAGGGCTGGCTTTAGCTGACGTGCCCTCTCTTTTTTCACAGGCCACGCTCCAGTTTTGTATTGTGAAACCCATCATGGCTCTGATCACCATTATCCTGCAGGGGGTTGGCAAATACAATGATGGAGATTTTAAGTAAGAACATGGAAAGTAGAAGCAGGGCGGGAGAGGGCCAAGAGTGCCTAGGTGGTGCCCCAAATTGGGGCTCTGTGTGAGAAGAGAAGGATTGAGGTTGGGGGCCAGGAATGGAGGCACCTATCATTTTAGAATGAGAACTCTTGGGGACTGCCTACGTTAGGAGTGACATTTCATTCAATTAATTGTTGTTGTTGTTCAGTCATTTCAGTCATGTCTGAGTCTTGGTGACTCCATTTGGGATTTTCTTGGCAAAGATACTAGAGTGGTTTGCCATTTCCTTCTCCAGCCCATTTTACAGATAAGGAAACTGAGGCAAACAGAGTTACATGACTTGCCCAGGATCACATATTTAGTGTCTGAATCCACATTTGAACTGAGGTCTTCCTGACTCCAAGCCCAGTGCTCTATCCATTGTGGCACCTAGCTGCCAATTCAATTCATAGGACTACAGATTTAGAACTGGAAGAGATTATCTAATCCAAACCTCTCATTTTACACATGAGAAAACTGAGGCAGAGTGGTTAAGTGACTTACCCAAGGCCACACAGGTAGTAAGTGTCAAAGGAAGGATTTGAATTGATATTCCCTAACTCCAGAATGTATTCTTTCGACCACCCCCTGCTTCCCCAATTCAATTCAATTCGTTTCAATCCAACTAGCAGTATGTGTCCAGTACTGGGGGGATACAAAACCAAAAATTAAACAGTCCCTGCCCTAGAGGAGCATACAGAGGAGACGACATGCACAAATATTGGAAAATATCAACAGGGGAAGTCACCAGAAGCTTAGCAAGGACTTCTTGTAGAAGGTGGGAATCTTTTTTTTTTAAGGCAATTGGGGTTAAGTGATTTACCCAGGGTCACACAGCTAGTAAGTGTCAAGTGTTTGGTCTGAGATCAGATTTGAACTCAGGTCCTCCTGACTACAGGGCCAGTGCTCTATCCACTGTGTCACCTAGCTGCCCCTAGAAGGTAGGAATCTAAGGGGCAGAGGTGATGAGGGTCAGGGCACGTTCTTGGCACAAGAGACAGCCAGGATGAAGGCATGGTGGTAGATAGAATGCTGTGTACGAAGGCCAGCATATCTGGATTGCGGTGTGGTATGAAAAGGAGGGATGTGGAAATAAATCGATGAGCTTGGATGGGGCCAGGCAAGGAAGGGCTTTGAGCTGCCATAGTAAATATGAAGCAGTTTAGGAGGGAAGCATGAAAAACTGAGGAAAGGTATCAGGAAAAGCCTTTTAAGGTGAGGGGAGGAGGTGGCCACTGAGGTATGCCTCAAAAAAACATAGAGGTTCTACACGGCAGAGTTGAGGAATCAAGATAACCTGTTGAAATCAGTGGAGGCAGAGAATAGAAGGCTATGTCAAGAGAATAGCAGAGGGGCAGCTGTGTGGTGCAGTAGATAGAGCACTGGTCCTGGAGTCAGGAGGATCTGAGTTCAAATCCAGCCTCAGACACTTACTAGTTGACCCCGGGCAAGTCACTTAACCCCAACTTCCTCAAAAAAGAGAGAGAATAACAAAAAGGCCATTTTGATTTGAAAGTAGAATATTCAAGGTGATAGTAGTAACGTGAGATCAGGCTGAAGAGAATAGTTGGAGCCAAATTGTGAAGGACTTTGCTTTAAATGCCAGAGGGGATGGTATTTTATCCTAGAGGCAATAGGGAGCCACTGAAACTTCTTGAGAAGGAGGCTACACAATCACGCCTGGACTTTCCGAACACTATTCTAGAAACTCAGGGAAAATATAAAAAGAAAAAGATCTGATCTTCACCCTCAACCAATCAGTCAATAAGCATTTTCAGAATACCTACTATGTGCCAACTTCTGTGCTAAGCACTAGGGATACAAATGCAAAAAATGAGACTTGTTCCTTCCCCTTAGGGAGCTTGTGTTCTAGCCATTGACCTTAAAATATAACAAAGAAGAAAGAAAAGATATACACACAAAGGCAAGTGCACAGATCACACACAAGCATAGCAAGAACATTGGTAAACAGGTACAAATTATTGTAGTGTAAACTGAATACCTCCTTGTGGGGAGGAGGAAGAGTCAGGAGGGAATGAGGTTGGATGGTGCTACCCAGGGATGCTTCCTGGAGAAGGGAGTTCTGAAGGAGGTGAAGATCACTCATTGACAGGGTTGGGAGGGCACAGACGAAGGTGGGGATTTAGTCTCCTGTTAGTACTTCCCCCTCAAGAACTCTATATCCAAACCAAAATGGCCTGGTTGTCTATTCTCTCTGCCTCTGGGACTCTGAACCGGGTAGGAGAACTAGATCTGAGCGGTCAATCCACATTGGGAAGTAGAACTTGAAAGATGGGGATCGCTGGGGATCGTTGGGCAGGAGGAGCTGACGTAGGGGCCCTCTGTGAATGTCCTCTCTCTTTGCCGGTAGTCCCCGCAGTGGCTATCTCTACGTGACCATCGTCTATAACTTCTCGGTGAGCCTGGCCCTCTATGCCCTCTTCCTCTTCTACTTTGCCACCAGTGACCTTCTCCGGCCCTTTGAGCCTGTCCTCAAGTTTCTCACCATCAAAGCTGTCATCTTTCTCTCCTTCTGGCAAGGTAGGTAAGGATGGAGAAAGTGAGGTTGCTAACCTTTCTCCTCTGACCTCTTTACATAGGAAGGGATGGGACCCTGAAGAGAGAGTCACTGGAAAAATGCCTTCTATAGCTATATAAGCCCAGTATATAAGGCCAGGCAGTTGGGGTGGGGATGCCGGGGGAGTTGGAGGGAGATTCCTTTTAGAAGGCAATAGACTTTCTGGAGAAAGAACTGATGGAGTCTGAGTGTAGATTGAAGCATATTTTTTTTCACTTTATCTTTCTGTTTTTTTGTTTTTTTTTTAAGATAGCTAACGTGGAAATATGTTTTGCATGGTTTCATATGTATAATTGATGCTATATTTCTTGCCCTCACAATGGGTGGGGGACAGATGGGAGGAAAGAAGAGAATTCAGAACTCAAAATTTAAAAATGCTAAAAAATAATTAACTAAAAAACAATAAAGAAGGCAATGGACTGTAGTGGAAAGAGCCCTAGTTTTGAAGTCAGAGGTCTCAGCTCTGCTATTTCCTAGTTTTGTGATTTGGAACAAGTCACTTTATTTTTCTGAGCCTCATTTTCTCCATCTGTAAAATGGAGCTATAATGCTTCTACTACCTACCTCACAGGAAAAAATGTGCTATACAAAGCACTACATAAAGATCTATTATTATTTATCTTCATCAACTCTCTCCATTTATGGGTGGAAAAATAAGTCCAGAGAAAAGTGTAGTGATTTAAATGCACAAAGCAACACAGATTGATGCCATGTAGCCACATAAACAAAGATATTTCTTGTCCTTTCCAAAATATGCTCAGATTTCTGCTTTTATCTTATATAAGGAATCAAATTTCCTCTCCAAAGAGAACCCATTTGGGTATGGCTCATTGCCCTATGTATCATCTGAGTTTCAGATATGTGCACAGTACTGTGCTGGTGCAGTGAAGGTAGTAGGGCTCATGGCAAAGGGCAGGAAGTTGTTAGTACATGTTGTCCAGTTTTTAGTCGTATCTGACTCTTTGTGACCCCTTTTGAGGTTTTCTTGGCAGAGATACTTCTACAGTTCATTTTACAGATGAGGAAACTGAGGCAAACGGGCTAAAGTGATTTGCCCAGGGTCACACAGCTAGCAAGTGGCCAGACTTGAACTCAGGAAGATGAGTCTTCCTGCCTCCAGGCCCGACACTCTATGCACTGTGCCTGTGTATGTTAGGACATACAGAGGAGACAAAAGGCACAGACCTTGCCCTCAAGTAGTTTATTATGTCAAGTTCATTGGCGAGTTGAGAAGGCTTCCCAAATGCTCAGGAATGCCACTGTTCCACTGGTGCCCCGTTCCCTTATGAGAGCTGGAATCACCTCTTTCTTTTGCCCTGGTCTTCATACCTGCTAATGACATCTAAGTTCCAGATCAGGGCCTTGGGATAAATGTAAGATTATGGAGAAGAAGATCAACTCTTTGCATTTGTTCAACACACATTTATTGAATGCCTAATGTGAGCAAAGTGCTAAGCTCATTGAAGGAAGATACCAAGATAAAGGAATCCCAAACCATCCCTGCCCTGAAGGAGTTTGTAGTCTTGTAAAGATGAGCAAAAC
>NW_020954585.1:52644750-52644884 GCF_900497805.2 Vombatus ursinus
ACACATAAATATAATGTAAATAGAATGTGGTATGAGTGATACATAAGATATATGAGTAGAGGAAGCTAGGTGGCATAGTGGATAGAGCACTGGCCCTGGAGTTAGGAGGACCTGAGTTCAAATGTGACCTCAGA
>NW_020954585.1:52644960-52664848 GCF_900497805.2 Vombatus ursinus
GTGACATAAGATACATGAGTGATAGAAGTGATATGAGATATATGAGTGATGTAACATATGTGAGTGATAGAAATAATATATGTGAATGGTATAAGATATGAGTGATATAAGTGATATAAGGTATATAAGTGACATGAGTGATAGAAAATATATAAGATTTATGAGTGATATAAGTGATGTAAGATATGTAAATGATAGAAATGATATAAGATATATGAATGATATAAGTGATGTAAGACATATGTGTGATATAAGTGATATAAAATATATGAATCATACAAGTAATATATATGAGTGATAGAAGACATAAGATGAGTCATACAAATGATGTGACATATATGAGTGATATAAGATATATGAAGTCATACAAGTGATACAAGATATATGAGTCATACAAGTGATATATATATGTGTATATATATATATAAGTGATATAAGATATATGAGTGATATGAGGAAGAGGTCACTTCTAACTGGAGTAATTTAAGAAGACTTTAAGGAAGAGGAGACATTTGAACTAAGTCTTAAAAGATGGGCAGGATTTCTACGTCACACCCAGCAAGTTGGCAAAGGTGACCAAAGATGGATATGGACATTTTTGGGTGGTGTGTGGGATGTGACTTGATCCAACTATTCTGGAAAGCAGTTTGGAATTATCCTAAGAAATTTACTAAGATGTCACATTGCCATTGACCCAGACCGCCTCCTGCTATACCCTAAGGAGGCCAAGACAAAATGAAAGGGCCCATATATTCACCAAAATAGTCATAACAGTACCATCTAGTGGTAGGAAAGAACTAGAAACAAAGTAGATGGCCATTGAGTAGGGGAATGGCTAAACAAGTTGTGGTATGTGAATGTAAAGAATATTACTGTGCTGCGAGAAATGATGACTATAAAGATTACAGAAAAGCATAGGAAGATTTATATGAACAGACACAAAGTGAAGTAAGCAGGTCCAGGAAAACATTATACACAATGACTACAGCAATGTAAATGGAAAAAACTCCACCCACCCCACACTCCCCACCTCACCCCCACCCCCAAAAAAGGGAAACTGAATACTGTATAATTAGAATGACCAAGCTTCGGTCTTGTAGTAAAATTAAGAAAACATATCTCCATCCATTCTTTTCAGAGATGGGAGACTGTGGGTGTGGTATAATAGTCTGTATACTATGTGGTCAATATATTGGTTGGTTGTGCTGAACTACTTTTTTCTACTTTCTCTTTATTTTTTGTTATAAAATATGATTTGACAGAGAGAGGAGGAAAAAGGAGTGGGATTTATTCATAAGTGAAGGTGATCAGAAGACATCAATTAAAATGTTTAATTAAAAATGAAAGATAGGAAGGATTTCAAATAGGAGAAAGAGGTGAAGAAAATAGACCCTTCCAAACAGAGAATGGTATGAGCAAAGATGCCTGTCCCCAGATCTGCAACTAAAGTGGTGAGAACAGAACCTTGCTCAGAGTACCAAACATTTGAGTGTGCCAATAGCATTGATCCTGGAAACATTTCTTCTATTGAGCAGCTACCTCTGCATCCCCAGCAGTATCCTGTCCTTCAGTAGGTTAAATATCCTCCATATCCTGGTGTTCCAGGATGAACTTTCTTCCACATCCCAGGAGAACTCCCCATCATGCCACATACCCACCCATCACCCTCCCTTATTTCAGGTACAAAAATTCCTAGTTATAACTCTGTACCAAAAAGGCCATGCCCAATTAAATGAATAGAGTTCATTTTCTATTATGGGAAACACAGCCAACCTCCTATTTTGTCATGGTGGAGCCTGGGGTAGCTGTGTCTCCCCATCAGCCATGTTATTTTTCCTTTCCTGTCTCTGACTCCAATGAGACTCTCAATGTTGCTCCCATAGGGATGCTGTTGGCCATCCTGGAAAAGTGTGGGGTGATCCCAGAGGTGCAGATCATTGACGGGAATGAGGTAGGGGCTGGGACAGTGGCTGCTGGCTACCAGAACTTCATCATCTGCATTGAGATGCTCTTTGCCTCTATTGCCTTACGCTATGCCTTCACATGCCAGGTGTACTCAGAGAAGAAGGAAAACTCACCAGGTAATTTGCTCAGGCTTCAGTCTCAAAGAAAGACTATCCCAAAGGCCAAGTGGGTGGTATTGAGACCTCCCAGTTTGTAGAAGGCATGAGTGATATGCCATAGGGTCCCATCAAGCTCAGGAACCAGGATGCAAAAGTGAACATTAGGAAGGAAGGACCAGACAAATTGTTGCTTTCTGGGGGTTTTGCCTCCTTATCGGGAAAACCCTGGCCAAATATCTGGGGCTCAATGGAGTTGAAGTTGGACACCAGTAATTCCACAGCTGGTCCAGATAGCTGAAAATGGGGATCTGAGCAAGAACTTCATTTGCAGCATAGAGCTCATCCTGGAAAGGATGGTAAAGGTCCTCTAGTCTAATTCCATTTTATTGTTAAGCAATCTGAAGCCCAAAAAGGTTAAATAAATCACCAAAGGTCACACAGAAGCAGAATTTGACCTCAATTCCTCTGACTCTTTGAGACACTATGCCATAGGTGATAGGGATTGGCCTCTGACCCAGGAAGACCTGGGTTCAAGTGCTATGTCTGACACATATTGGCTATAGGAACCTGGACAAATCACCTAACTTTTCAGTGCTCTGTCTAACTCTCTAAGGTTGGAAGTTGTGGAGAGGGTGCCAACCTGCACTGGTAAAGGGAGTTCCCTCACCCAGGAATCCCCTGTGTTGACAAAATCAGAAGTTTATTTCCTATCCCTATCTTTTGATCCTAAATCCAATGGTTTTGTTTTTTTTTTGTTTTGGTTTTTTTCCCTACCACACCAAATCCTGGCAGACAGATTCAGGGAAGGAACCTAGCTCAAAGGCTAAGCAGTCCCTGATGGCCAGAATGGAATGGAAGCTGAAAGGAAGTTGGTCCCAATTGGAATGGCCTTAGACAAGTATTTTGGGTATAATTCTCGTGCCCCTTCTGTCTGTGGATCATTTCTGCTCCCAAACAGTTACTGGATAGGATAGGGTTGCTTGATTAGACCCCAGTGAAGTGCTATTTTTTGCTTTTGAGTTTTTTTCTATCAAAAATCCCAAGCAAATGATCGCTTTGGTTCAGGACTACAAGAATAGAAACATGGTCCTACAACTAAGACACCAACTCACAGAACACCTGGGTAAGGGGAAGGCCGGGATAGGGTCCTCCTGGGTCACACTTAGGCAAATGGCTCATTTAAAAAGTGATTGGATCCAAAGGATGGAGACCAGCTGTCCTGTCTCCCATGGGTACTGAACAAGAGGTAATGAACTCAAACTGCAGTCAGGAGAGTTTTCAAGAAGTTATAAGCCACTTTCTGAATCACAGGGGTTGTTATTAAACTCTTGGACTCGGGGGGGAAAAAGTGTCATTTATATAGTTTTCCCAACAACTCTGTGAAATAGGTATGGCCAATATCACTATCTTCATTTTACAGATAACAATAGCTAGCTGTCCCTGACACTAGCTGTGTGAGGGACCCCGGGCAAATCCTTTAACTTCTCCGAGACTCAGTTTGCTTATCTGTAAAACGAGCATATTATCTGTAGTACCTACCTCACTGTTGATTGGGTTGTTTATGAGGCTCAAATGAGATTGTGTACGACACAACAAACTTTTGGGCTCTCTACAAATGCCAGTTATCATTATCTTTAAGAGTGAAAGCCATTCAACTATCTGAGATGGCCAGAAGCTTGTGGGCTGGTTCAGAGATTGGGAGCTGGAGCTGGAGACAGAGGATTGGGTCTGTCCCTTCCTCCTTTCCAGACCTAGAGACAGAATCAGAGACTTTATAGTTAGAGGGGACCTTAGCAGCCATCCAGTCCAACCTATACCTGCAAAGACATCACGCCATGACGTATGTGACAGTCCAGTCTCTAAGGAGAGAGAGCAACATAGAACGATTGCTACCTTGGGAGTCAAAGGACCTGGGCTGAAATGAATGCTCGGTGTGTTACCTTACGTTGGGCCAGTGTTTTAAGCCCTCTGGGCCTCAAGTTTCCTCATTTGAGAAATGAGAGGGATTAGGTAGCCTCCCAGTTCAGCTCCAGATTTGTGATCCTATTATCCTACCATCTCCCAAGGCAGCCTCTTCAATTTGGGGACGGTTCTTAATGTGAGGAGGTTTTTCTGGACCTCATATTAGCCTTGCACTCATTCTAACTTTCTGCCCTCAGTGACGGTGGCTCCCATGCAGAGTATTTCCAGTGGGCTCAAGGAGACCATAAGCCCTCAAGACATCGTCCAGGATGCCATCCACAACTTCTCACCTACTTACCAGCAGTACACTCAGCAATCTATGCAGGAGGTCAAAATACAGGGGCAGAATGGGAACACAACCTCTCCTTCCCATCCTCCTGGGGGCAAGAAGAGCAAAAACATAGAAAAGAGGATGTTAATCGTTTCAGATGAGCTGTAGGGGAGCTTCTGAGGGAGCAAGGACTTCATACCCTGGGAGTTAACTTTTGCTTGAGGAGCTGTTGTTGGACAGGAGTCAACATAACCCACCAAGACATGTGGAATGTGGGGGGAGGGGGTAGTGCATTCTCCCACCACCATCCCTCTTACCAATCCACCTAAGTTCTAAGAACCAGTCCTGACTATGGGAGAGGAAGAACATGAAACTACTCAGGAGAGGTCTTTTTCCAAGACTAGTTCTGTCCTGTTGTGACCATGGGTCTAGAGTCCTGCTGTGTTTTCGTATCTGATAGCCTGCCCCCACCCTCCACCCCCAATCCTCAGATTCTTTCAGTGACTGATAATGTACTTTCTTGCTGGGCTATTTGACTGGGGTCAATGCCTTCATCAGAGCTCACCAAGAGAGAACCCTCCTTTCCACAGTCAATCAACAATCATTAGGCATCAAGTGTGGCCCAGGAACTGTGCTAAATGTTGGGCATACAAAGACCAAAAAAAAAAAAAAAATACATTCATTCTCCTTCTTAAAGGGATTTCTGATTTTGAATAGGTAGTCTGAGGACTGGGGACACTTCTAAGCTGAGCTGACTTCTAAAGACTCCACCTTTGATCCAGAGATCACTTTCTTGGGAGTGTTACAGGTGGCAGCAGAAGAAGAGAATCCATGGAGTATCCTAAGTTTAGGGTAATGCTAGGACCTGCCCAGCTTCCCCCATGCAAGAAAGTGTTGTTCCTCAGTTACCCAGAACCCAGTGGACATTTGACTAGATGACACTTTTCAAAGTTCTCCCCTTCCCCCAGCTACAGCCAAGAACTAGAATGTCCTCAGGGGCTGCATCAGCCAAGCAAAGAGCTTTGGACTAGAATTTGTCAGAGGTGCCACCAAAGACCCTTCCCCAACCCTTGACACTGCTTGCTAACCGTCCCTGTCCTGAAGCAGATTGAACCAGGGGCCCAGACCTCACAAGCATGAGACAAGAGTGGGAAGGCTGTCCCAACTAGTCTGTAGAGGTTTGTATGGGTGAAAGGGACTTCTTCCTGGAGAGCTATTGCTTTCCACAGAGTGAACCTAGGTCTGGCTGAAAGCAGAGCTGTTACTGAGTTAGGAACCCATTTCTCCCCCTTTGGGGCTGTATAAACAAACATCAGTGCAGGCTGCATGGAGGAAGGGGGAGAAAACTTGTTTGCTTTCAGTCAACTCAACACCACAAGTATTTTACTAAGTGCCTACTATGTGCAAAGTACTAGGGATACAGGGACAGAATTGAAAAACAGTGCCTGCCCTCAGGGAACTTATATTCTTCTAGGGGATAAAAACAAACAGATAAGTAAATACCCGGAATTTGAGAAGGCAGGTTAGGGGAGAGTAAGCAGGTAACAACTAGGGGGATGTGGTAGCACATGAGCTGAGCCTTGAAAGAATCTAAGGTTTCTAAAGAAGTGGTGAGGGGAGGTGTCCCAGGTATGGGGGGAGAGGGGCAACCTATGCAAAGATGTAGAGGAGGCAAATGGGAGATGGAGTGCACGGTGAAATGCAGGCAACTGCAAATAGATACTGAGACTTGAGTAGATTATTTTTTTCCTGCTGGAGACACAGTGAGGTAAAGGATTGTCCCCTGGACAGATGTATATAATCAAGGTACATTCTGGGAGGATTAAAGACAAACAAACAAAACATGAACCATGGCCTTTCTTTTCCTTTCCCCAAAGACTGACAGAATTCTCTCCAGTGTTAGTACTTGGATGGAAGGGGATTGGCAGGTGATGGGAAAAGAGGGAATGAACAGGCTTTGGAAATTATGTCCAAAAGACTGATCAGCCTTTAAACAGCATCGGACCAGTGAAGTCTCACTCTTCAGTGACCAGCTTGGGAATCCCGAGGTACTCCCTTGTCTAGGAAGAAGGATGGGGGGAATGGGCTGTAAGCCACACGATCTCCTTTGCCAGCTGTGCCATGGGTCAGAGGATTGTGAGATATGCCACAATATGTCACAAGTTTCCAAGTGAATTGCTTTGATTTATGTATAAATGTTCTTTTGTTTTTGTTCCCCCCCCCCCCCAAGGGTCTATGTGGCTTCTATTTCTGTGTAATCAATCCCTTGGCTTAGCCAAACTTCATGTGGGGTCAGGCTGAAACTCTGCTCTGGGATGAAGGGTGTGGGGAGAAGCACAGGAGTTATCTTCTGCTACCCCTGAGTTTCCCCCAGCTATTAGGGGTGCACTCGAAGCCTGATGTCAACACCACCTTCTGTTTATGTGACACGATTGTGTTTTTCAGAGGTGATCTCATTCGCTCTTATGAGGTCATTCAGGGGGCAGGGACTGTTATCCCTTTTTAATTGAGGGAAAATTGAATACTTACTAGATAATTGTGCCCAAAGTCACCCCAAGTGAGCTAAGTTATGGCTAGAAGGGGAGGGGAAATGATAGTGGACAGATGTGTCCCTGGATTAAGACCTGAACCCCTGGGACTACCTTGAGGTTGCTTCTCAGGTTCCTCAGGCCAGTGTCTGTTTTCAGATCAGAGATAGCTGAAGAAGAAACGACAAAGTCTCCAGTGCTAAGAACTCTGATTCCCTGGGGTCCTTTGGAGAGTGGGAATCTAGGCAGCCTGACTCCCAGGCTAGTTAGTTCTCTGTTCCTGAAACACCCCTCCTGTTCCCAATCCCTGCCCCCACTTCTAGCCATCCCTCACACGTACTAACAGCAGGACTTTGTGATAAGATACACCAGTGACTTTTCCAGTCCAGCCTCTGCTTAGCTGGCTGAGAAAATCATTCTCTTATCGCAATGTCTCCGGCTGTTGGCAAACCTGAGAGTTGGCCCTCCCTCCCCACCCCCACTTTGGTGGGACCACACCCATGTTTCTGCTTCTAAGACCAGTCTCAATAAAACACAAGGTCAGCAAGTTTATTTGGTGGAGGGGAAGACACCACACCCTAGGTGTCAGCAATCCAGATTAGGCACCAGATGGGCTTAACCTGAGACCCCACCACAAGCAATGAAATTTTTTTTTTTTCAGTAAGGCATTCGGGGTTAAGTGACTTGCCCAAGGTCACACAGCTAGTGTCAGCTGTCTGGTCTGAGACAGGATTTGAACTCAGGTCCTCCTGACTCCAGGGCCAGTGCTCTATCCACTGTGCCACCTAGCTGCCCCTAAGCAAAGTTTTGAGGGGCCAGAAAGACAACAGGAAAGTAAGAAAAGATGTGTTAATCTGTTGTGTCCTCATCCTGAGGTGGCATGAATGGCATCAGGTGAACAGGAAAGCCATAAGCCTTTTTGCAATTGAACTCCACAGTTCACTAGGAGCCTAAAGGCAAAAGGTCAGGCCTTTGCTCAGCAGCATGGTAAGCCTAGCTTATGAAACAGTTGAGTTCGCTCAGAGGCTGCAAATTCTAATCTTCCTGTGGATGTAGACTAGCCCATTTCATTCAGTAGCCGCTGATTGCCTCAAGTGAGGCAATAAACTTTCCTTAGAGGGGATGCAGTAAAACCTGTTTTCTGATAAGGAGTGGGGAAGCAGGCCCCAGCTGTCCAAGCTTGACCAGCTGCATTAGGCAAATGAAGCATATTGGCTTTGGAAAAGGCAACTTGCCCAGACTCAGGTGACACAGTACTCCTGTGAGAGCCTTATGTTCAGATGGTGAGCCTGAATCATTGCCCTTGGCACAAGTGGAGAGAGTGCTGGGCTTAAAGTCAGGAAGACCTGGGTTGAAAGTCCACTTCAGATAATTGCTAGCTTTATGACCCTGGGCAAGTCACTTAACCTCTCTCAAGTCTCAGTTTCCTTGCCTGTAAAATGAGGATAATAGTACTTAACCTCACAGGGCTGTTGCCAAGTTCAAATGAGATAATGTGTATAAATTACTTTGTAAACTTTAAAGCCATAAATAGATGTCCATTAGTATTATTTAGGGTAGTCTAAAATAGAACCACACTGGTTCTCGGTCAGCACATCTGCAATGAACACATGCATGTTGAACATCGCAGGGTTATCTCAAAAGGGGGCATGGCCTAGGATGGTCTTTCATCTCCTCAAGCTACCCTTTCCTTGCTCTTAGGGGAAAGGGAAAGTAGGGCTCTTTTAAAAGTCTCGTGCCCTCAAATTTATAATGGCTAAATAAATGCCTAGGTGACTTGAACCTTGTTACAGTGGGATAGCGTGAGGAGATCTGGACTGAGTCAGGAGGCCTATTTGCCCATCTATAAAAGGAGAGAGTTGGCCTTTTCTACCTTTAATGTTATTCCATGATTCTATGGCCTGATACCCAGTCCTGCCACTAATAGACATGGTACCTTGGGTAAGTCATTAACAGGATCTGTTTTTCCCTCCTTTTAAGTTTCTTGTGTGTTACTGAACTCAACCAGAGGTGTCAAACACAGGGCCTGTGGCCCATATATGGCCCACAATACTCCCAAATGTGGTCCAAACCAGATTCAGTGTAATTGGGAAATATTTTTAAAAAATAAAAATATAGAACAGAGAATATGTGGCCCACAGGCATCATCATGTACCATTTAGTGGTCCCTGTTTCTGCTTGAGTTTGACCCTGCTGCATTAGATACCTTTCAAGGTCCACTTGAGCTTGAATATCCTATGATTCTATTTCCATAGCTTCCCCAGGCTGCCAAAGCCCTATCAATTTTTTGGTCATGTTGTCTTGTCACTCTTTAACAAACCAGTCTCCCAAATTCACACTACAAAGGTTAGGTAGAGGTTAAAGATTGAGTTTTAGCTTGGAAACCTCCAACATTCAGTGGCCATGTCCACGTGGAGGTTTGTATGGGTTTGTCCAGTGGTCCTCAGGTAACAATCGTCTCTTCTAGCTTTGCATCTCATCAGGCAGGACTTCCAGGAGCTATACCTTTTAAAAGTTGTGTTAAGACATTTTCCTCCCCAAGAGTGCCTACTAGCTCACCTATATTATCCCAGCTCTCTAGGATGTGATCATTCCTGTAACAATAGTTTACCAGGAGATAGCTGGGCTTCTGGCCAGAAGCTCAAGAAGAGACAGGCCCAGCTTTCTTCCAAAACCTTTAGAGTCCTGGACAACAAACCATTCTTTGCAGGCCTACCATGCTGACCCTAATGGATTTAAAATTCAAGATTTTGGAAGTAGGATAGAAAACTTTAAGTGGCTTTCACAAACCTACTTAGTTAATTCAATTCCCAATTAAACCCTGACCTATCACTGAGGAGCTTGTCGGTCACGACATCAGCACCATCATCCCTAACATTTATACAGTGCTAACTATGTGCCAGGCACTGTGCTAAGATGCTAATGGTACACAAACAAAAAGGAAACATTTCCTGCCCTGAGAGGCTTATATTCAAATGGGGGCCAGTGAATCTGAATCATCACATCTATTCTCAATGGAATGGAACTGGATTTCCCCCATATCCTCCAAATGTCCAAAGAGCTTGAGAAAGACTTCTGGCATGTTGGATGGATCCCCATGGCAAATTTCTGGGAGAACATAGATGAGTGCACAGGATGGGCAGGCATGGGTTGATCTACATGTATGAAACCCCTATTGTTGATGAAGTCACAGATTCAAAGGACTATTAGTCATATCGTAGAACTCAAAACTTGGAAGGGAGGTCATCTCATCTAATCCATACCTCACCATTAGGTTAAGAAATATGACCAACAAAGCCTTTGTCAAGCTAAGGCATCAATAAAAATTTAGAATAATGACAAGGTTAGAATTTGGTTCTAAGTTAGGAGAAACTTCCACTATACAAGGATTAGAACAACAAATTTCATCTGAGACACATGAATTAAGAGAGGCAGGATGGTATAGCAGATCAAGTACTGAACTTCAAGTCAGTATAACATGGGTTCACATCCCATCACTTAAACATTCTTATGGCACCCCTCAGTTCCAAATCTGTAAACATGAAGGAGGGAGGGAACATGGGTTAGGTTAGATGGCCTCTAAGGCCCTTTTCCGCTCTGATTCTGTGATACAGAAACGTATTGGTAGGTGGCTCTAGACAGAATGCAATTTCTGTCTCCCCTTTTACAGGCAGAATGCAATTCCACTTCTTGATGTGGCAGGTCAATGTAATGCAGATTTTACAAATGTGTAAATATGGACCTAGTTGTGCAGTTTGGAGAATGATTTTCTTAGACTAGATTAGCAAATTTCCGAATGTGGCATAATGAGGTTTTGCCCTTGTTCTGCTAGTGTCATGGAGCAATAGAATGAGCACTGAATTGGAGTCAGAGGACGACCTACGTTGGAACTCCAGCTCTGCCACTTACTACCTGTGTAACTGATGTGGCAAGTCACTTAACCTCCAGGCTCTGCTGGCTCCTCATGTAGGGAGCTGGCTATTACTGTAGATAGTGTTGGACTTGGGAGTCAGGAAAACCTATGGTCAAATCCTGCTTCAAACACCTAGTAGCTGTGTAAGTCATTTAACCATTCTCAGCCTGTTTCCTCACCTGTAAAATAGAGACAATAAGGACATCTATATCATGGGGTTGTTGTTAAGTACCAAACGAAATGACATATGAAAAGTGCTTTACAAACCCGAAAACTGTGTAAATGCTAGCTAATATTGTCTATGAAATGAGGGTAATTAGCTAGATGTTTTCTAAGGTCTGTTTCAGTGTTAAATTCATGCTATGTCCCAAGGTATGCGTGCTTGGGAATGACAGTGTTTCTTACTGTCCTGGGGATGAGGGTGACGTGGCCAGTGTGTCAGAGGTTTGGAACATCTTTAACAGGTTAATATGAAGCAGCTGCAGCCCACAAGCACCTATCAATCCAAAGTCCAAAAACAATGACTGCACACCAGGACAGGTCCAAAACCAGAAAAATGCTTTATTGGAAAGGTACAAAACCAGTCACAGCAGCTAAATGTACAGCAATAAATTACGTTGTGGCTGTCAGAAGAGAAAAGTGATGGACACAAACACTGGGCTATACGCCATACAAACAGGAATCCACATTACTTGGTATATTCTCAATAATTTATATTATAATAAAAAAGCAGCACAAAAATAAATATTGAAATGAAATTATTGAATAACCACAGAGGACAGAATGAGCTGGTGCTAAAAACTTAAACAGACTGTCCCTATCATTGTAAGCAAAGGAATTGCCTTCTATGGAAAGGTCCCAGAAGATTAAAGCACAAGAGAAAAAGGAAAACAAATCCACGTTACAAAAAGGTCATGGACTTTCTTTTCTTAAATTAAAAAAGAAAACCAAAATATTAAAATTGTGACAATGAAGTTTCAATGATTTGAAAGGGAGGGCGAGAGAGAGAAAAAAATGTCACCTCTTTCCCAGGCCAGCCTATGCCCAACATCATCTCCAGGGGATATCAAACTCTCTTAGCACTATCCTCTTGCCCCCACCCCACCCCCAGGTGCCTTGCTTTCTCTTCCTCTTCCACTAAATGCACTGCTCCCTACTCAGCCTACAGCTTCAGATTTCAAGAGTTGATCAGCTGTCTGCCCACACTTCCAAAATTCCTTCAGGTGACCAGGCAAGCACAGCTATTGATCTACTATAACTTTTGGATATGTCTCTAGCCGTCCACCCTGCATTCTGGAAAGGGGTTTACAGGTCAAAAATTCAATGTAAAAATTGACTCATCCATGCACAGCATTGTCCCTCCCATCCTGAGGGGGCATCAACAATGTGTGAAAAAGGTGACAACAACAATACTAAAAACCTACCTGCCTTTACTGTGTATCACAAGCAAGGAGAACAGAAACACTCCAGCCTTGGACACCAGAAGTTCAGAATGAAACCCACCCTGGAAAAAGGGGGTTGACAGGAAATACTGTTGCTTGGGAGGGGTATCTGTGGAGCAGACTGCAGGGTGGGGGAGAGGATTTGGTTGGAGCACCTGGGGAATGAAATGCCAGGGCATGACATCTGGTGGGAGTTATAGCCCTGGTTGGGGTCATCCCCCAAGCCTAGGGCAGTGGTTCAAAAGGAATGTCATGCAGAATAGAATTTAGAATGCATGGGCCTTAAAGCCAGAGCCCTAATCAGAATGGAAGAGGGAAAACTGGGTGTGGGGAGCAGCCAACAGATCCCTCCTTCCATAGAGCCTGTGGTTATGACTCATTTGCAGAAGAGTTAGGGAAAAAGAAGGGAAGACACTCCCATTCTCTACCCCCAGGTCAAATTGCCAGGTCAGGGACTCCTGACCTGACAATTATTTTTAATAAAGATTTACAGTATCAAACTTGAAAAAAAAGTTAATTTTGCTTACGAAAAATCTGTACGATAAAATGTGTATATAATTATATATATATATATTTACTTTTTTCTCTCTCTCTTTAAATATTTCCACGTGGTCCTTATTGATATCCAATATGGATTACCTACCATGGCTATGGTATCAACAGCTTTATTAACACTCAGGCCTCTTGTTTTGGAAGAATCCAAGTGCCTACTGGTAGAGACCTGGCTCTCAGCTTGGCCAAACCCTTTGGCACTCTTCCAGGAAATGGAAAACTATTCAGCCACATGGCAGTGCCACTGGAGAAGTTCAGATACTTCTTGTTTTATTCCAACAGCAGAGACACAGAATGAAGATTCAGCCCTTGGGGCCTGTGTCACTCCTATGATAGCCTCCCTATGTGGTTAAGGACCCTTAAGGTCCTCTGCAGCTTGTTTGTTTTGTTTAGGGGTGGGGGGAGTACAGTAAGAGGGAAATGGGAGCAGGGAGCTGGGGAAATGGGGTGGGAGGAAGGTTTCTTTCTGATGAACCCAACAAAGCTTTCTCCACGCGCAGGGTTGCTCTTGGGCTGTGGTATATTTAAGCTTACCCAAAGTCAATCGATAGGCGTCACATTCCACTCTTCCTCTTCCCCACCTCCCACCCCATAGACAAACATACAGGTATCTACACATAAAGAATCCAGACTGCACCTGGTAGACCAGAGCACTTAGTTGATCCAGAGAACTTTGTAGAATATGCTTCTTGACCAGGGAATGTGACCCTAATTCAGTTTCATTCCCCAACCTTAACAGTCAACAGCAATCTATTAGCAGGGGAGGTGGAAGATATGGAAGTAGTAATGCTAAATAAACACCTTCCCAAATGTTTAATAAAGTCATCCAGAAAGTGTTCTGAGGTTGCTTTTACTACTCTCCATTGGGAAGGAGCCACAGGAAAACATTACTGTGAGATCTTTGATGGCTCAGTTGCTCAGGAAAGAAAAAGCAAGTTAAAGGCTTCAGACGATGTTTGAGCACCAAGGTTGCACAGATTCCCCTCATCTTTAATGCAGTGGAAAAAGAGCACAATTAGATTCTCAAGGATCCACCTGGTAAACCTCAAACTTTCAGTAATCAAGTTCAAAACATACTTCCTCTCCAGAGTGCACAATCTACCTTCTTTAGTCAATCAAGACAACAATAACTTCCTCCAACCACATTCTAGTCTCTTCTGTAACACTCATTTTCTATTTCTTTCAGTGACACAAGATAACCTTTACCCTTGACCCCTTCCTCTCTAGGCCCTATCGGCTCCCTACACCACTCTGTTGGCTCACACAAGGCTACTTCCTGTCTCATCTCTAACAGGAACCACGATGTCAAGTGTACTGTACATGACAACATCTCTACTGGCACCAAAGTCTTTCAGCTACCAAACACCAGGCCAGAGCATCAGTGATCGGATGCCTCCATTCCTCTCTCTCCCCCCGCCTCCTCCACAACACCTTTAATCCCTCTCACATCCTTTCCTTGGAACCAAAGGTTTGCTTATGTTCTTCTCCCCAACAAAAACCCTTCTTTTCGGTATTTCCTCTCTGGGCCCCTCAAAATTACCATGTTTCAGAGACTCGGTGTTCTCACTTACATGGAGAAGAGCTGACCACAAGCAGATGCCTAGAACACAAGACACTATTCACATAGCAGTAAGGAAGCTGACATCAGCTCTGAAATGCCTACCTGCAGATCTGCTCTAAATCAATGAACAAGTACGCTGGCTCCTCCTCTCAGCTTCCCTCCTCTCTCCCAGTGCCCAATGACCTGCCTGCTGTTTTGGCAGCTGGTCCCGTGATGGATGGCTCCCCACTGGAACAAGACGAGACTGTTTTTGCCTCCCAGTGCTCCACAGCAGTCACCCCGTTTGCATACAAGGGGGTGTCAAGGTGTCCTGGTTTGCCCAGCACACATGCTACTTCCTTCCTGCTGAAGCTCTCTCTCCTGCTGGTTATTCTCTGGAGACCATCCTGAACACTTTGTTACTCCTTAAATAACACCTCTGTACTCAATCAGTCCTCTGTGGAACAGACATTCTCTTGCCACTGCTCAGTTTCTGCCCGGTAATACTGCTATGATATCTCCCCTGGGGAATCCTGTACACACGTGTGCGTGAGCACACACACGAAAGCCTACCTAATACTTTCCACACCTCCTTTATTGGAGCACCAGGGAATCCTAAGCTAACTGCTAAAACAGGGCTGTAAGTGCATTCTAAATGTGGAACACCTGGAAGAATTAAGCTGCACTACATGCCTTCTGTTCAGGTCTTGCTCAGGGAGGGAAGCCAGGCATTTAGTCATGTCAGGAACCTGAAAATTTATTCCTCATGACTGGGGGACATAGCGGAGAGAGGTGGGGTAGAGGAGAGACTGGGGGGAGGGGGAAAGAAAGTTGAAAATATGTTAAACTGTTGAAAATATGAGCTAAAAACTGAGAGCCTTCTCTAACTGGTACATCTCAAATAGATCATGTTTACAGAGTCACCACTTAAGTTTCATTGTAAGCACAAAACAGATGTGATGCTGCGTCTTCAGGTGGGCAAGGAGATGGTGCAGAGGTCCCCTTGAACAATAGTTGCCATAGGCTGACAGAGGAATCTGCTGGAGTAATGGTCCCTTGTATGGTGAATCTTGGGGTCCCATATACATTTCCTGGCTGCCAAATGTCCAAGAGGCACCTCAAGAAATAAACTTTTCCTCAATAACAAGATCTGCTATAGTCACAAAGGGGTGGAAAGAAAGGTCTGGGAATGGGGAAGGAGGGTGAAACAGGAAGGGGGGGTTGAATGGGGTAGTTCTACAAAAGGTCTTTCCCTTATCCTACACCCAAGCTCAAATTCCTGTCACAAACCATCAAAGGCCACTGTGAAACAGCCATTGAGGGTCCCTTTACAGGTAGTTTGCACTGTTTTTGAGGAGACACATCGACTCAACAGGACTGAAGAGACTCTAACCAAACACAAGAGACATTTCCCCATCCCCTTCTCAAAGGGCTGCCAGTCCTACCCGCCCTCACCCTGCCCACCCTCTAACCAGTAGCTGCCTGGAGCACTAGGATGCAGCTGAGAAGGGCACCGAGGTGGATGAAATCTCAGCTGATTTGACAATGGTGATGACGCTGGTGGTGGCGACCTTGGTGGGAGCAATGGGTCCACGGGCCACAGTGCGGGCGAACGTCTGCAACGCTTCGTATTTGGAGCGCAGGGCATCCAGCTCCAGCTTCATGCTGCTGTTCTCTCGGGCCAGCTTCTCCACTTCCTGTTGCAGCTCCACCCGCTGCCGCTCCAGCTCCTCCTTCTGGGTCACCCGCTTGATGCGGCAGCTTGCGGCATAGCCTCGGTTCTTGAGTGTGCGCCGACGCTGCTTCAGGCGGATTACCTCCTCCTTGGTGAGGCCCCGGAGGTGCTGGTTGAGCTCTCGCACAGACATCGACACCAGCTCATCATCACTGAGCACTGGGGCGTTCTCTCCTGACTCCTTCTTGACCTGGTAAGATACCAGTGGCCCAGGGTTAACAGCCGGGAAAATGGGGAGTATGCAGCCTAGGTGACCTCATCTTGCTGACTACAAGTGCATGGAGGCAGATGGCTGGGATTGCTAGAGAGGGCTTTACAGAGGAATCCAGAGCAATACCTAGGGGGCTTTACAAAGCTATACAAGGCCATGTATGGAGCTGCCCCCTATATTTCTTCAAAGGTAAAACATGGCATCTTGGCTGTACTTGACAATGAATAAGAATATGTATATAACCTAACCAAGCTAGGAATCTGGCCTGGCCAGTTTGAAACATGTATATGACAGGCTGTTTTAGAATCTTCCACTAACACGAGTAGGCAATAAATCAACTTTAAACCTCAATTTGAAAAGTCACACACCCCACAGCAAAATAGAATCCCTCCTTCAATTTCCAGAAAAGAAGTCTATTAAATCCACACACTGTTACAGAAGCCTCTATACTAAAAAACAAAACCCCAACCCAAACAAAAAAAACCCTGCTAGATGACAGATGTGGCAAACAAAAACCTTGCCTATAAATCATTATCCATCCCCCTGCTTCTCTCCATGTTTCTGAGCATTACTGCTCCATAGGAAAAGCTTCAGGTGTTCCTTCTAGTGCACTTGAGAGGCTGTGTGTGCTCAAAGAACTGGATCAATGAAACATTTGCCAAGTATTTAGTGTTAGTCATTCTGCTAGGTGCTGGCATACAAAGACAGAATATGAAATAGTCCCTGCCTGCCCTTAAAGAGCTAAGTCCCAGACTACTGATTTTTTATCTAAAAAAGTAGTCCTCAGGCTTTCATTCTAAAGCACCCAGGAAGCAGAACCTAAGTGGGTTCAATGTTATCCCACCACCAACGGGCACCAGGCTGGCAAGGGATGGGGCTTTCTTATCTTCTAAATTAGGTGCCCCTAGATACTCTCAACAACTCTCCCTCACTGGGTTTCCAACTTCTCAAGGCTGCCAATTCTCATTCAACAAAACCTGAACACAGGTCCCTGTTAGGAGGGTAGGGTCAGCCCATGTTGAACTTATGTGCTGCTCTGAACTCTGGAATAAAGATACCCATACTCTTATGGACACAAGGTATTATTCCACACAAATGACCCTTGGTAGAACCTGATTTTGTCACAAGTTTCTGAAAATTTCTTGGGATCTACCTGAAACTACCTAATAGGATTCCTTCTTACCTTTAATGCCTTGTTTGGTTTAGGATTAGTCGTCATAACCTGGGCACAGTCACCTGGACAGAACTGATTGGAAAATGCAACTGAAAGAAAAATAAACAAAAAGCAAATATAGGTTAAGTAAAGCCTAGGCTCAGACCACCAGAAGGATCTTCTGATATGCTACTCTCAGAGGGATGATATTTTCCATTCCAAAGAGGATCTAACTATAATCATTGTTCTAAGCACGATGAAAGAAGACCCACAATCCCGAAAGCCACACAATTCTTGTCTTCTTTAAAAGCAGGTCCAGAAGAGGACATTTTATTCTAAGGGTACCACCCCAAAAGTGATGCTACAACACAACTTTCACAGTCATGGATACTTTGCTCTTAGTGTTCAGGAGACCCCATATGCAGTTGTTAATATATTGTTTTAAAACAACTATCCAGCACCAGCAACTCCTCCTCTCACTCCAACAGCCAGTGGTCAGATTTTCAATATTCCTCTTAGTTCTATACCATAGGAAAAGTGTCATTTTTTAGATGAAACACCACTCACAAACATTCCTCACACTCTGTGTTATTCCACCTCACAGAACAAGAAGCTACATTTTCAGCTGTAATGGAGATTGACAGAATGTTTTGAGAACTGAAGCAACAATTTACAGAATGGTAATGGGTGAAATACCTGAAACCTTGCCTGAGTAGCAGCACTGCTTAATATTTTACAACACACCCACACCCTGAGAAACATCCTTTCCCACCTTCCCAAGGTCTACAGTGATAAGTCCAGAGACCTGACTGCAACCACAAAGGTGGTCCCTCCAGTGAGATGACATCCTTTGCCATCATGTTGGCCTCTCACAAAGAACTCTCGTTTGGAACATTTGCAACCCAAACCTAGCCCCAGGCCCCTCCTCCTGGTACCCTGCCTCCAGAGCATCGATGCTGCCAGGTGAGCCCGCCCATCGAGTACCTACCACGGAAAAGGGCACTGCAGTTGTGACATCACCTCTTCCTATGCTGCCCCCAACATCCTGACCCCACGATCTGAAGAGCATGGAAGGACTCCGGCTGAGACTACCCCGTGGTCCCTGATGAGCAAGGGAGTCAATGAGCTGGATTTCGAAGCCTGTAGCTGGAGAGTGAGATGGGCAGCAGCAGCACTGGGTGTATGGAGGGAGCACACAGACTGTCTGGCGGGAGTTCTCCCCCCAGCCACCCACCAACCAGTCCCCTCCACCCTCCCTTCTCATTTTCACGTCTGCATTGTGTCACACATTCTAATCATTCATGAAAAACCCATCCAAAGCATCCCAAGCATGATTCCCCTCTGATAGTTGCCATGGTGACCTTGGGAAAGTAGCCAACCCTGAGATGGTAGTCATGGAAACAGAGAAGCCCAAAAGGAATGATGACTTTGGGTCATGTCTGTGCAAAGACATCACGAGGTCGACAGACAGTAAACAAACTTATTCATATCCCCAAACAAGTGGGGAAGGGGCCAAAGGGCCAAGGGGTCAAGAGGGAAGGTATGAACTAGGCTTGATGGCAAGCCTGAGCACAGACAACTAATATACAGGCTGCCACTTCCCTCCCTTAATATTCCCCACCTGCACCTAGATGCTAGACAAAATGTGATGGAAGAAAAAGAATCAGAGAGTTAGACCTTGGAGATGGAGAGGATCCTCTGACTCCAAATGATGCGGCCACATTAAAATCTCTATTTTTGATACGGACTAGACAGGGTGGGTACTTTTCCATTTTCTCCGCCTGCTTTGATCTCCCTTCATCTGTCTCACTTTCATTCCTGCAGCACAGACTTGCCAGGAGACAAGCTGTGATAAATGAGCCCCCGGCACAGAATCCCTTGGCTGCAGCAGCACCTGGGACCCTCTGCCCTCTGATCTTGCATTCTACTCTTTCTCCATCTGTCCTTTCTGCACCTTGTCTCCAGAAGACTCTCTTTTGTAGAGTTATAAAGAAATAGGGAAAAGGATGTAGTACAATCAGAGCTTCAGAAGAGAACCTACAAGAATAACCCCAACAGAACAGCCCTTAGTAAAAACACGACTGCACTCTCTATGAGCATGCTAATGACATACACTCACCAGGAAAATGAGTAGAATCATACTAGAAAAAAGGTTCAGATGGGCATCTTAGGGCTACTTTCAGATTGTGAGAAAGGCTATGTATGAATGAAATGGGAGAGGTTGTAGTGGAATGATTATCGACAAATGGGAAGAAACCTGTTCTGGGATTTTGAATTTATTCCTATCAGTGTGACATGACATCACACTTTTCTGAGACCTTTCCCCCTCCGACCTGGTACCAGAAGTCAAAATGGCTTCAGAGAAAACAGTCAGGAATCAGCACTGCTCAAACTGCCCCAGTGACCGACCTGTTGGGAAAGTGCTGAAAAACTTTTCCATGTCGAAAAGGAACAGGCTTCAGTATCTATTCCAACACACACACACACACACACACACACACACACACACACACACACA
>NW_020954585.1:52664882-52673546 GCF_900497805.2 Vombatus ursinus
GCAGTCAGTCTGTGACATAGCTATGCAATGAGTCACCAGCTGTTTACAGAGTTTGAGAGCTCACATTCCCACAGAACCAGAAACCCCTCCCATCCCTACAAGGATACACATGCTGAGTCCCCACTGCTTGCACTTGGCAGAGGTAAACCGGAAAAGGAAAGTCAAAGTGGAGAACGGGGGAGCACAACTTAAATTCACTGACTGCACAAAAAAGCATTTTGATTTTCACTCACTGGACTTTTGAGTTTTCAATGAAAAAGCTGAAAACTTGATTGGCTACTCTGGAGCCTGAGAGAAAAGGTCAATTTAGTAATATCTCCATAAATGATGACTATGTGTTCCAATAATACATTTAATTACCAGAATGTTTGTTACAAGGAATAGAAATAATATAGGTATAATTATATAATAATATAAGCTAGTCCACACTGTGAATTCTCTCTCTACAAGCTGACTCGCCTTTCACAGGATTCTGTAGAGGCTACACAAACAGTATGCCAGAGATCGCACTTTCACTCTGATGACTGAGAACTCAAGCAAGTCATTTAACCTCTCCAGGCCTCAGTTTCCTTATCTGTAAAATGGACTGGCTGGCTTCTGAGGTCACTCATGGCTCTCTATCTATGATCTTATGACAGGGCTATGGTCCTCCCCTTAGCCAAGCATTGGCCATCCTATGAGGGGCTTGCACCTATCAACACTGAAGAGACTAGAACTTCATCCCATCTCTCTCTGTGCCCAGACTGATTTCATTCAAAGGAACTTATTAATTGCAAAACAAAGAGAAACTGTTGGGGATGTAATGGAGGGAGAGATGAGTATATTCCAATACATGGCTGCTATTGTCATTCTGAATAGCAAAAATTGATCTTCTGTCCACACCGTGTCGGTGATATCATAGAATAGTATCCTATTAAAATGTTTACTGCTTTTGTACATAGGGTAGTCAACTAGTCATTTAGCATCAAAAGCTTCAGGGCTCAATCTGACAGGTTCTTAGGTATGTATATGAAATGAACAAATCACTATTGATGATCAGGCTATATGAACACAAAATAAAAGAGAAGGAAAAAAAATCAGAACCCCAAAGCCCATAGACAAAAGGAAGCTGGAGTCTCAAAGCCATCACTAGGGGCCCAGATAAAGTGAAGTGAGAGTAGAAAAGGGTCATGTAAATGGACTGAGAATCAAGAGTCTATCTAAAACAGGGCTGTTGTTTTTTTTACCTTGGGTCCATAGACCCCTGAGGCAGTTGGCGGATCAGTGGATAGATCACTAGGCTTGGAGCCAGGAAGACCTGAGTTCAAATCCAGTCTCAGATATTTCCTAGCTGTGTGACCCTGGGCAAGTTATTTAACCTCTGATTGCCTGACAAAAAGATCTGCAGGAGAAGGAAATGGCAAACCACTGCAATATCTTTGTGAAGAAAACGCCATGGACATTTGGTCCATGAGGTCAAAAAGAGTCTTGATCAACTGAACAACCGTGGACTCCCAAGGAGTCTGTGGATAGGTTTCAGGAGGGTCTGTGAACTTGAATGGGAAATTTTTTTTTTTACATTTTTATTTTTGCTAGGCTCTAATTGAAATCAAGCATTTCCTTCAATTATTTAAAACTATTCTTCCGAGAAGGGATCCATAGACATCACCAGACTGCCAAAGGAGGGTCCATTATACAAAAATGGTTAGGAAATTCCTGGTCTAAAGGAAAAACAAATGTATCCTCAGCAACCTTCTCTCTTCTCCTTGTTAAATTTTACTTTTAGAAAATAAGACAGATAAGACACTGCCTCCTTGGACACGGCAGGCCACCAATCACCAAACTGGAGCACAGACTCTTTCAGGAAGGTTTTTAATGCTGCAGCAGAATATACTTATTAGCTTTTCTAGCAGACTGTTATTCACCCAGCTCAACAACCTGGCTTTAAAGGAGAGATCTTGGTTAATGTCTTAAGACTATCTTAACTCTGGACAGGCCAGATTACTAAATTGAGAATTTGAGAAAAAGTTGGGTATCACTTTTTATCTAGGATCATACTGTATCAGATTAGAATGTCAAGTAGAAAAGATGAGTTGCTTGACTTGTAAAAGTCAGATGGTTTGCCAATTTCAGATTCTCTCCAGGTATTTTCTTCTACTTTATTTCAGTTTCTACACATAACATTTTTCAAATTCTGTACAAAACTATTTTAAAAATATGACAGACTCATACTAGGAAACAGATCAGAATGGTACCATTTTAAAAAAGTGTTAAATGTATAACAGTGCCTATTTTTCTTGGTCATGGTAGCCTTTTCCTCCCCTACTCTCCAAAATCAAATAATGATTCCTCATACTTGCCTTCCAATAGCTCCTCACTGAAGGATTTAAAGTGTACTCCTTCCAATTACTGGGCCCTAAAGAAGTCCTGTATTGTTATTCTTGTCACTCCCTGGGTTGGGAGTCCTTACCCTTAAGTCCTACTCTTATTCCTCACCCCAGTTCCCAAATATTTTGAAAAAGGAGGTCCCAGTAGGTGGGAAGACTTCAATTTGCGGGTCTGGCAACAAGCCTTGAGCCAGCTAAGAATCAGCTTCTATAAGGGCAAAGATCATTACCAGGAGGCAGACCACCAAGGGGTGAAATTTTTCTGGCCACAGCAATTCACAAAGACCATGTGCAGTAGAGATGGCTGTGGTCTCTCATCAGTATAGAAGAGCACTGCCAAAATGGCAAATTACTACAGTATAACAATGGTATACTCTATATTTGGTCTTAAGGCACACACATCTAAAGGTACAGAGTTTTTTAAAAAAAAATCAATTAAAATGGTCTGAAATTTCTTAAAATAATACAAACAGCAGAACATGTAATCTATTTACAGAGGGAAGGCAACCAAAGAGAAGTATTTTGTATATGTCATAGAGATGTATACATTTGCTGTTTGTAGAATTAGTGAAGGTAATGTAGGGGGAAAAATATCCTTAAAACAGTACTTGGAAACCACTGGCATTTAGCAAGTACCATACCAATGGTCACATATGTCAGGAAAGTACATAACAAGAGCATTAATCAGGGCTCAAACCACAAGGGTTTTAGAGACTAGAGTCAACATTTTCAAGAGTATAAACCAAGCATTACAGGGTATTGTAATTTGCCAACATGCTTTAAACAAGTGTTTTCCTTTTTACCATTGGCTTAAAATAAGGGAGTACAGCATTAGCAACTGTTCACAGATACTGAAGTTCTCACTGGCAGTACCAACCTCCTATTATTATGTCTGACTTAAAATCTACTGGCAAAATTTTAGCATGAGTAGGCATACTTACGTGTGGAAACATTTTTGGATGTTAGTGATATTGCGAGAGAATTTTAGTGAACTAATCACCATGTTGGGGGTTTGGAATTAAGAATTCTAATTCTTGCTGCATTTAGTAAGTCATTTTCTCTCTTCTCTGTAGCTAATAACTAAGAATGTTTATTTCCCCTCTAGTTCTGGAGAAGCATCCCTTGTGAAGGTTTATGTATTTACCACAATATAGTAACTGAAGTCTACAGTTTCTGGACAAGGATAATCTTTCAATATTGGTCATGAAAGAGTCTAGCTTTTTAACCTCAAATCAGGAACTGTACCTAAATATCACTGTACATTTCAATAAGTACTAATTGGGCAATTAATTTGCTTTGGAAGAAAAAGGACCTCATAAATAGTCTTTGATCTCATAAACAGGCTTTGATGAAATCACAAGCTCTGGTTATTATGTGGTAAAAATTCAAATAAATGGGAGATCCAGGGGAAGGCCACAGGCTTTTTTTGGGTCTTTTAGTCTGAAGGAACGGTTGGAGGCCATGATAGAAATATAATAGAAGACAAGACTGAAGATGAGTGTTCCCGTATTAAAAAAGGAAAATTGTAGTAGAAATGGAATTTCCTTCCCTTAGAGACAGCTTTTGAAAAGACAACTTACCTAGAGTAGTTTAGATACACAATCTTGCCAGTCTAGGGATGACTACTACGTGTCCTTTTCTGTGACCTTTTAGTCTTAGTTTTAGGGACATTCACAATGGAAAACTCTGTAGGCTGCAAGCATCCTAACACAGCCCTACCCCTCTTTGTGATGCCTGCCCTGACAGATAAGATTCTGCTTTCTAAGCTCAAAGAGAACTCAGATTTTTCCTCATAAAGAAAATTAAGTAACTGATCATACATTAGTCTCTATCTAACACATCAAGTTATATCATGAGATGTTGAGGCCTCTTGAGAAGACAAAGTTCTATGTACTTTTAAGAAGAATATTAAGCTGTACATTTTTAGTTTCAATTTCACTTCCCCCCCCCCACCCCTTGTCATACATCATTTTAAACCCCTTTATTGGAGGAAGCTGTTCTGATCATTAGAAGTATCAGATGTGATGACTTCCAATACATGGAAGCACAAAGCACTGAAGTAGAAGAATCAACTGTTGATCTAAGAATGACACATATACAACGTTAACAATCAAGAAGGCCAAAGCAGCAGATGAAGTGTAGAACATGCTACAAATAACTAAGACATGGAATCTGTATGGATGTGCTATACCCTTCTCTAGCAAAGTTTATTTTAGCAAGCAATACAAAGTTGAGATTTAGACACTTTAACAGGTGTATAACACTATAGTGCTAGGCACACAGTAGACATTCAACAAAAATCAGTTGACTGGGAATAACCCCAGTTTGTGCCACAAACTTGGTGAGGTATTACTAAGTAAGGTAAGTAGTAAGGTACCACTCTTGGAAGGTACCCCCTTTCGAAAAGGGGGTAAGAAACAGTGAAGAAGTCATAATTGTTTCTACTCTGCCTCTGTCTCACAAGCATGGATGCTAGGGATGTGCTCTACTTTGTCTATCCCCAGTATCATTATCATTTAACACCTCACCCAGCTCATTTGTAGCCAGAAGGTCAGGCTCTGGCTGCCAGCCTCCTGCAAGAAATGTCTGTCTACTTGAATTTGGAATGCATCTGGTCACCCTGCATTTGCAGTCAGCAGCTATGGCATTCCAGGGGAACCCAAAGGCAGGCCTAGCTGCTACTGCTGTCAGAAGGTTGAACCTCCATCCTACCACCTACACTCTGTAGTTTCATTTAACTGTTTCATTTGACCCAGCTCTGACCTCCAGACTGTCCCATCTCCCAGCACATAATGGAAATGAATGTAGCACAGGTATGTACTGACCATGCACAGAGAAGATATACAATCTTAGGCAGATAAAGGGTCAGGTAACAGTTAACTTTGGTGCCAATATCCTTCTGTTTTCAAGGCAGGTTGTATTAGTTTCTGATTACTACAAAGAAGAGTTCTCCATCACAAAGCCCTCCATGTCTAGGCCTCAGCTTCCTCATTTGCAAAATGAGGGAGCTGGACTACATGACTTCTAAAGGTCCTTTCCAGCTCTAAATCTTTAATCCTATGAACCTCCATCTTATGCCTTTTTAGCAGTGTCCTCTTTTCCCCGAGACAAGTGACAATTGTTAATTTCCTAAAAGAGTAATAAAGGGGAAACATGACGACACTGTAAATTATGGAAAGCAAAAGTATTTAGCCATAACTCCCATTAACAGAGAACAGGGAGGGTGGGGAATAGAGAGAGAAGGGTGAGTCACTGTTTACTGCTCCAAGGAGAAGCTACGCAGAAAATTCTCCCAGCTGGCCAGCTTTCCATTTCCTTTATGGACCAGAACCTGAATCCAGTAAGATGGTTTCAGGAACCTTCCGACTCAGGAACTTTATCAATGTGATTTTTAAATAAATATATGGAAAATAATCACAGTCATGCCTGAGTTTGTGTACAAACGAAGCGACTACCAGAGAAGTTATGGTTAAGGTGAGAATTCAAGCAGACAAAATTTTGTGGTTTGAAAAAGGCTTGTGACAAAGACCCAAAGAGTGTCAGAGAGAGAAATTGGATTCAGCCAATTCTGACACATAGTAAATGCTGCCTTCCCCAAATAATCTCTGCTCAACTCCCATTTTTAGCAACCACCTTGAAAGTCAAGCAATGCTATACTTGGAATGATTCCCTTAAAGCTTGTGCTGTGTTTAAGTATGGAAGGCAAACTTCATTCTAGGGAGGATTTCTGGTTTTAATTTATAAAACTCCCTACAAAATTTTAATGAAAAGTTTTTATTATTTAATATTAGGAGGAAAGGGAAGGGAACATGGCAGATGGACAAGAAGGTATAGATCTTGTAAATGACAGTGGCTAAGTTTCTTCCTTCTGCGGCAATGTGTTGCAGGTGGTACCCCAGCTATTTACATGCATAGCATGCATTCATAATGCTCCACAAAATGCCATCTCCCCCCAGCCCCCATCCAACAGGTCAGCCTTGATTTCAAAATTGTTTTGTATTTTGTTTTTTAAACTGATCCAGTCTTCTCTGTTACCATGTCTATCTTAAAAAAAAATCACTAGGTTTGAAACAAGCTGAACATGGTGTGGCATTAAGTTACATCTGCACGTAGCAGGATGTCTTTTAAAGATGATCCCAATAAAGCAGAGCCCTCTATAAAGCCAACAAATAGGACATGAAGACAATTAGACTACACCAGACAAAGGTGCAGGGAAGGACAGTGTGTAAGGCAAATTACATGCACTCATAAAAATCCACTGCTTACAGGAGGAACTAACTTCCCAACCTACTGAAGAGTAGATGTCCTAGTTTCTGTCTTGGCTGCCAAAATTAATATGAAAAAGCATGAAAAAGCAAACAAATAAACCAACATCACAAAATTAAAAATACAAGGTATACACAATACATGTCCTTCCAAAATCAAATTACTCACTCCTCCCCCACCCCCACGAGTTGGGGCAAATAAAAAGTTAGCTTATTTTTGTAAAGTGAGCACTGAATGTAATACCAGAGGAGTAGCAACATGATTGGTTTTGCTCTTTTAGACCTACCCCAATCAAGAAGAAACTCTAATAAGAGGGATAAGAGACTCTTCACTTCAAAGATTTGGTAGATGGGGAAGATCAAGGTCACATTTGCTGTCCTATGAACTTACAATGTGGTCACTCTAGAAATACTAATTGAAGACACCAAAGCCCAAAGCTCAAAGCACACAAATCAAGTCACTAAGTAAATACTGAGTCACTTAAATATTAATAAACAACAATGGAAACAATACTTCCCAACTTCACTCCCCCTTACAACATGACTTTTGGTAAGAACAGGGTTAAATTCCCTTTCCTTCTGGCTGATGTTGTATAACGCTATTGGATAGGAGCAATGCCAGTCATCTGTAGGAAGTGACTGTGGTAGGAAGGCTTTTCAGCATTACCAAGGGAAGAGAGAGTGTACAAGTTGAACCGGCTCCCTCAGTGCGGAAGCAGCAAGGTAAATAAATTAAATACTAAGCCAGGCTGGAGGCTGCCGGTGCTCTGGGGGCGTGGGGCACACCCAACCTCACACACATGACCTCAAAGGGCTTCGTGGTGAAATACAAGGGGAGGCAACTATTCTAAAATTTTCATTTAGCCCCTCTCAGAGCAAATCTGGCCTCCGGGCTAACCTGGGATGGGAGGGTTAGTGTGAACGGAAAAAAAAGGTAATGGAGGCTATTTCCGGTTTTCACAGGGCTGGACTGGCCCCGGGGCTCTTGCCTCCGATAGGAACCCCTTTTCCCACACATGACTATGTTGGGGGCTATTCCAGATGGGAGGTTTAGGGCTTTGTTTCTTAGCATTGGCTCAAATGAACATATTTAATTTTGGAGATGTCATCTGAGATGACTCTTTAATCTCTCATTTAGTTTTTTAAAAATGCACTTTTTTGAGAAAAAAGACTGGAGTTGGAAATCTCTCTTTTTTTTCCACCTCTGACACTGATCTCTTGGGAGTATAAAGCAGTCACTTTTTATGCCTCAGTACCCCCATCTGTAAAATGGGAAATTAAAAAAAAGATCTTTAATACGTTTTTAACTCTTTAGCTTAAAGAACATCCAAGTACAAATGGATATTAATGTGAATACTGTATTTCAATCCACCCTTTCCTGTCTGAGCAAATATCCCAGGCTAAAATTCCAAAAGGGTAAACATTAACCAAAATTAGTTTCAAATGATTGTCAGCACAAGTGAGTGAGATTACCTAGGGTTAGGCTCTCCAGCCATTTTCTTAATGGATCACTCAGGTTTCATGATCCTATTTATTAAAGTCAACAACTTCTTTCTTTAGTAGTCTAAACTGGTTAATTAAAAAAAATACTAACTAGGTTTCTAAGCACTTATTTATTTATTTATTTTTAAAACAGAACTGCTTTCCTAGACTTTCTAAACTGGAAAATAAAAATTAAATGAATCCAGGGAGCTTCCTGGTTGGCACATAAAGCCATCGTACCTTATCTTGGGACATCTCTTAAGTACAAGGCAGAGGCCTTTGAAGTTCAACTTGTCACAATCTACCAATTTAATATCCTAAACAGATTAGAACTATCTAGGACGGTCTGTAATGGAGACCATATACCACAGGCATAAGATTATTGGTACTGTATTTGGGTCAACTGCTAGACATTTAGGTTGGTGACACCAGAGATGTAACAAGGTGAGACGCTTCATACTCTAGTTAATTAGTGCCATCAGATTCCTAAATCTAGAAGTTTGTGTGTCAAATAGATGCAATAACTATACTAAAAAAAAAAAAAAAAAGCC
>NW_020954585.1:52673563-52691401 GCF_900497805.2 Vombatus ursinus
AACGTGACAAACAAGATCCTATAAAGTTACAGCCCTAGACTTACTGGTGCTTATGTACTATCAGCAAATCATTTGCACATATGGAAATACAGCTGGATTGGTTGATAGTTGGCTCAACTAAGTTGGAGGAAGGGTCTAGGGGGAGAACTGGGCAGACGGGTGACAGACGCCAAATAGAAACAGAAGAGAGACACTAGACTTTAGTTCAGCTGTCACCAGGGCTAGGGAAAAATTTCCCACTGACAGCCTCTGACAGTGCCGGGTCTGCCCAGAAGAGCACCGCGGCACCCCTCCAGCCGGCCGGTTCCCATGCATGCTCCCCACCCTGGTGATGCTCCTTCCCGCCCCCTCCCTTGTCTTCACCCCTCTCTAGCATGGCTCAATGCTTATTCCTTTCTGCTCTCCTTTACTCTCGGATGGGGGTGAGCCCAGAGTTTCTCCTGTCCCCTTTCTAACCCCACCCTGCCTGCCTTCTTCACCGCTGCCTGGCTTCTCTTTTCTTGGGGCGCGGAGCGGTTGCTTTCCTGGACCCCGAGGCTTTCTTAGGGGGGCTGGAGAGGGGTTCCTCTGACCTCACCACGCGCCCAGCCCTGGTCCGGGGGCGCCACGTGCTGGTCCCGGGTCTCTCCGCGGGACGGTCAGCACGTGTCTCCCCCTCCGCCCCCTAGTCCGGGCACGTGTCTCCCCCAGAAGGATGACTCAGCGATTTGGGGGGTAACAGAGGGACGGGGGGAAGGACTCGGTCCAGGGGAAGGAGGGAGGGGCGGGCGGGGACGGTCCTCGGGCTCCCGGGTTCGCGGGGCACCGGCCCTGCCCGGGCGGGACAAGACGGGACGGGACGAGGGCAGCACGTGCGGGTAGCGCGAGCAAAGCGGAAAGGGGTGGGGGACCAGGCCGGGGGCTGGGGGACCGACACCGCCTCCCACCCCTCAGAGTGAGGAGGGGGCACCACGCCCCCGCGGCCGCCGCCAGCGTCGGATCGGGGCGGGTCCCATCCCCAAGCGCCCCGCCCCCCCGCCCAACCGTCTGGCGGTGGGTCCGTTACCCCCGGCTCTCCCAACCCAACCGTCGGCAGCCGCCTTCTTACCTGGGGCGCGGGCACGCGGCGGGGCCTGGAGGGGGGCGGCGGCGGCGGCGGGGACGCGCGGCGGCGGCTCCGGCTCCGGCGACTCCTCGCGGGGACGCGCTTTCCCACTTTGCCTCCTCCTCCTCCTCCGACTTCGGGAATAACAACAACCCCCCCAGTCCTCAGCATCTGACACTCCGCTTCCGGGATCGCGCGTCAGCGCGCGTCAGCTGGCCACGCCCCCTCGCCTCCTCCTCCCCGCCCCCCCACCGTCACCCCGGGCCCGTTCACCCGGGCGGCGGGCCGAGGGAGGGAGGGAGGGATCCGCCCGTCTCGCGCCTCCCGCCCCATTCATTCACATCCCGCCCCCTCCCGGCCCGCCCCGGCCCGCCCCGTCCCGGCCGCGGGGTGAGGGGCGAAGGGGAAGGGAGGAGGCAAGTGTGAGCCTGTGGAAGGGTGGGACCACGTGAGGGTGTTGCCTCCCGCCCCCCCCGTTATTGGGCCGGGCACATGATTATTATTACAATAATAAAGTTATAACAACAAAAAACTTCACATTCTTATAGGGATTTCCTCAAATTTAGGACTTACTGTTATGCCCATTTTACAGATGAGGAAACTGAGCCCCAGGAGATGGGGGTGGGGGGAGTGACTTGTCCAAGTTCCAGAGCCAGTTCTGGAATTCAGGCCTTGGCACTCTAGTTTCCACAATACTTAGGGGTAGGGACTGAACTTGTCACTACTTTGACACTGGTAATTCCTGATTGATCACCCATTGGAGGTTAGCGCCTTCTCTTCAATCCACACAGTGTCAGTGTGCTTGCCCAGGGTCACACAGTCAGTATGTGTCAGAGATTGGTGGGACTCCTGGCGTCGAGGCTGGCTCCTTATTTTTATATCGCGCTGTCTCTCAGTACTTAGAACTATGCAATACAATTATCCAGGACAATTCCAAAGGCCCATGATAAAAGGATTATCCACCTCCGTCGAGGGAACTGATGATCTCTGAGCTCAGATTGAAGTATATTTTTTCCACTTTGTTTCTTTTTTGTTGTTGTTGGGTTTTTTTTTTTTATTGCAGCATGGCTAAAAATCACGTTTTGCATGACCTTACATGTATAACTGATATATTGCTTGCCTTCTCAAGGAGTGGGGGATGGAGAGAATTTAGAACTCAAAAAAAATTTTAATGCTATAAATAAATAAAAACATGAAAAGAAAAAAAATACTTAGGACCATAGGTTTACATCTCGACGGGACTTTAAAGACCATTCAGTCCTTTTACAGATGACAAAATGAAAAAAGCCTAATGAAGTTAAATGACTCACCCAAAGGTACGTAAGGGTCAGAGACAGAATCTGAACCTAGGTCCTGTGTCTTTTGACTTCGTAGGGCTTCCAGTAGAGAAGGAGAGGTGTAAGGACCTAGTGAGTCAAGTGATAGCAGGGAGAAACACTGGAAACACTGGATTTGCAGTCAGAGAACCTGGTTTTGAACACTTAATGCATGTTTGATGTTGGATGACTCAGTTAATTTCTTTGTGCCTCAGTTACCTCATCTGTAAAATGAAGGGGTTGGACTCAATCATCTTATGTTACTGTTCTAAATGTATGAAAGGTTTATTAAGTGCTTACTAGACAGAGGGGAGAAAAGACAGTATTATAAAGTATATAATATATAATAAATAAAACGTAATATAGAAGTTTAAGGTGGCACAGTGGATAGAGTGCCAGGCTTGGAGTCAGGAAGACTCCTTCTTGAATTCAAATCCAGCCTCAGACTAGCTGGGTGACTCTGGCCAAGTCACTTCACTCTGTTTGCCTCAGTTTCTTGCAAAAAGAGCTAGAGAAGGCAATGACAAATCACTCCAGTATCTTTGCAAAAAACAAACAAAACAAAACAAAATGGGGTGACAAAGAGTTGAACTGAAACTACAAGCCCTGATGTTTATAAAGTTTATAATCTAGTAGCCAAAAGTGTAGGAAGTAGGTACCCAGGTAACTATACTACACCATCAATCAATCTATTTATTAATCGCCTACTATGTTGGGGCATAGTGCTAAGTCCTGGGGTACAGAAAGAGACAAAAGACAATTCCTCCCTTTGAGAAGCATACAATGTTTAAATTCAAATGTGAAGGGTCACTAAGGACTGGGATGATTAGAAAATCATGCCTACCAAGACACACAGGATTTAAGACTTCTATAAACCTAACTATAAACAATATTCACTGAAATAAAGGGCGACCTAAGTAATTGGAGAAAGTCAATGTTTATGACCTGGCCATACTATCCAAATTAATCTAAGGGTTGACTGCTATGCTAATCGTCTTAACCATAATTATAACTTTGAATACTTTGAATTTGAATATGTGAGGTCACTTCTGAGGAATCATTATCCATGCTAAACGGGTCCCAACTGTACCAAAAGGATCAATAGCTTCCTTCAAAGCTCAACTCAGATGCTGCATCCTACACGAGGCCTTTTCTAATCCTCCCAGCTGCTAATGTAATTAATTGCCTTGGTTTTACTTTGTATATTTTTTTGTTTATATAAATGAACATCTACTCATGTACATGTTTTCTCTCCTGGAATGTAAGGTCACTCCAGGCAGGGACCCTTTCCGACACAGTTCTTGGCACATGATACAAATGCTTGTTGATTGGTTGACTATTTAATGAGACAAAATTATATATGTAGAGGAACAAAAAAAAAAAGCTACCTAAATATTGAGGGAAATAATGAGGGAAAGTAGGCAAAGGAGGTTTAACATCAGATCTCAAATTATTTTATAAAGCAATAATTATTTTTTAGAATGAGAAAAGTTAGAATAAAATGGCTAAAAATAAAAGAGTTGGTCAGTGAAATAGATTAGGTAAGCAAGACATAGAAGGAAATCCATGTAGCTTTTGAAAGTTTCATAAGGAGGTGGTATTTCATTTGGACTGTAAAAAGAATGGGTAGAATTTAACTGAGGGGAAGATAGGGGAGAATCAAGTGACATCTTAGACACAAAAGAATCGCATAAGCCAAGACTAGGAGGCTAGAACAAAGAGTCTATAGCAGGAATCATAGTCCAGTTTTGGTTAGAATATAAATTACATGGAGAGGAGTACAGAGGAGCATGAGTAGAAAGGGTGAAAAGATCTGGGCAGCACCAGACTGCAAAGGACCTTAGAGAATACTAAGCTAAGAAGTTTGAACTTGACTCACTGGGCCATTGGGAGACATTGAAGGATTTTGGGCAAAGGAATGTCATTACCAGGTCTTTGCATAAGGAAGATTAGGTACTGGGTAATGGAAAGTCAAGAAGAATGTTAGGAAAGAAAACAACTAATTCAGTTTTTAGTTGCAAGGTTTGTGTTTAAGAATAATGAGTATCATTAGGGCAGAATGTTATATATATTGTCAGAAGTGTGTCATTGTATCCAATGTTTTTGCTTAACTGTTTTTCTTTGTTACAAGAGAGGCTTGATTTGTGTAGGGAGAAGGGAACTATTTCCAGAAATGACTGTGACATAAAAACAAAGGGCACTAATTAAAGTGATTAAAAAAAAAAAGAATGATGAGCCCCAAGAGGAAAAGTAGAAGAAGAGGAGAAGAGGGAAAATTAAAAGAAGTGAGAAATGGAGAAGTTAGAAAAGAAGGGAAAGTAAGTCAGGAGAAATAGATGTAGAGGGAGGGCTGACTGTTAGGTCTTAGCAGAAATTAACCAAACATATGAGATTCTTCTTGCCAAGGAAAACTCCTCTATCTGCATAAGGGATCCCATTCCATCCAGTGTTTTCCAGCAGATTGCCTCCTCCATCATCCCCACTCTCACTAATTTTCAATCTCTCCCTGTCGCCCATGTCTCTTTTATTCTCAAAAAAAAAAAACCCCAAAAAACCAAAAATACCCAACCCCTCTCTTGATCTATCCATCCCCACTGGATATTGTCCCTTATCTCTCTTCCCTTTTATGACTAAACTCCTTGAGAGGACCATCCACAGTACGAGTTTCTACTTCCTTTTCTGTAACTCTCTTCTTAACTCTACAGCATGGCTTTCTTAAGACTAGTCCCTCTGGTGTGAGGGCTGCAGAGCCCTTTTCAGGGCTGCTTTCCACCTTTGATGTCCACCAGATCTACCTCTCCCCTGTGGCTCCAAGAAGCTGTAACATACACAGCAGCTACACTCCAGTAAACTGTTTCAGCAGAGGGGCTATACCAGGTTGAGGGTAATTGAGGAGTCTTAGATCTGTTGGTCTACCTCAAGCATGTGCAGACTTCCCCCTGGTGGAATGGGTATATGAGAACAATTTGTTCCAATGGCCACGAAGGCAGCTGTGGAGCACTTAGAGCTCCATTAGACATTGAAGATATTAAGGTCGTCCTTAGGGCATCTCAAGCCATCTTCACTCTGTCCTGCCACCAGACTGTGATGACTCTGGAAGAGAGAATGAGGCCAACAACTTTGTGCAATTCTGCCTCACTTAAATCCAATTTACGCATGAATCAAAAGATATCACCCATACCATTTTACCATTTTACCTATCTCAAAGTCCTGTGGCAACAGGCAAGTGACAAAGCAGCAGGTGTGGATACATTGGGAGCTGCAGTCACAACCCTGCACATAGGCTCTATCTTTTCACTGGAAGCAGCAATGGGATTCAGCAGCCCGGTGAGTGTCTGAGCAACCTTTTAAGGATCATACTGCCCACCTCCTGGTGTGAGGAAGGGGCTAGAAAACGTGCCCTAGAAATTGTCTGCTTGCCCAACCCTGGCCTGATTACTGACCCTGCGGTAGAAACACAAAAAAATGTCAGATATAGAGAATCCACGTCAAATGCTAACATGGGCTATTTGTGCCTGATCTGTGGTAGAGCATTTTGAGCTCATACTGGTCTGATCAGCCACAGTTGGACACATTGTAATTTGACTCTAACAAAGTGATATCATTTTGGCTCTCTTTGAGAATGAAGGACAACTGTTCGATTGAAACTGTACTCCCTCCAAACTTAACAAATATCTTTTAATTGACAAATGTGATGCCCTTTTCTCATTTCTTATCCATCTTGACCTGTCTTCAGCTTTTGACGGCAATCACCCTTTCCTACTTGATACCGTCTTCTCTCTAGGTTTTCCTGACCCTAGTTTTTCTTGGTTCTCCTCCTATCTATTTGACTACTCCATGTCATGCCAATTATCCCTAGGTGCCTCATAGGGCAATATCCTAGACCCTCTTCTCTTCTCCCTCAATACTATTTTTTAAACTTTTTTTTTCTTTTTGGTGAGGTGATCAGGGCTAAGTGACTTGCCCAGGGTCACACAGCTAGTAAGTGTTAAGTGTCTGAGTCTGCATTTGAACTCAGATACTCCTGACTCCAAGGCCAGAGCTCTATTCACTGAACCACCTAGCTGCCTCCCTATATACCATTTTACTTGGTGGTCTCATTAGCTCCTATAGATTCAGTTATCGTCTCCATGCTTATAATTCTCAGATCTACTTATCCAGTCTAAAGCTCTCTGCTTGTCTCCAGTCTCGCATATCTAACTGCTTATTGAAAATCTCTGAACTGGATGTCCTATAGACATCTTAAACTGACCATATCCAAAACTGAACTCATTATCTTTCCCGTCCAAAACCCTCCCCTTTTCTTAACTTCCTTCTTACTGTTGAGGGTAGCACCATCTTCCCAGTCACCCAGGCTTGCAGCCTAAGTATCATTCTCTTCTCCTCATTCTCTCACATTTCCCTCTCCCCCTCATCCAATCTGTTGCCATGGTCTATTCATTTTGCCTTTGTAAAATCTCTTCTCTGATAGTACTTCCACCTCATTTAAGGTCCTCATCACCTCAAATGTGGTCTGTTATAAAGTCTGGTGGTTGGTCTGCCTGCCACAAGTCTCTCCCTATTCCAGTCCATCTTCTACTCAGCCTTCAAAGTAATTTTCCTAAAGCACAGTTCTGACCATATCACTCCCCTACTTACCTCCAGGATCACACATAAAATTACCTGTTTGTTGTTCTGATCCATTCATAACTTGTCCACACTTACCTTTCGAGTCTTCTTACATCTTACACCCTCCATCCCCCATGTACTTTGAGATCCAAAGGACACTGACTTCTTTGTTGTTCCTCAAACAAGACACTCCATTTCCCACCTCCCGGACTCTCGTGCACCCCCAGCCCACCAAAGCCTGTAATGCTTTCTCCTTCCTTCTCACTAGCTCCTGGCTTCCCTGATTTCCTTCAAATCCCAGCTAAAATCCCACATTCATCCCACATTCTACAGGAAGCTTTTCCTGATCCCCTTTAATTCTAGTGCCTTCCATCTGGAGATTGTCTGTAATTTATCCTGTTTAGGATCTTGTTTGTCAATAGCTGTTTACATGTTGTCTCCCCTATTAAACTATGAACTCCTCAAGAGCAGAGGCTGTCTTTTATCTTTCCCAGAGCTTAGCACAGTGTCTGGCACATAGGAGGCACTTAAATGTTTATTGACTGACTGACCATTCATGCATTTATGGAATAATAGGATCATAAATCCCTGCAGGGGATTCCTGCTGTGATTACCTCATCATGGCATGAAGATAAACCCAGGTTCTCAGTGGTTCAGAATGTAATGATGATGATGCTGCATTTAATTTATAACATTATTCCTCTTGGCTAGTGGTAGACATTGTTTTTGTCTTTTTAACAGATGGAGATTTAGATATAAAGAAAGTTCTTTCTACCTCCACAATGTCCCTCTCTCCTCCTACACCCCATGCCCACCTTCCACACTGTTGGAAGGCTAATCTCCCTTATGTATAAATGTGATCATGTTGCCTCTTTTACTCAAAAATCTTTAGTGGATTAGTCCTTGTTGGCCTACTAGCTAAAGTTCAATTTCTCAGCTAGGTGTTCAAGACTTTCCACAACGAGTTACTGCCCTATCTTTCTAGCCTTCTATCATACTATTGATCACCATGCTCCAATTACATTGGCCTATTCATACATGGCCTTTGCTCATGCTATTTCCTGTGCTTGAGGTATCTTCCCTTCTTTTCTTTGCCTGCTAGATTTCTATTCATCATTTAAAGCCCAGCCCGATTTCAGTATCTTCCTTGATCCCCATCTATCTCTGCTTCACCTCCCCCCACCAGCCAATAATCATCATTTTCTCAGAGGTAGTGGCAGGAATACTGGACTTGGATTCATAAAGTTGGTACTTAATCACCTATGTGACCACTGATAATTCACCTAACTTCTCAGCCTCAGTTTCCTCATCTGTGAAATAGGAATAATAATACCTGCAACATATGTACCTTCACAAGAAGGTTGTGAGGATCAAATGAGATAATGTATCTAAAACATTTTTCAAACTTTAAAGTGTTATATAAATACCAGCTATGATTATTTGTATCTCCCAATGAATATAGCATGTAATGTCTATTTTACACATCTGTGCTTGTATCATACCCCCTACTAGTCTATAAATTTGATGAAGGCAGGAATCCTGTCTTAGATGAGCTTTGTGTCTTCCCCAGCACACAACACAGTGTTCTATATACTCTAGATACTTCATAAATTCGTACTGAGTTAAGTTATCCCTCTATCTGAAGCTTGGAAACCCTAGCCCTTCCTACCTAATTCTCATCCTTTCATAATGATTCACTTGCCCATCTCTTATTCACTTATATGTTATAGTTATGTGTCATTTACCCATAGGGGTCTCCAAGTTGCAGTAGGGTGGGAACTATGCCTTAAAACTTTGCATTTCCCCAGGACCTATGATGGCAGCAGCTCTGCACATAGTAGATACTCAACTAGTGTGTGTTAAATTGAATGGAATAATGATTATGTAAATTGGGGAGAAGTGAAGAGTTAGAAAAATCACCTGGATGAGGACTGGAGAGGGAAAGGCAACAGTTCATGTCAACAAGTCTCTTCCCCCTTCTCCTTCTCCCCCCCCCCCCACCAAAAAAAGGCTATTTAAAAGCTAGGCAGCTTTACAAAAGACATATTGTCCAGAACATTAAAGATGAACTGGAATCACCTGCCACCATTGAGTGGAATCATGGATGGATGTCTCTCTTCCCCAACCCATCCTTCATCACCCCATTGGCCAGTTCCCACCAGGCACAAGGCATCCCCTATTAGCTACATGCTGAACACCCCATCCCTCCCTCTGCTATTTGCCTTGCTACTTTCTCTGTCAGAATTTAAGAACTACCTGGCCTTGTTAACCACCATGAATTGAATGTGTACATGAGTCCCCCTTTATGTACTGTCTCCCTCAATTAGAATATGAGATCCATGAAGGCAGGAATTGTCTCCATCTTCTCTTTGTATTCCCATTGCTTAGAACTGTGCTTAAATAATTTTCTAATGTAATCCATTCTACTTAGGATGGTGATAACCCCATTGTTATTTGCCCAGGTCAAGTCATATCTGATCTATTGCATTCAGTTTTGGGTGCAACATTTTAGGAGGGGCATTGACAAGGAAAGCATCCAGAAAAAGGTAACCAGTATGGTGAAGAGATGAAAAAGCAGAATAGGTAAAATATATGTATATATGTATATATATATGTATATATATGTGTGTATATATATATATACTCAGGTACACACAAATATATATCTTTAAAGTTTTCAAAATATTATCTATATCTACATATATGTATATATGACATTTTGAAACATAGGTCAAAATATATATATGTATGTACATATATACACACATGTATATATATATACATGCATGCATGCATATATATAAATATATAAAAATTTTGATCTTTACAACAACCCCAGTAGATGCTATTATTATCTTCATTTTACAAATGAAGAAACTGAGGCAAGTAGTGGTTAAGTGACTTGCCTAGGGTCTCAGTCACTAAGTGCTTGAATGAGCATTTGAACTTAGGTTTTCCTGTTTTTCAAGTATTCTCCTCCCACTCTCCAAATATTCTAACCCCTATGAAAGAACTAGGAATGTTTTGTCCAAAGAAGACAAGATTTAAGGGTGGGAGGTGGGGGAGTGGGGTGTCATTATCACTGCCTTCAGGTGTTTGAAGGTCTTTCGTGCAGAAGAGAATTAGGCTCACATTGCTTGACCTCAGATGACAGAACCAGGAATAGTGGGGGTAAAGTTAGATGGATAGATAGATGATACACACACACATATACACATATATATACATATACACCCCTATATATTATATATACATATATATCATTTATCTATCCATCCATCCATCTATCTCTCCATCTATCTATCCATCCATCTATCTAGCCATCTATTCATCTATCATCTATCCATCTATCCATCCATCCATCTATCCATCCATCCATCTATCATCTATCCATTCATCTATCTATCATTCTATCTATCTATCCATCTATCTATCTGTCTATCCTATCTCTCTCTCTCTCTCTCTCTATCTATACCTTGGGGCTTGCTAGAAGGAAAAAAATCTCCTTTTAATTAGGGCTGAACAAAAGTAGACTGAGATGCCTTGGGAGCGCCCCTTCTCTGGAGGTTTTCAAAGGGAGGTTGGATAACTGCTTGTCTGGGAATTCTCTCATTTAGGTTTGGATCAGACTAGATGGTCTTTGAGATCCTTGCCCTAACTCAGATTCTGTTATTCTGTGCCTTGCCCAGAGTCGTAGTTAGTTATTAAGAGCCAAGTCCAAAACTAAAGTCTCCTTAGTTGGACATTTTACTTGAAGAACCCTCCCATGCATTTCTAAATTACTCTCTTAAATGAAAGAAGCTATTTTAATGAATCAACCATTCTTTATATTTTGAATTAAAAAAATAAAAAGAAATACAAATGAGCTAGCAATTGTAACATGTAAAAATCCCACATGGTACATATGACAACGTGTATCTAGGTGTTTCCAAGGTAATGGAAGGTGCTGATTGGTCTTTCAAGAACCCACTGGGCAAACACACACACACAAACATATATCCATATACACACATTTACATGCATACATATTCAAAGATGCATATATATATACACATATATGTAACTGTATAGATGTGAAGATATGTATATATGATATATAATGTTATTTATGTATGTGTATAGATACACATATATACACATATTCAAAGATGCATAAATACATACCTATAGGTAACTATATCTATGCAAATATAAACTATACATCTTATATATGTGTGTGTATACACACATTTTATATATATGCACATACATACACACACATATACCTAGATGCAAAGATGCGTAAGCTCAGGGGAGTTCTTAGATTCTGTCAATCCATTTGTAACTGACATCAACAGGTACATCAATGAATACTTATTGAGGCCATAAAATGTGTTTTTGTAGTTTAGGACATGCAGAACACTTATTCCTGACCTCTAAGAGGTTAGGATCTAAATGATATGAGACTTTCTAGCCATAATCATTTTCCTGAAGTGTTCCTCAGGAAGCCCTTTATAGAGCAGTTCTATCATCTGCTAATATTATTGGGTCAAGCTAGACTGGGCAAGGCTATTTTTTTTTCTTCTAGCAGATTTCTGTAATTATGCCACTCCTCTAGATGGCACAGTGGATAGAGTGTTGGACTTGGAGTCAGAAAGACCTGAGTTCACATTCTACCTCAGTCACTTGTTAGCTGTGTGACACTGTGCACTTAAACGCTGTCTGCCTCAGTTTCCTCATCTGTAAAATGGGGATAACAATAGTACCAACCTCCCAGGGTTGTTGTGAGGATCAAGTGAGATAACATTTGTAAAAGTGCATTGCAAACCTTGTACTATTAAAATGCTAGTTGTTATTATTATTTTAAAATCTTTCATTGCCTCCTATTGCTCACCCTACAAAGTATAGTTTTCTGATCCTAGCACTCTGGGCCCCAAGACCAATCTATCCCTGTAGCAAAATTTCATAGTATTCTCCTTCACGGGAGGCAGTTTTGCAGAGAGAGTGCTGGATTTGCCGTCAAAGTGTTCCAAAGCAGACTCTGTCTGCTACTTACTATCTGTATGACCCTTGGGTGAAGGGGAAGATCCAGAAAAGAAAGATCCCAACTCATAGATCATAGAGTCACAGGAAGCACAAACTTTAAGCTGTTTCCTACTGGGGTGATTTTCCCAGAATTAGTATGCTTTCTTCCACTGCAGTCTGCCACCCCAACCCCTAACTTTTTTTACTCTATGAAAATTGCTTGCAAGTTGCTTTCTGGTTTAAACCAGTCAAGGTTTTCCAGCCAATACTGAATGATTCCTTCCTCTCTTCCTACGTCCCCACCCCATCCCTTTGCAGTCAGACTCAAAACTTAACACTTCATTCAGGGGAATAAAAGAGTTGGAAAAGCATTGGAAAGGAAAAAAAAAATGAGGACAGTTTTTTTAGTTTGTTTTGTTCTGTTTTGTTTTGTGTTTAGGTACTTTGGAGGGACCTTTGACTGCCCAGCTCAATCTCCTCAGCCTCTTTCCATTACTTAGGAACAATTTTCGTTCTGAAATAACAACTTGCATTTCTGCTATACTTCAAGGTTTACAAAGCACTTCACCCACAGTAACTCTGAAAGGAAGATAGCATAAGCATTACTATACCCATTTTACAGATGAGGAAACAGAAGCTCAGATAAGTTAAGTGACTTAATCTCACAAAGTTGGGAGCTGCTAGTTGGAGGAGTAGTGTGGCATGGTGGTTGGAGTGTCAGATGGAGACTGGAAGACCTGGGTTCAAATGTTGTCTCTCCTACTATAAGCCATATGACCATGGGCAAATCTCTTCGCCCAACTTCTCAGTTTTCTCAGCTGTAAAATAGGATATGATAATGTTACCACAACATCACAATGCTTTGTAAACTATAAAAATGCTTTGTAGCTAGTAGTTATTTGTTTTAATGCAGGGGTTCTTAGTCTTTTTTGCATCCTTGACACTTTTGGTGGTCTGGTAAAGCCCATGGACCCCTTCACAGAATTCTGTTTTTAAATGTTGTTGTTGTTCAGTCGTTTCAGTTGAGTCCGATTCTTTGTGACCCTATTTGGAGTTTTCTTGGCAAAGATACTGGAGTGGTTTGTCATTTCCTTCTCTAAATTTTTACAGATGAGGAAACTGAGGCAATCGGTGTTAAGTGACTTGCCCAGGGTCACGCAGCTAGCAAGTGTTTGAGGCCAGAATTGAACTTAAGGAGATGAGTCTTCAGGCAGCCAGCTGGTGCAGTGGATAGAGTGCCTGGCCTAGAGTCAGGAAGACTCATCTTCCTGAGTTCAAATCCTGTCTCAGACACTTACGAGCTGTGTGACCCTGGGCAAGTCACTTAACTTTGATTGTCTCAGTTTCCTCATCTATAAAAATCTGGAGAAGGAAATGGCAAACCACTACAGTATCTATTTCAAGAAAACCCAAAATGGGGTCATGAAGAGTCAGACATGACTGAAACAACTCAACAATAGCAACAATGAGTCTTCCTGACTCCAGGCAGGGTATCCACTGTGCTACCTAGCTGCCCCATGTTTTTAAATGCATAAAATGAAATACCAAGGATTATAAAGAGATCAATTATATTGAAATATAGTAATAATATATATATATATTTAAAAAGTCCATAGACTCCATGCTAAGAGCCTGTTTTAATAATGTCTGTTACAGATCTATAGTCACGTGATTTTCTTTGTCCTTCATGTCTATTAGACTGAGTTTTACAGTATGGTTCATTCAGACACTAGCGACACATTTACTGATTGAATTGGCCTTGGCAAGTTTCTAAAGCATGTTCCCAATGGAGCCTGCAGAACTTCTAAGCATGGAACACCACTTAGTTTTTGCCAGAGCTGGCAAACACATGAGGACAGAATAAACTTTCAAGTAAAACAATGGTTTTGTGACTCGTACACCAGCGTCCAGCAGGAATAGCCTTATTTTCAGAAAAGGAGCTTAGACAAAAAGAAGAAGGGAGAGGGGACAGGAAGAGATAGATTTTTGTCGTCCCCTTGATTGAATTGAACCTGAAAGTCAAGAATTAACAAAAGGGAGATGAGGAGAGGTGAACAGGGCATGGCAGAGTGCATGCTAGCTTTGGAGTCAGAGGTTGAATTGTTGAGTCGTTTTTCAGTCATGGTTGACTCTTGGTGACCTGGGATTTTCTTGGAAAAGATACTGGAGTGGTTTGCCATTTCCTTCTCCAGCTCATTTTACAGATTAGGGAACTGAGGTGAATGTGTTAAATGACTTACTCAGGGTTCCATAGGTAGAAAGTGTCTGAGACAGCATTTGAACTCAGGTCTTTCTGATTTCAGGCCCAGGTCTATCCACTGTGCCACCTAGCTGCCCTTTGGAGGCAGAGGAACAGGTTTCAAATTGAAACTCTTCTAATTACTACCATGGTAATCTTGAGAAGGGCAGCTAGGTGGCACAATGGATAGAGCACTTGGCCTGGAGGCAGGAAGACCTGAGTTCAAATGTGGCCTTAGATACTTACTAGCTGGGCAAATCACTTAACCTTGTTTACCTCAGTTTCCTCATCGGTAAAAATGAGCTGGAGAAGGAAATGGCAAACCACTCCAGTATTTCTGCCAAGAAAACCCTCAGAGGGTCACCAAGAGTCAAACAACAACAGTCTTGAGCCACTTAACCTCCGTAGGGTCTCAGTTTCTTCGTTGGTACATGAGGATCTTAGACTAGAAGCAGGGCTTCTTAAACTTCTTCCTCTCATGACCCCTTCAGCACTTCTTAAACTATGAGTTGCAACCCCATATGTGGTCAGTTTAAATTAGAGGACTTCTTTTAAGGTTCTTTCCAGCTCTATTAATTGATTGATTGATCCTCAGAATCCACAAAGATGTTGGAAGGAGCACTGGGATTCAACAAGTCCGGGTTCTGGTGCTGGCTTTCTGCTGCTGGTCAGCTTTCTGACTTTGGGTAGAGCTGTTTCCTTCCATGGTGCCTCAGATTTCCCCTTTCTAGGATGAGAAAATTGAATTCTAGTTCTAGATTTCTAGTTCTAGAATATGGAGGAGTGGGGGTGGGGAAGCAAAAACAGCTTCCTGTTTTTATACCTCTATGGACTAAGAATGATTTTTACATTTAAAAATAAAGTTATGGTATTTAAAAATGTAACATAACCCAACATTTTTAGCTCACTGGCCACATGAAAACAGACAGAAGGCTGGATTTTGTCTTCTGGCCATATTTTGCCAGATCCAGGACTAGATGGGCTCTAGGGTCTCTTGCAACTCAGATATTCTATGTATCTATAGATCTGACTCGGTCAGATTTCTTTCCTCGCTGTGGTCCGTTCTAGTCTTCTTGAGATGGTCACTTAAAAAAAAAACAAAACAACTCAATAACAAGTCCCCCAAATCAAATAAATGGACAAAAACCTTGCATGTTGATTCCAAAGTGGATTTTTTCTTAGAGTAAAAAGACAGTTAGGTGGCTTAGTGGATAGAGTACTAGATGTGGAGTCAGGAAGACCTGAGTTTGAAACCTGCCTAACTTACTAGCTTTGTGACCCTGGGTAAGTTATTTGACCCCTCTTAGCCTCAGTTTCCTCATCTGTAAAATTGGGATAATAATAGCACCTACTTTCCAGGGTTGTTGTGAGGATCAAATGAGATTAAATACATACAGTGTTTTACAAACCTTAAAATGCTACATAAATTTGAGTTATAATTATTTTCTCCTCCTCTTCATCAATACCCTTTCTTCTCAATCAAGCTTCATTAGCTAAGTGTCCCCTCTTTGAACTGGATGTCCAAAGAGTCAGACAGGGCCCTAGAAGGAGAAGATATTTATCCACTTTATTCTTTAGAGATTTTTCTTTATGGCCATCTGAGAGGATGGTGTGTCTCTTTCTACAGTATCCTTTTGGGGTTTGCCAGACTGTCATTTGGTTTGGGAACCACTGTTGAAACCGTACTGCCCATTTTTATTATGGTTAAGTCCCAACTTGTCAGACAGGCCAAATGGTTATTCGTAGAATGTTTTCCCTCTCCAATGGATCAAAGGAGCTTGGTTGTGGTTTGGGGAGGGCCATATGTTAGGGTTCTTTTTACAATACAGGGGAAGGGACCATGATACATGATGTCCCTGACCCTATATTCCAAGCTAAATCTGGGAAGTGGAAGTGGGGATAGATAGGATGGAAGTTGACTTCTCCATCTACAAATGATTCATGATTCATTCAATTAGCAAAGACTTATTGTTGAATGAATGAATGAATGAAATAACTTAAGAGTAACACTTTTGAACAAACAGCACCTACCATTTGTCACACATTGCAAGGTGCTGGGTGTAAGAGATAGAAGAAAAAAACTAAAATAATCCCGTCCTTAAGGATCCTACATTCTGGAGGGGTCAAGGAGAAGGAGGCAGAACATAACACATACACAGATTAGTAAATGCAAAATACGTACAAAGTTAAGTTATCAAAGAAAATGATTTTGTTTATTCACATGACCTCTTCTCTCCACAGAGCTTCTTCTTACTCTTGCTAGAGGCAAATTCTCTCTGCAAAAATTTCCTCTCAGGTGAGTTTTTTTGCAGCCATGTTCATAATAGAAGCAGGCATTTTAAACACATCACTTCACTCCCTGCAGGGCTCTTTGATATGTCAACGTATGTTTGATTTGTTCTCTGTTGCCTCCCTAGCTGCCGTGTACTGTTACTACCCAAACTGGTTGGATACTTTTGCATAGGTCTTCCTCATCATAGCCTCATTGAGAGAGCCTCTTGGTTCCTTCATGTAGAGAGGTGGCTGAGGCATTGATGTTGGGAGTGGCTCAAGGCCATCCAGTTTGTCAGAGGCCTGGTTCAAAGAGCCTTCTCTAAGGCACTGGGGATAAGACTTTGTCATTTGGAAACAAAATGAAACATAAGCAGCCACACCCAGGTAACTAATAGCACTGGGTAGCACCGCGTATGACTAATATAGATGTCATATGCATGGTCCTTTAATCTGGTTAGGGAGAAAAGAGAAAGCAGTAGAATCTCAGATGGACAAAGAAGACCAGAGGTGGTCCTGTGTGGTCCAAGTGCATCTGGACCCTCACTTATTGGGCAAAAGGATAGAAGTTGTGCTTTATACAGTCTATCTTCCTTATAGCACTCACCCAGCATCCCTGGCAAGATGGAGCCCTCCTGAGGTCTCAGAAGCCATCAAATATAGGCCCTTCATTTTACAGATAAGGAAACTGAGGCCATGACACTCAGTAATGTTTCCCTGGGTTACATAGACACACACTATTAGAGGTGGAATTTGAACCTAAGACTTTTGACTGTACAGTGAATACTCTTTCCATTCTATGAAGTAGCCTTCCAACAGTGGGAGCTTGGTGCAAATCACATCATATTCTCTCCTCACTCACAAACCATCTTCCATTTTTATTCAAGAAAAATCAGGTTCAAATAAACATCAAAGGCATCCTTGAAGGGGAAAAAGAATCAAAGGGACCATCTTAGGTGTGAGTTCCATGAGAGTAAGGATTATTTCTTTTTTTTTTTTTTTGGCTTCATGTCTCTGGCCCCTAGGACAGTGCCTAGACACAGCAGGTGCTTAATAAATATTTGTGGAATTGGATTACATTGAATTGAATGCATGGAAAGATTTGAGAGCAAGCCCACCCCTTTGCCTTGGAAGGGCAAGGAGGTTGCTGGGAGATGTATATAAATATGAGACTCAGATCTATCTTACCAGCTTATCAGAAAACTAAATCTTCCCTAAGTAATAGCCCTTGTTGTTGAATCATATCTGACTCCTCGTGACCCCATTTGGGGTTTTCTTGGCAGAGATACTGGAGTGGTTTGCTGTTTCCTTCTCTA
>NW_020954585.1:52691452-52778241 GCF_900497805.2 Vombatus ursinus
GTTCTAAAGATGAGGAACTAAAGCAAACAGGGTGAAGTGACTTGCCCAGGGTCACACAGCTAGTAAGTGTCTGAGGTCAGATTTGAACTCAGCAAGATGAGTCGTCCTAACTCTGTGCACTATAACACTTAGCCGCCCAAGTTATAATCCAGCCACCATCAACCTAGCCTATTTCAGCCCAGATTTGTTGATCAGGGAGAAGGCCAAAACTCCTGCTAAAAGTGAATTTTCTAGGTTAGCTAGAAATCCATGAATTTCATCTTACCCCTCTCCCACATTCCCAATAATAACAAGGATTTAGATGATCTCAATCCCAGGTGCAGCATTTTGGGTTTGCAGGATACATAACAACCGATTTCCCTGGTTTGCTATTCCTGGCTATACATTTATACTTCGAGCCTATTGCACTTTGCAGCCCTTTATGAAGAGGAGAGTCCCAGGACCAGAGATTGAGAAACAGAGCATTTAGATTCCGGCTAATCTGTGCTGTAATCCTGAGAGAGCCCTGGTCCTGTTTTTTAAGGGTAGCATTCTTTTGGGTCACCAACAGGAAATACACAGTGTCCCCAAACAATCATGGTTTTCTATTTCTGTTGATTGCACTTCTGTAAAGTTAAGATATTTTCCTTTTATGTTTTTTTCCCCCAATTTCCCTGCTCCCCAGGCTTCTTCTCCATCCTCAGAACCGACGATGAAATCATACCGCAAGTTGCCTACCCATGTGACTCATGCCCCTGGTCCTTATGGTGAGGAGGAAGAAGAAGAGGAAGAGGAGGGAAACGAGCCTGGCTCTCCTCCTGCCAAGAAGACCCTGTCTCTCAGGTGGCAGTGGCTAGGGGTTGTTGTGATAGTGGGAGCTGGCCTGTTGGGAGGCACCTTCTGGGCCATCAGTGTGAGAAGACTTCCTGTGGAGCCCCCAGGGAAGTGTATCTCTGTTCCTGAGTCCCAGCGATTTGACTGCTACCCAGAATGGGACACAGTGGTGACTCCAGAACTCTGCCAGATGAGAGGTTGTTGCTTCCTACAGAGCAGCAGCCGGGGAGGGCCACCATGGTGCTTCTACCCCCCTGATTTCCCCAGCTACACCTTGAAGACATTGAACAGGACTGAGCTAGGTTTCCTGGGTGTGCTGACGAGGACGGTGAAGACCTATTACCCTCGTGATGTGCTAGTGTTGCAGCTGCAGGTGGATTTGGAGACAGATACCCGTCTACACATCAAGGTGGGAGAATTATGTCCTTCTCTTTGTCCTGGATAGTAGGATCATGGGTTTACAGCTAGAAGGCAGCTTGGGGAATCTTGGTCTAGTTCAGCTCCCTCATCTTAAAAATACAGAAAATGAGGCCTAGCGAGATTAAATGACTTTCTCAAGGATACACGCGCCACGCCTGGAGTCAGAAAGACTCATCTTTCTGAGTTCAAATCCAGCCTCAGACACTTACTATCTGTGTGACCCTGGGCGAGTCATTCAACCCCATTTTCCTCAGTTTCCTCATCTGTAGAAAGAGCTAGAGAAGGAAATGGCGAACCACTTGCATATCTCCGCCAAGAAGACCCCAAATGGGGCTATGAAGAGTTGCATGTGATTGAAAATGACTGAACAACAACCGAGTCACACAGGTTGCTAAGCAGCGGAACAAGGTTTTGGACCTTGGTCCTTTTGACCCCAAGTCCATTTCTTTCCACTGTGTAGTACTGGGGTCACCTGGGGCTTCTCTCCAGATCTATTACAGAAAGTACATATATTCCTGACTTCAAAACATTAAATTTAACTATAGGTTTGATGTAAAAATGCATAGGAATCTGCCTCTACCTCTCCTAACTTCTTTTCTCCCTCTCTCAACCCTCAACCCAGAACTGGAGGGGAGAGTGGTATGGACCTATCATTTCCCAGCTGTAAAGAGGCAGCTAGGTGGTTCAGTGGATAGAGTGCTGGGCCTAGAGTCAGAAAGACCTGAGTTCAAATCTGGCCTCAGACACTTACTAGCTGTGGGACCCTGGACGAGTCACTTGACCTCTGTTTGTCTTAATCCACTGGACAAGGAAATGGCAGACCGCTCTAGCATCTTTGCCCAGAAAACCCCATGGACAGTATGGTTCATGGAGTCACAGAGAGTCAGAGATGACTCAACAGCAAGGCACTCGGGGTGAGGAAACTCCCTCTAGCAAGCTTGGCAAATTACAGTCTTGAAGTGTTGCCTGGTGGCGCTGAGATACCCTGACTTGCCCAAGGGCCCGTAGCCAGTATGTGTCAGAGGCAGCTTGAAACCAGGCCTTCCTGATGAGGAGGCCAGCTACAAAGGTCTGGATCCATGATTTCGTCAGGGAAGGGAATACCTGGTCTAGAACTTAGCTTAACTATGTTGCTTAGCTGCTGGTCTTGTCATTTTAGAGGTAGCAGTCTGGGGCCACCGGAAGGGTCGGTGACTTACTTGCCTGTGGCCACACAGCCAGTGTGTATCAAAGGCGGGACCTGAAATTAAAAATCAGCCTGTCTCCAAGCTTTCGCCCAGAATATACGCCTTGGACAATTTTCTCTCGGCCTCAGCTACTTCCCACTTCACTCTGCCAGTGTGACTGGTGACTTTCAGATGAGGAGGTCAGGAAGACTGTTCCTGGGAGATAGGAGACATGAGATGGTGGTGTGGGGAAAAGGGAAAAGGTGGGGGTGGGATGGTGATTAGTTTATTTGCCTCACAGAGAGGCTCAGCAGACTCCCTTCTCTCCCTACCCTCCCGCCCCAACTCCTTTTCTACCTTCCACATGTGAGGATGTGTGTCCCATCTAAATGCCACATGGTCACTTCTGCTCTCCTTCTCTTTGTCACAGCTGACCGATCCCAACAACTCCAGATATGAGGTACCTCTGGAAGTTCCATCAGCCACGAAAAAGGCAGAGAATCCTCTCTACAGCCTTGATTTCTCCAGGGATCCCTTTGGGATTTTGGTGAAACGTCGGGGGTCAGGAGTTGTACTGTGAGACTTCCCTCTGGTTTTTCTCTTTCTCCATTTGAGAATGTTTGCATATGTTCTCCTTCCACCATTTTTGTAAAGGCCTGCAGCCCTGATCTACCTGTTCCTGAGGATGCCCCTGAAAGGAGTGGGTTAGTTTATCAACAGACTTTGACTCATGTTTTTAAGCCCAGCCTTACATCGGCTCAGCTAGCATGCTGCACTCTAGAGCAGTCTAAAGTACTAGAGTATTCTAGGTGTCAAATTCAAACCATATTAAAATGTAAATGGGAAAAGTTTAACAATAACAAGTAAAAATACAATAAGACATAGATAATGTTAATTTGTGGTTTTCTAAGTCATAATACAGCCTGCAGGGATCTGTTTCTATTAGAGTATGACACCATTGCTCTAGAGTACCGAATGACCTGTAAGGTTAGGGACATCTAGAACCATGTATTAGAGGAGATGTCTCTCACCATTTTCCCTTGACCTCTGTTTACTTACAGAAGACCTCTTTTGCTCACAGTCAATGGATTGAGTTCACTGCAGGCCTTCTACTGTCTTAAGGGCCAATTGTGCTCATACAATTTTGGAGAAATATTATGCCTTGGAGAGAGGCAGCCATATGACATAGTAGATTGAGTGTTAGACTTGGAATCAGGAAAATCTGAGTTCAAATCCTACTTCAGGCACATACTAGTTGTGTGACTCTGGGCAAGTCATTTAACCTCTAAGATTTTCTCATCTATAAATTGGGAATAAGAATAGCACTGACCTCACAGGGTTGTTCTGAGGATCAAATGAGATAATATAAGTAATGTACTTTGAAAACTTAAAAAGCCATAGAGATGTTAGCTATTATTTATTATTCATCTCAGCAGAAGGGAACTTGGAGATCAAAAAATCATAGACTGAGCTGGAAGGTACCTTACAGGCCTTGTAGTCCCACCCTCTAGCTTTGCAAAGGAAGAAGTTGAAGCCCAAAGAAATAAGATGTCTTGCTCAAGCTGATCCACCCCACTAGTTAGTGAAGAGCTGGTTCTTGGAGTCAAGTCTGCTGACTTCTTTCCAGTTCCGTGATCTTTCCCCTCTGCCACTCTACCTTCAGTGGTATGTAAGGAAGGGAGCACTCTGAATGCCTTCTCTCCAGGAAGCTAACTTGTGGCCAGACTTCCTTCATCCTAACCAAGTCTACTGCCTGAGAAGTTACTCTGATTTTGGGCAACACATCATTGAGTACAAGAACCAGAGTCTGAGGAGAAGTAGTTGTGCTCCCAGTCAGAAGCATACCACATCAATAGAATCAGAAATAGCTCAGAAGACAAAACCCTTGACTTTTCTTCCTTTAGTTTCTGTGCATCAATTTCCTTTTGCACTGACTGGCTAGAAGTCATTAGCTCTTCCCTCCTTGCCCTACCTCACCCCTTTCTCATCTTTCCCTCTGAGCCCTGAGTGTCCCCTAGCCTCATTAGAATGGAATTCCTGCCATCACAATTCCAACTAAAAACCACCTCCATATAAATTTTAATTAGCAGAGAAAACAATCGACACTTCCACTTGAGATTGGGACCATCTTTCTAACTTTTAGGGTCAGCCCATTCTCCCCTCTTGATACTCAACACTTGTTAAACTTACCCCTCCCTTACCCTCCCATATGCACATACATGTACTTCTTCTCTCCCCCTCCCCACCATCAGCTAAACATGAAAGTCCAGACCTTACCAGCACCGCTGAGTCATGGTTTGGAAACCCAATAGTGATGGCTGCTGGTTTTTCAGCGGTTGGTGAAGTCTTTGCTAAATATAGTTAACATTCAGCCATTGGTGAAACACTTTGGTAAAAGAAATGTGGCAGTTCTTCTTATAGAAAATGTAATAGGCTTACTGAGATACTGTGTTATAGAGTGATCGATTCACACTTTCCTTTCCTCCTCCCCATCCATCCCACATCCCCACATGATCTCCCTTTTGTGCTTTCCACATTTTTTTTTATTTTCCAAAACCCTTTCCCCCATTGTATTGTTGCTTTCCCCTTTCTACCTTTTCATTATCTCCCTTTCTCATTCCTTCCCTCCCCCCTTCCATATCTCACTTCTTCTCCATCCTGCCCTACCCCTTCATACCTTTCTTCTCCAGGTTGAACACAACTGTGGCCCCATTAATCTTTGCTGACCAGTTCCTCCAAATTTCCACCCTTCTTCCATCTGCGTTCCTTTATGGGCTGGGGGAGCACCGCCGTGGCTTTCTTCACCACTTGGACTGGACCACTCTGAGTTTTTGGGCCCGGGATGTTCCACCCACGGTAGCCATTTTCCATTGTCTATTTCCTAACCTCATTCCTGTTCCATTCCCCCTAACCTCCAACCCCAACCTACCTTGAGTTATATTTTCAGTCTATAAGGCTCTTCTCCACATCCTCCTAGAGGGCCATCAGATGGCCAAGCCCTTAACCTTTTGGTGGATGGGATTATCTCCAATGAGTATTGTGGGTATGCTTAGCTTCTGGGTGGGGATCTGAAATTCACAGCTGTGGTGAGGTTACCTTTTTCTAGTGGGCTAAGGGAGTTGAGGGCAGCCTCTGGTAAATAACTTTCTAGTTTCCACAATAAAGTCTCTTGAACCTTTCAAAGCCAGGGCCATCTGGTATTCCAGTCACAAGTATGATATTAGAACTTTCCAGGGTTCTAGAGATTTCCAGTCTGGATACTTTGTTAATGTCCCTGTCTTTCCAGGCCTGTATCTGATTCCCCAGAGTTATATAGCTTCATTATTAGTCTTAAAGGAAAAGCTTATCAGAATATCTCTGCATGTATATTATCTCCTCTGACATTCCCCATTGACATCAACAGAATTTTGGAGCCAGAACAAATCTTAGCGATCATTTAGTATAGCCTCTTGATAGGGGCAGCTAGATGGTGCAGTGGATAGAGTGCCAGGCCTGGAGTCAGGAAGACTCATCTTCCTGAGTTCAAATCTAGCTTCAGACACTATGTGACCTTGGCAAGTCACTTAACCTTGTTTGCCTCAGTTTCCTCATCTGTAAAGTGAACTGGAAAAGGAAATGGCAAACCACTCCAGTATCTTTGCCAAGAAAACGCTAAATGGAATCATGACTGAAAAGAGTTAAACATGACTGAAAAATAATTGAACAACAAATTTCATTTTATAGATGAGAAAACCAAGGCCCAGATAATGGAACATCCCCCAGGAAGTTAGAGATGTGTTGTTGAAGCCACACTCCTTCCTAGGTTTCCTCCAGTGCTTTTCTTTTTCTCCCTCCTCCCTCCCTTCTCCATTCCTATACCCTTTTCTTTCCATTGCCTTGCTCTCCTTTAAACTTATTCCTCTTTCTTTTGTAAGCTAAGTCCTGAAAGCAATTCTACATTCATGTCGCCTTCCTGTGGGAGAAATTATTCACATTTTACTCAATTCTGCCTTAGGATCCCTAGCCCAGGACTGAACTATGTTCTCCTATTGCTTGCTGTCCAGTGGTGGTGAAGTCAGAGATCTTAAGTGATTGGGTTAATTGGGGCTAGAATAAGCTTTGAGAGGCATGCTAATACTTTCCTTCCTTGACCCTTTAATCACTTTAGGGACCTGGTAAAGGAAAAGCAAGCAGGTGTTCTCACCAAATTTATTTCATTCACAGGAGTCATATAATCTTTATGGGGTGCACCCCTTCTACCTGAATATGGAGGAGGCAGGAACCACTCATGGTGTTTTCCTCCTGAATAGCAATGCCATGGGTAAGTGGGGAATTTCGTTGCTCTGGAGCATCTCCTTGGGTGCAGTCCTCAGGACATAATAGCTTCTATACCATTAGAGTGATCAGTAAGTATCTACTGTGTGCCCACTATGTAGAAGCACTGTGCTGGGTGCTGCGAGTGGCAGCACAAAAATGACTAAGACAGATTCCTTTCCCTCGAGAGGCAATGGTACTAAGGCATACATGAATGAAAAGTTAAATAACGGTAAAAGACAACATTTGTGAAAGGGAGATTAGATTATGTGGAAGAGAAATTGGATCACATGAAAGAGATTAGATTTGTTTTGTTAATCAATCAATAAGCATTTATTAAGCACCTACTATGTATGAGGCACCTTCCTAAGTAATAGTTATATAAAGAGGTAAAAGACAGTCCCTGCTCTCAAGGAATTCACAGTCTAATGGGGGAGAAAACATGTAAACAATTATGTACAACTAAGATAACAGAGGATTTTGTTGCTGTTGTTCAGTTTTTTCTGACTCTTTGTGACCGCATTTGGGATTTTCTTGGCAAAGATACTGGAGTGGTTTGCTGTTTCCTTCTCCAGCTCATTTACAGATGAGGAAACTGAGGTAAACAGGGTTAAGTGACTTGCCCAGAGCCAGACAGCTAGTGTGTGAGGCCACATTTGAACTCAAGTCTTCCTAACTTCACACCCAGTACTCTGTCCATTTCACCACCTAGCTGCCCGTCAGTACCGGATAAATTAGAGTTAATATCAGGCACTAGAATTAAGGCGGATTGGGAAAAGCTTCTCAGAGAAGGTGTGATTTTAGCTGGGACTTAAAAGAAACCAGGAGGGAGAGATGAGAAGGGAAAGTCTTCCATGTGTGGAGCACAGCCAGTGAAAATGCCTGGAGTCTGGAGATGGAGTGTCTTATCTGAGGAACAGCAGGGAGGTCAGTGTCACTGGTTTGAAGAGTCTGTGGGGAGTCTGAAATGTGAGAAGACAGGAGGGGGCCAGTTTATGAAGGGTTTTGAATACCAAACAGAGGTGTTTCTATTAGAGTGACGTGGTCAGATGAGTACTTTGGGAAGATTAATTTAACAACTGAGGAAAGGTGGCTGGAGTAGGGAGAGATCTGAGGCATGGACACCCATTAGCAGGCTATTGCAATAGTCCAAGCTTGAGACGATGCAGGCTTGTGCCAGGTTAGTGGCAGTGTCAGAGGAGAGAAGGGGTATATATGAGAGATGTTACAAAGGCAAAATCAATTAGAATGCTAATCGAATGAACAAATCCAGGAAAGAAAGGAGGGAGAACACTCTTTGCGGGGGATACCAAAGAAGGGTTGGTTAGTTGTTACACCCAAAGCTTTCTTTTTGATTTGGTTAGACGAATGTAGAAGGTCTGGGATCTTTACTGCAGAGACCTTCTGGTCTTGAATATAACCAGGGAAGGGGCCAGTGTTTCAGGGCTAATTTGGGGCAAGAGAAATAGCCCAAGACCAGAAGGTAGCTGCCTGGCTGCCTCAGAGAACTGAGACATCTGTTTCCTGACTTGAGCCTGGTTCTTTAGCAATTTTTGAGCAGTTTAACCACACGCACACACAGTTGCTGAATCATTTGCTTAAAATTCCACTTTCCCTTGTGCCCTTCCTCTGGCTCTCTGCACCTTTCTGACCCCTTCCCCCACTGCCTCAGTATCCTCAGAGAAGTGTTTTCAAGCCCTTGGGGAAGGGGCAGCTTCTGGTTTGGAGATAGAAACCCACAACGTGCTCTGCACACAGCTGGGCCCTCCTGAGGATGAGCTGTGGCCTTTGGAGAACTTCTCGGAGTCAACTGCCCAACTGCTGGACAGGGGAGTGAGTTTCCTCATGCCTCCTCTCTTCCTTTGGGGGATGAAATATGGCGCCCCCGTCTATCCCAGAGCAGGAGCTGCTGATCTCCTGACCTAAGATTTGACCAGCTGGTGGAAGCCATTTAGCGATGAATATGAATCTTGTTGTAAAAATACGGCTTATTATTATCCACATTTAGACATACAGAAAGAAGGTCCAGGTTCTAGACCTGCGTTTTCTACTAATTTGCTGTGTGAGTTTGGGCAAATCTCTTTACCTTCCTGGGCCCTAGTCTCCTCATCTGTAAAATATTGTTTCCCTCAATGAGCTACTTGAGGGGAGGGACTCTTTTATTTTTTGTCCTTGCATCTCTATGGTACCTGTCATTTATAAGTCTCTGAATAAATGCATGTTGAGTGATGAATGAATGCATTTAGGCATCTAGTTGGGGTAGTGGATGCAGAGCGAGAGTGGGAGTCAGGAAGACGTGAGACTGCCTCAACGCTTCCTAGCTGTGTGTTCCCGGGCAAGCCAGTTAACCTCGCGCTGCCTCAGTTTCCTTATCTGTAAAATGGGCATAATAATAGCAGTTATCTCAAAAGGTTGTTATGAGTATCAACTGAAGTAATATTTGTAAAGATCTCTGCCAACTTCAAAGTGCTATATAAATGTTAACTGTTACCATCCTTGTTATGAGTGAAAAGATTGTCACATCTGATGCCCTTTTCAACTCTGACATTCTCTGGTTCTCTGATACCCAGTAAAAAAGTATATTCAATAAACACACAGCGTGTTAACAGCTGATGTTCATTTAAGATGTACAAAGTGCTTTGCACACATTAACTCATCTGATCCTCATAATAACCCTGTAAGATAGGGAGTACAAATGTTAATATATCCATTTTACAGATGAGGAAACAGGTTTAGTGGGATGAAAGTAACTTGCCCAGATCACATGGTTCTGGTTCAGTGGCTCACCTGGCTCTTAATCCACTACCCTATGGGATGCTAAGTATCCTCAGAATTGGCTTCTTGAGTGAGCAGGTCAAGGCTTATTATTCCCATTTCACAGATAGTAAGTATCTGAGTCTAGATTCGAATTTAGGTCCTCCTGACTCAAGGCCCTGTGCTCTATCTACTGCGCCACCTGGCTGAATCACAGTAGGATGATATTAACTTCTGTTCCCTATTTCTTTCCCAAGAGGTGGTTCTGCAGCCTGCTCCCGCGCTGACATGGAGGACTGTGGGGGGTATTCTGGATTTTTACATCTTCTTGGGGCCAGATCCAAGCTCTGTTGTCCAGCAATACCAGCAGGTCATCGGTGAGTATCCCCACCTGTTTCTCCTCTACTTCTCCTTTTTTGCTCTGGTTTTCAGTGTCACCTTTTCCTAAAATCCTGCCTGGAGGGACCTTGGTGTCTGCCCTCAGTCCTATCCATCATGACGCAGTCACCTCCTCAGATTCTCTCCGAGTCATCACTGCTGCCTCGTCTTTCTCCGTCAGCAAGGTGGTTGTTGCTGTAGAAGTGCCAAGCTGGCTAGAATCCATAGTGAAGACAGGAGAAATGGGAAGGGAGGGCAGGAAATTCAGTTATCTTTCAGTAAATATGCATTACAGACAAGTTTCCAAATTGCGCATGAAAAGGAGCTGGCAGGGATCTCTCATGAATCCTTAAGGACAGCGGTCTGTCCCACTGATTTGGGCTTAGAGAATACCCTTGGAGTAGCTTGTAAACTTTTGTGTACAGTTAAGTTTAGAGCACCCTAAAAAGAAATTTGGCATTTGCTCAGTGGCCTAAATATTTTTTAAACTTTTCCAAGGTGAGGTAGCAGCAATAGCCCTGGAAATGCTCCCCAGTGGTCTGGCCTCTCAGATATTAATCCAGTCTTCTCTGTCTACCACCCTCTTATCCAAGGACTAGTCATACTCAATGTGGACTCATTGAAGGTCAGCCATATTGGAAAAGAGAATGGAAGATATGGGAGAGATTCAGGTAAATAATAATTCCCTCTTCCAACATGGCTGACCTTCAATGAGTCTAGCCTCTCTCCCTTTTCCTTTTCCTTTTTTTAAATATGGAACACTTCACGACTTTACATGTCATCTGTGTGCAGGGCCATGCTAATCTCTGTACTGTTCCAATTTTAGGACATGTGCTGCCAAAGAGAGCACCTCCCTCTCTATTTCATGAGGGCAGCTAGAGGATGAGCTGGCTGCCCCTTCAAGTAGTACTTCAGCAGTGTGTGACAGCTGGCTGACTGGCATCTTTGGCTCAGATTTTTCTATGTGGAAGACAAACCCCAGGCATGGGCATAAGGAGTCTGGAGTGCATGTCCTTGGACAAGATGTTCTCCCCAGCCTCCCTCTGCCCAATATAAGCTTTTGCCCTGTTATAGAGGGATATGAGAAGCTGAGGAACCATTTCATCATTCATCCACTCACCAAATATTTATTAGAACATTATACTAAATGTTAAGGGAAATGTAAATTTTAGAAAGCAAAAATCTATTTTTTTCTCCCTCCCACCTCTCTCGCTTCTGAAAAAACAATAACAACTCTAACAAATATGCATGGTCAAGCAAAACAAATTTCTGCACTGTACTCACACACACACACACACACGTACACACATACACACATAAACATGCACATAAAACCCTTCAAGCAGCTAGGTGGCACAGTGGATAGAGCACTGGGCTTGGAATCAGGAAGACTCATCTTCCTGAGTTCAAAGGCAGTCTCAGATACTTACTAGCTGTGTGACCCTGGGCAAGTCACTTCACCCCATTTGCCTCAGTTTCCTCATCTGTAAAATGAGCTAGAGAAGAAAATGACAACTTACTACACCTTCTTTGCCAAGAAAACCCCAAAATGGGGTCAGGAAGAGTCAGGTATTACTGAAACTACCAAAGAACAACAAAAATATAAAGCCCAATACATACATACATGTATGTATATATGTATATATATATGAATAGTCTGTGTGTGTGTGTGTGTGTGTATGTAGTCTAATTCTGCATCCTGATTCCATTGCTTCTCAGCAGGGGGTAGCAGTCATTGCATTATTAGAGTTCTTTAAAAAGTCTTTTTGGCTTCCAGTCTTTCTTCCTAGCTGCTCTTCACTGAATGATGCTAGAATAATCTTTATTGTGCCTTAATTTGTTCACAGGATTTCCCTTCTCAAAAACCTGCTGTGGCTCACTTGTGCACGCAATTGCAGGGTAGCGGGGTTTGAGTTACTTTACCTGGCTTTCAGAATCCTCCTCAGTTTGATGTCACTACATCATTCTCACCTTATCTCACAGTACTACTCTCCATAAGGTCTCCATGTTCCCCAGATGTACCATTGTGCCCTCCCTCCGCCTGTGTCCCTTCAGCCATCTTTAGAATGAATCTTTGCCTAACTGAGTTCTTGGCCATCCTTTAAAGCCCATTTCAAATCCTGCCTCCTTCATGAAGCCTTCCTTAATCCTTCCCCTCATTTCTTTCTATCTGCCCATACCTGATCAGTAATGAACTTAGGGGCAGCTAGGTTGCTGGAGTGCCCAGCCTGAAATCAAAAAGACTCACCTTTTGAGTTTAAATCTAGCCTCCAACACTTAATATGTGACCGTGGGCAAGTCACTGAACCCTTTTCGCCTCAGTTTCCTCATCTGTAAAATGAGCTGGAGAAGGAAATGGCAAACCACTCTGGTATCTTTGCCAAGAAAACTCCAAATGGGGTCATGGAGAGTCAGACATAACTGAACAGCAGAACAACAGCAATAATGAACTTTACCCATTGATTCACTTAGCACTTTGTTTTATAACTTGAATATGGGTTGGGATGGGATGAGCCTGGACCTATGATTTCATAGGTCTAGGGAACTCACGATGAGGAAATTTCTTCTACCAGTGCCTAGGACATTGAGAGGTTATGTAACTTGCCAGGGATGACCCAGCCAGTATGTATCAAGGTTGAGTTTTATTCCAGGTTTTTCTGGCACTAAGGTCATCTTGCTCTGTACTATGCTGTGCTGACTCTTCTGGTAGCTTCTTCCTAAGTCGGTCCATTCCACTTTTAGATAATTCTAATTGTTAGGAAGTTTTGAGCTGAAATCTATTTATAACTTCTACACACTGTTCCTAGCTCTGCTCAATTGGATCTAGCACACTATGTGTAATCCCCCTTTGGCATTGCCATACCTGAGGACAGCTCTCATGTCTTGTCCAGGTTAAACATCTCAAGTTCCTTCTATCAATCCTTTGATGTCATGAGCTACTGTCTTTTCACCATCATTACTGGCCTACTCTGGAAGTGGTCCGGCTTGTTAATGTCCTTTTAAATGGTGGCACCTAGAACTGAACATGGTACTCTAGATATGGACAGGCTATTATGCAGTCTAGATCCAAGGTTTTTTTTTGGTTTTGTCTTCTATGTCTTATAATTGACTCATATTAATCTTGCATTTAATTAAATCCCTAGATCTTTTCAATTGAAACATTTTGTCTAACTATATGCTATTTTCCACGTATGTAGCAGATTTTTTTATCTCCAGATTTTTAAGTTCTTGAGATGATGACAAGGCATATGGTTCAAAGGAAGACTGTGACCAGTTATGTAGGTCATGGAAGAAGTTGGGAAAATCAAATGACCTGAAGGTTAGAAGAAGACAGAAATAAGGATGGGGGGCAGGTGGTATATGTACATTGTATGGACCTCAAGAAATGAAAGGTCATTGAAAGATGATGGTATAAAAATGGTCTGAATGTTCAGTAGAGATCAAGGATTAAAGTCTGTCCCTATGGTGAGGAGGATCAGTTTCCAATGAAGAGAATTCCAAGAGAAGGAGTGCTATCAGGTCTGAGTGAAGGCAAGAAGACAGAGGAAACACTGCTTGAAAAGTTCAAGAATGTAAGAGAGTTTGTTGAGAATAGCAGCTAGGTGGTGAAGTACATAGAGTGCCAGATCTGGAGTCAGGAAGACTCATCTTCCTGAGTTCAAATCTAGCCTCAGACACTTACCAGCTGTGTGACCCATGGCAAGTCATTTAATCCTGTTTGCCTCAGTTTCCACATCTGTAAAATGATCTGGAGAAGGAAATGGCAAACCCCTCCACTATCTCTGCCAAGAAAACCCCAAATGGGGTCATGAAGGGTTGGACACGGCTGAAACAGCTGAACGACAAATTGTTGAGATTAGAACAAGAATTTCAGGAGTTATGGTGTAACAATCTATGAAGTGTATAAACTGAATAGGAATGGGCCTGGGAAGGATTAGCATAGTGGTGTTTAGAAGAGGAAGGAGGGCTGAGAAGGAGGTGGTGCGGACATGCTGTCTGGAGGTGGTGAGGCTAAATGACGAGGGTTAAGGAGCTAGTACAGTGTGAGGTGGTTTGGTGTTGTATCATATCTAGCTCAGCTCCCTAATTTTCTAGTCGAGATATTGAGATCCAGAGAAATTAAAATGATTTGTCCAAGGTCACATAGCCAGGATTTGAACCTGGGTCCTATGACTTCTGATCTAGCACTCTTTTGGACCATGTAACATGTACCATGTTGTCTTCCTTAGCAAGCTCCATGGGCAGAATTTAACCAATAGGACACTTGCATAATTAATGTGCCCCAGGATTTGAAAGAGAATCTGGAACACTAGCATTTTGGAATGTTCCCCTGAGAAGTCTTGTTCTCAGGTACACTCTTACTGCTTTCCTCTTATTGTGGAAGAGAATCTTTCAGTCTCTAGAAGGGGAGGTAGGAACACTGGAACAGGTGGTCTCTTAGATGGGGAGATCCATTTGGAGACTTAACCCTAGTCATGTGAATGCTGCTGTTTCCCAGGGCCATTTTCCTCCCTTCCATTTTTTTTTTCAGAAAGAAAATCCCATTGTTTGTTTATAATGTCTCATTCTGCCTAACTCCCAAAGACAGGGAAGTTCTAGCTGCCATCCTTTTAGACCTCTTTGATTTCTCCACCATGCCCCCAGGAACGTCACCTTTGGGAAACCTCACCATCCTTAAAGAGCCAATCAACTTTGGTCCTCACATCTCCTCAATACCCTCTGCCTCTCTGATTGGAGGACAGAGCCATGAATTCTTACATCTCCATTTCAGGAGGAGGCCCAGGAGTGCCATCTCCTCATTTCCCATGGGACTGCATTCCTTTGGGATTTCTTTGACTCCTCCGTCATTCTCCTCCCTCTTCCTTTGAACTTTACTTTGTGTGTTTTCTTCCCTCATTAGATTGTAAGCTACTTGAGAACAAGGATTCTTTTTTTTGTATTTGTATCTCCAGTGCTATGGCACATGGCATATAGTAGGTGTTTAGTCAATGTCCAATGACTGATTGGTTTTTTAAAATAAAATTTTATTGCTATTTTATTTGTACATTTCTCATGTATCTTTCTTCCCTGCCCCTCCTCTCCCTGAGCAATCCCTCATATCAAAGGATTAAAAAAGGGGAAAATAGTTTGGCAAAACAAAAAACAAAATAAAAAGAATTTGACATTGTATTTGGTGTTCCTGATCCATAGATTTTCCCTCCCTCCCTCCCTGCAAGGAGTCTAGCTGATGTGAGAGGAGTGTAGGGAGGATGTGCCTTCTTATATCTCTTCTTTGGGCACAAATCTGGTAAATATCTTCTGATAATATTCACTTTATTGTTGCATTGTTGTTGTTCTTTCCATTTAGATCATTGTAGTTGTTTATGTTGTTTTCCTGGTTCTGCTTATTTTACTTCATATCAGCTCGTACATGTCTTCCTATGCTTCTCCTTATTTATTCATCATAGTCATTTCTTAAAACACAGCAATTTTCTATTATCTTCCTGTACCATAATTTGTTTAGCCAGTCTCCAATTGATGGTATTTAATTTGCTTCTTGTTCTTTGCTACCACAAAAAGGGCTGATATAATTATGTTGGTGCATGTAAGGGAGCTGACCTACCCATTTCACTCAGGGAAGATTTGAACAACTGAGTCACATATTTAGTCCCCTTCCATCAGTCAGGAGCCCTTCCAGTCGCCATCCTCACCATACTGACAAAGTGCCATCATTTCAGGCTTCCCTACTATGCCACCTTTCTGGGGACTTGGTTTCCATCTTTGCCGCTGGGGTTATGGTAGCAGTAACCAGACATGGCAGACGGTGAAAAACATGAGGAGCTATCTCATCCCACAGGTAAGGTCAGCCCATGAAGTGGTTCTGCTTTGTGGGACCCATCAGTCTGGGGTCCCTTGGCTTATCTCCTTGTGTCTCAGAGCCGGGAGGAGTGGAAATACGGTAGACTGCCGGACAGCCAGATAGGAAACAGAAAGATCAAACTAGACAGTCTCATAAAGTAATATGGTTTAATGGAAGGCAAACACTGGCCTGAGAGTAAGGAGACCTTGGGTCTGGTCATGACCTTTAAGATGACGGAGTCACCCTAGCTGAACTCAAAGGTTCCTTTCAGTTCTTTGTTGTTTCTGTCAGTCATTTCAGTCATGTTGACTCTTTGTGACCGCATTTGGGTTTTCTTGGCAGAGATACTGGTGTGGCTTGCCATTTCCTTCTCCAGCCCATCTGACAGATGAGGAAACTGAGGTGAACAGGGTGAAGTGACTTGCCCAGGCTCACAGAGCTAGTTAATGTCTGAGGCCAGATATGAACTCAGGAAGATGAGTCTTCCTGATTCCAGGCCGGGCACTCTATCCACTGTGTCACCTAGCTGCCCTCCCTTTAGTTCTAGCGTGCTATGATTGTAAATGTTCTCTAAGTTCTGACCTCCAGCCTGAATTTGGAATCCAAAGATCTGGGTTTGTATTTTGGCCCTGCTCCCCATGTGACCTTGGGCAAGTCACTTACCCTTGTAGTCTTCAGTTTTTTCATCTGTGAAATGATAGGGCTAGTCTAGTTGGCATCTGTGATCCCTGCCAGCTCTAAATCTTTGATCCCCAATGACTTCAAAAAGATTTCTGGTATCCTATGCAGTTCCCCTACTCTCTTTCTAACTCTGGATGTCTGTCTCACTTCTCTACTGCAAAATTTCTGTGTAAGGGACCATCACCATTAGTGATGGTGAATGAAAGCCAGAATTTCTTCCTTGACCTGAATGAAGACAGATTTATTTGCTTTCTCAGGAGATCACTCAGCTCTCTCCACCAAGATGGCTGGATGCCTCATGAGTATGGACTGCCGGAGAGAACCTGGGTTAAAACTTATGTTGGAAGAACAAGGAATTGGTCTCAAGGTCCAAGGAAAGAGATGGAGGTAGAGAAATAGAATCAGGCAATAAGGAAAGGATGAAATGAGTAGTAAATACATGTTCACAACATAGCCAGATCAGAACAAGTAGGCATCCAAACTAGAATCAGGCAAGGTTCTATGTGCAATATTTCTGTGGGTAAGAAAGAACAGGGAGGAGAAAAATCAAGAAACAGTAATCTTCAGATGAACAGTAATAATATTTCAATTTGACAACTGCCTGAGAATTAGGTGGATGCTCTCCCAGGTATGTGACCTTAGCCAAGCCTAGTGGCATCTCTAGCTCTCATTTCTCTATCTTTAAAATGGAGATAGCTATAAATTTCCTTCAGAGAATATTTTTATTGGGAAATTGCTATGTATAAGTCATTGTAATGGTGTTAAGCCAGATGCAAAGATAAATAAGAAATGGTTTGACACTTCAAGGAGCTTACCATCCATAGTAATAGGTCAGACAAAATATGTATAAAGATAAGTAGAAAATAAAATAGAATATGATCAGGGCTTGGGAGAGGTACAAACAAAATGCTGTAAGGGTACAAAAGAGACATGGAACATTTCCGGGCAGGAGAATTAGGGGAGGCTTCAGTGAAAAGGTATGTTTAACATGTTTAATATTAATTCTTTTTTTTTTTTTAAGGCAATTGGGGTTAAATGACTTGCCCAGGGTCACACAGCTAGTAAGTGTCAAGTGTTTGGTCTGAGGCTGGATTGGAACTCAGGTCCTCCTGACTTCAGGGCCGGTGCTCTATCCACTACACCACCTAGCTGCTCCTTAATATTAATTCTTAAAGGATGGATGGTATTTCAATGGGCAGGGACAGTGGTAAGGTCCATTCCAGATGTAGGGACCTATGTGAGCAAAATTATGGAGGCATGAAAGTACTGACTGTGTTTTGGGATTAGTTCAGTTTGGGTAGCATAGTGTTGGGGGGTAGGAGTGTATAGGCTTGCTTTGGAATAGGTGCTATGTGCAGGGAACATGCTAGAAAGTAAAAAAAAAAGATGAAGGAAAGCATGTCAGAGTAACTGTGAAGACTGAAAGAAAGAATGAACCTATAGTAGACCAATCCACATGGTTTTGTACCTTTCTCTAAAAATATTAAAAAACTGGGAGGAGGGGAATGTTGATGATGAGGGTTATCCAGGAACCAGGACTGGCTAGATTTCCAGCGTGTGGTGAGAGCATCATTGAAATGATTAACCATGGGTTATAGGCTAGGCAAGAAATAAAAAATGGAGCCAGAAAGGAAATAGTAGTAGGGAGGAAGGGAGAGTTGGCAGAATGAAAGAACAGGGAGGAAGGAAAAGGACCAGTGGTAATGGTGAGATTGAAGAACAAGTCCAGTAGGTAATATGTAAGCTCCTTGAAGGCAGGATGTTTTAAATTTTTGTTCTTGTATCTGAAGCACCTCACAAAGTGCCTAGAACATTGTAAACACTTAATAAATACTTATTGACTAATTGAGTGATTGACAGTCTGGAGGGAGTAGGAAGTCTGAAAGGCTAGGGAAACTGGGATCAAAGAGGAGAAAACTCAGAATTAGAGATCTTGGAGGTAAGAAGTTCCTAGTAACATGAGCATGTGACCTCACTAATGTGACCTGCTTAAAGGTGGCCAAAGTGGAGTGGACACTGAGGTAATGAAATATAAAGCAGTTTGAAGCTGAGGCCAGGGTGTTAGAGCTGGTGCCAAGCTTTTATTGATGAATCTCACAAACTTAGCTAGTCTGGCATGTGAACAATAGGTCATAGGTAGTATGAATAGGAAAGAATGTTAGACTTGGAGTAAGGATCTGAGTTTAAATCTAGCTTCAGACATTTACTAGCTGTGTGATCCAGGGCAAGTCACTTTACCTTTATTTGCCTCCATTTCTTCATCTGTAAAATATCAGCTTCCTCCCAGGACTGCTATGAGTATGAAATGGAATAAAAGCCTATTGCAACCTAAAGGCACTACATAAATGTTAACTGTTGTTCTGTATTTTATTGCTGGCTCTATACTCACCTATAGAGCTTTTGATAGCCCAGGCTCACCTCTACACTGTGATGAAGATTTCATGGATGAATGGGACATTAGTGGAGGAAGAGGTATATATGTGAAAAGTATATAAAATAAAAAGTATGAACAATCTAAGGGAGGTAATTAGGCAATTTATGGTAAGTGCCAAGCATACAACAGGTAAAAGCTATGAGTTCAGAGGAGGGTCTGAGGGTCAGAGTAGGGTTGGAGTTGGTTCAACATCTTACCATATTTCCCAATTTTATTTATTCTTCTAATTTGGTATTGGCTTTGATCCATGCTCTTACATGTCAATAGCCTGACTGTACATAGATAGCTGATTTGGAAATGACTACTACCTCATTTCTGGTCTGTTAAAATATAATGAAGTTCCATTTTTTGTGAGGCACTTGAGGTTAAGTGACTTGCCCAGGGTCACACAGCTAGTGAGTGTTATGTGTCTGAGGCCAGATTTGAACTCAGATTTGAACTCATCCTGAATCCAGGGCCGATGCTCTATCCACTGTGCCACCTAGCTGCCCCTTAAAACCATCTTTTTAAAAAATCATTTCTTATAGCTAATATTAGTATTCCATCACATTCATATACCATAATTTGTTCAGACATTTCCCAGTTGACAGAAATACCTTCAGTTTCCAATTCTTTTCTACCATATACACAAAAAGACTACTATAAATATTTTTCTACATATGAATCCTTTTCCTCTTTCTTTCATCTCTTTGGAGATATAGACCTATTAGTGGTACTTTTGAGTCAAAGAGTATGCACAATTTAATAGCTTTTGGGGCATAGTTCCAAATTGCTTTCCAGAATGGTTGGACCAGTTCATAGCCCCACCAATACTGCATTAAAGTACCTGTTTTCCCACAGTCGCTCCAGAGTTTGTCATTTTCATTTTCTGTCATCTTAGCCAATAGGATGGATATGAAGTGGTACCTTAGAATTATGTTAACTTGGATTTTTCTAATTATTAGTGATTTAGAACATTTTTAAAAATATGGCTATTGATAGATTTGATTTCTTCCCTTGAAAACTGACCACTTATGTTGATTTAATTTTGAGGGCCTTACTGCACTTTGTGAAATTTCTCATCGACAGATTATGACCTCAAGCAAATCACTTAAGCTTCCTGGGCCTCAGTTTCCTCAACTCTAAAATGAAGGGGCTGGATTAAATAATCAGTGAGCCAATACTATTATATAGGTTCATAAACTGTAGTCATCTTCATGGTATGTGGTTTTTTTTTCCTTTTGGTAAATGTTTATCATGAACAAAGATGTATAAAATGGCGAAGTTTTCCACGAAATGCCGGTTTTTGTTGATTCTGGATATATGATAAAAGCATCTCTTCCAGATCCTATATTTGCTTCTCCTGTGAGCCATTCTTGTATTGAGCTGCCATTTCCTTTTGTGTTCTGGTTTTAATTATAGTGAGAATGCCAGGATTGGTGTGATCCAATTCCTCTAGGAGTATGTATATTCATTGGCTGTGGACAAAGATCTCATATTTAAAGTGCCAGCAGTCAAAGCCAATGTTTATAGATAATCTGTTGAAGAGATATGAGAAGACACTATGCCATAGCAGAGGTGGGAAGTCCATAAACATTGTATAACGCATGTGCTTTCAGACTCTTTTTTTGATGTATTGATCAGTTATGCTGATTTTTTTTTCCTTCCTTCTTTCTCTCTCTCTCATCTTTAAAAATAATTTTATATGAGATGACTTTCCAGGAGAGGGGAAATTATAGTTATGTAAAAACAAAAGATATTAATAAAAACTTATTTTTAAAATATAGACAGTCTATCTAAAATCTATGTGAATCTTGGAATCCTCTGCACTCTTTTCCAAATCTCTTCCATCATTTATAAAAAAGTAGAAGGAGACTACAAAGAATTCAGAACTTAACATTTTTTTCTTTGTTTTATGGGTTGCTATGGCCCAAGAATTCATCAGGAAGTCACCATACTGGTGATGAGCTTCTCTGTACTTAGCTAGGCTGGTCCTTGGCAAACAGATCCAGTGTGTAGTTTTTTGGATACTTAATAGCTGGCTTTGGTTTTGCCATTAGAGGTAACCTCAGCTCTCTAACATATTTGTTAAAACAGCTAGAAATATGAAAAATTTATAAACTTCTTTGTTTCTGTCTCTGCATTGTGTGCTGTTTTATAATTCATACACTGTCTTCAGGAAAGAACAAAGGGCTTAGAATTACAGAACTAAAGTGACATGCTATTGCTCAGCTGAATTTATTTTTAATCATATTTGCAGTAACAACTACTTAAAATAACCTCCCTTTGCATGTTTCGTAAATAAGCCTGCATCTTAACCATCAGAACAATTGACCTAAAAGATTCAGAAAATTTGAGATGCCCCCTGTACTTGTTTGTTTGGGTAAAAAAAATGCAAACTTAAAGGTTATTCTCTAAATGAAGTGTCTTCTATTCAATTATACTCATATAAGACCTCCTTAAAAGATGTAGCAACAAAAATAACTTTATTTGATGCTTCATTAAGATCAAATGGAGAAGAAAACAGGAAAGTATATGCTTGCAAAAGGATTTGTCACTATTATGAAGGATGTGTATCCTATAGAGAGGGCAATGGAAGAGGGACTCCTTAAAGATCAATGGGTCTTAACTTTATTTATGTCATTACCTCCTCTGGCAGTCTGGTGAAGCCTATGGATACTCTCTCAGAAAGTTTTTGTTTTTTTAAGCCATAGTTGAAGAAAATGCTTTTGTGAAAATAAAGATGTATTTTTCTAATCCAATTTCATAGGCCCCTGGAAATTTATTCTTTTGTAGAGATAGTAAGGTCCTCCATATGCATCTGTTTGTGGATAACGTTGTATTTATTGCATCGAACTCTAGATCATTGCAGAGACTCCTAAATGAGATCTATAATCCCTCAAAAGAGTTTAGCCCAACTATCCACATAAGAAAAACCAAGTGGATGAAGAGGCCTACTGTCTAGATTCTGATGTGTCATGTACTATCCATAGAGCCATCCATAAGTACACACATCTTGGATAGATTTTGTGTATGGACAATGAACTGGGTCCATAATTAAAAAAGAGGATGAGATTAAATCCTTACTATATGCAAGACACTGTGCTGCTTTATGGAGGATACCAAGATCGATGTTACACATGTCCTGCCCTTAAGGAACTGACAAACTAATGGAGAAAGAACAAGTATAGGAATAACCATAGTACAAATAAGATATATTAAGTGGCAGAGATCCAAGAACTGTGCTATGAAAAATTTCAGGAAGCAGAGCTCACTTTTGCCTGTTGGATGATATGGGGAATCGTGGAAGGATTCATGAAAGACATAGCATCTGAGTTGGTTTGGGAAGGAAAGGAAGGGCATTGACAGATGGAGGAGACAAACAAAGAGATGGGGAGGGAGGCATGAGGGAGGATGGACATATGGAATCATATTTCTAGGTGTGCAGAGTAAAGAAAGAACAAGGCTATTGTCTGCTCATTTTGTTTGAGAGTCATTGAGAACAAAGAGAGAACATTTATGTATAAAATCTAAGACTCAGATTTCATCCTTGGTGTTTTCCTAGAAAGGGAAAGTTGTAGGAAAAGGAAGTGATTGAATTGATATTTCTGGTAAAAGAAATTCCTAGATGAATCTCATTCAAATTTAAGGATGAGGTGTGGGGAGAGGAAGATAGGTAGAATTCTGAACTTTAGTCATCTGTGCTGGGAAAAGGGAAGGTAAATGAAAGAGGGCAGGGAAAGAATAACAACATGTAGAGTCAAAGAATTTGTTCTTGGATTGGGTAGGGAAGGATGAGACAGCAAAAGGATCAGATTGTTGCAGGCAAAACAACTGTAGGGACCTACTATTGCTTTAAAATGTTAAAAAATTATTTAATTCCTTAAAAAATTTAATGATTTGATATCATTTTTTATTTATCAAAGTATCCTTTCCCTATTCCCTACCTAGAGAATTATCCTTTGTAATAGGGAGGGGAATAGGGAGCAAGAGAGAGAAAAAGAGAGAGATTTAGAGAAGGGGGAATAAGACAAAGAAAAAGACAGGGAAAGAGGCACAAAAAGGAGAAAAAGAGAGAGCGAGAAAGAGGGAGAGAAACATGAAAGAGAAAAAGAGGAGAGAGAACAAGAGATTGAGTGAGAGAGGAAAAAGAAAGAGTGAGAAAGAGAGACGAACAAGAGAATGAATGAGAGAGGAACAAGAGAGAGAAAAAGAGAGAAAAAGGAACAAGAGAGTGAGTGAGGAACAAGAGAGAGAGGAAGAAGAGAGAAAAGAGAGGGAGAGATAGGAATAAGAAAGAGAAAAAGAACAAGAGAGAGAGAACATGAGAGAGAGAGGAACAAGAGAAAGAAAAGAGGGAGAGAGAGGAACAAGAAAGAGAATGAGAGGGGGGAACAAGACAAAAAAAGAGGGAAAGAGGAACAAAAAGGAGAAAAAGAGAACAAGAGAGGGAGAGAGGAATAAGAGAGAAAGAGAGAAGAACAAGACAGTGAATGAGAGAGGAATGAGAGAGAGAGAGAGGAATAAGAAAGAAAAAAGAGAGGGAGAGAGGAATAAGAAAGAGAAAAAGAACAAGAAAGAGAGAGGGGAATAAGAGGAAGAGGAACAAGACAGAAAAAAGAGAGAGAGAGAGAACAAGAGAGTGAGTGAGAGAGGAACAAGAGAAAGAGAGAGGTACAAGAAAGAGAAAAAGAGAGGAACCAGAAAAAGAGCAAAAGAGAGAACAAGAAAGAGAGCGAGAAAGAAAGAGGAGAACAAAGGAGAGAGACAGGAAAAAGAAAGAGAGAAAAGAGAAACAAGCAGGTCAGTGAGCCTAACCAGCTGAGTGTGACAGTATATGCAGCCTGTTCCTTGCCTGTAGTGCTCCACTTCTGCAAAGAAGAGAGGGAGGTACCCTTTTCTGTTCCCCTCTTCTCTTCTGATTAATATAATTGTATTTCATTTAGTTTTTGTTGTTATCAGGGGTGTGCTGGAGCCAGCTCCAAGGAGGAGAGCCTGGTGTTACAATTTTACCTCACAGATTGTCTCTATGCTTAAGAAGGTGATGGAGAAAATGTTAATGAATGCAAATTAAACTTAAACATGTGTCCTTTAGCCAGTTGTTAAACATTTGCAGCATACCCATGATGATGGTGGTTGTAGTTGGTCTTTCCGTTTAGCTTTTAAAGCCCCTTACAACCTGTTTCTGGCATACCTTTCCACTATTATTCTACATGACTCCCCTTCCTGTACTCTGCAGTCCAGCCAAGCAGATATTCGTACTGTCTCTCCTATCTCTATGCATTTTGCACTGGCTGGCTGCCATGCCTAGAATGCACTCCTATCCTACCTACTTACCTTGACCACTTAGAATCTCTTGTTTCCTTCATAACATTGCTCAATCAACACTTTCTAAATGATACTTTTCATTTTCTCAGCTGCTTGTGGTCTTCCCCCCAATTTTTTTTTTGAGGCAATCAGGGTTAAGTGACTTGCCCAGGGTCATACAGCTAGTGAGTATTGAGTCTGAGGCAAGATTTGAACTCAGGTCCTCCTGACTCCTCCCCCCAGTTTTTAATTTTCATTATTTATATATCTTGTATGTAAACATTTATGTACATATTATCTTCTCTGATACAATGCAAGTCCCTTGAGTACAAGGACTGTTTAATTTTTGTCTTTGCATCCTCGGTGCCTCCCTTGCAATAGGTGCCTAATAAATGCTTTTTGATTATTTGAATAAGAATCTTTTCCAGTCATGAGGGAGTTCTATACAAAAGCACAGACAGGATGAGAACAAGAAACAGAAGAGTCTAGTTTGACTTGAGTAAAACGTATAGTATGAGAGACATATAGTATGAGATAAATAGTATAATATAAATATAAATATATAGTATAGTATAAACAAAAATAGTATGAGAAAAAGCTGGACAGGTAAAATGGAGGAAGATTGAAGAGGGCCTTAGATGTCAGGATCAGGATTTCATATTTTGTTTAGTAAAAAATGGGAAGCTACAAAAGGTTTTTGAGAAGAGGGGTGACATGACCATAACAGACTATTAGAAAGGTTACTCAGGCAATAAGGTAAAGACTGGATTGCAGTGACAGAGAGATTGCAGACAAGAGACCAGTTAGGAGGCTGTTACAATAGTCTGGGCAAGTAGAGATGAGCGCCTGAATTAGGTTAGTTATATAGTAGTAGAGAAGAGGGGCAGATCCAAGAGATTTTATGAGGTATATATGACAGAAAGTGACAAACTGATTAAAAGTGTGGAGGGAGGGTGAGAAAAAGGGAAAGGTTAGAGATGGTTCCAAAACGATGAGCCTGGATAACTTGGGGGGGGGTGATGCTATTAACAGAAACAGAGAAATTTAGGTATAGCAACTAGCAAGAGGTACTAGAGGTCCTTCTACAAGGAAGCAATATAGGGACCACTGAGCCTTCTCTGTGGAATGAAGCTTGTGACTGAAATATGGTTTTGGGTTGGTATACTTTATTTAAAAGAAATAGACTAGATAAAGGGGAAGGGGTGGGGGTGAAAGGGTAGCACTATATTAAGAAAGTTTACTCATATGAGGAAATCCAGGAACCAGAGTGGGGATAAGAGTGAAGAAGACTGAGGTTAAAGTCAGTGGGGGTAAAAACAGGAACAATTTTGTCATTAGAGTATAGACCAGCAATGTCAAACTCATGTGGCCACAAAACTCCAGAGTAAGGTGCAATCAGATTAAAGTGTAATTGGAAAATGTTTAACAAAACAAAAATATAATACAACATAGATAATGTTAATTTGTGGTTTTCTGTGTCAATATGTGGTTTCAGGGATCCATTTCTATTTGAGATTGACTCATCTGTCATGGACAGAAAGAGGAACAAGATGAAATGTTTGGGAAACATCACAAATCTGGCATTGATGGGAAGCTTTCATTATCCCTACATTTCCGAAGCTCTCTGTTGGCCCAGAAGCAGAATGAACAGAGAATACATTATATAATAACTCTCTACTTTTTGACTTGCCTTGATATTTTTTTCATCCTTCAGAAGGTATAAGAACCAAGAAAGGAAAACTATTGAACTGAATCATATTCTTACTAACAAGGAAAGACTGGGTGCTGGGATAAAAATAATGAGAACACAGTGGAGAAGTGACCACTCCTTCCTAGAATTTGTGATAGAAAAGTCAATCAGTCAGTAAGTACCTAGGGGCCAAGCACTGTGCTGAGCACTAGTGATACACAGAAAGGCAAAAGATAGTCCCTGTGTTCAAGGAGCTCACAGCCAAATGGGGGATACGGCGTGCAAACAACTATGTACAGACAAGATATGGATAAGACAAATTGGAGATAGTCAACAGAGGGAAGGCACTGGCATTAAGGGGAATCAGGAAAGGCTTCTCATAGAAGATGGGATTTTTGCTGGAACTTAAGGGAAGCCAGAGAAGTCAGGAGGTGGAGATAAGGAGAGAGAATTCTAAGAATAAGAGATAGCCGGAGAAAATGCCCAGAGTTGGGAGATGAAGTTTCTTGTGCTGGAGATAGAAACTTGGCATAGTCATACATATGTCTTAGATTTTGGAAAAGTGGATTTCAAAAGGTTCAGGGAAAAAATGTCAGATCCCAAGTAAGGAGTCCTTAATCTTTTTCATGTCATGGGCTCTTTTGGCGGCCTGGCAAAGACTATGGACTTTTTCTTCAGATAAAGTTTTTAAATAATGAAAGGAATGCATAATTCAGAGAGAGGATAGTGAAAATAAAGATGTATTTTCTTTCCATTCAAGTTCACAGACCACCCCCACCCCCACCTCCTGAAATCTGTCTCTAGATCCAGATTAAGAACTCCTGTCTTAGATTAAACTTCTGCGGGAGAAATCAGCTCAGGCAGAATGGGAATATTTGAGAATGAAATTCTGAAGGCATAAAGGAATACAATTCCAATGAGGAGGAAAAATAGGGAACTCAGTAACCAATTAGATTTTTTAAAAGTATGTATAGAAGTTGGACGCAAGGACAGGCAGCAGAAGATGAATGTGAACATGTCATGTTATTGTAGAAAGAATGTCAGAGGTCCAAAGCCCAGAATGAGTTGAGGCTGGCAAGGGAGGCTAGAGACAACAAAAAGACTCATTTTAGTTAGATTAGGGGAGAAGAGGATTAAAGAGGGGATAGGACTGCTCTTGGTGTGAATGGAGAGCTACTTAATTTTTATTTTGCTTCTGACTTCTATGCTAATGAGGATATCCTTTGCAATGGAAATGGCACATAAAAAAGGGCTAAATAGGAGTTGAGGCCTAAGATAATTAAGGAGATAGAGAGCACCCAGTTGCCCTTGATGAATTCAAGACCCTTGGTCCATATGAACTGCATTTTTACGTAATTAAATAACTGGCAACTGTGATTATAAAGCTCTTGTGAGTGATAGTTGAAAGGTGCTGGAAAATGGAGAGGTATCACAGGACTGGAGAAGGGCATATGCTGTTCCAATTTTCAAAAAAGGGAATAGAACAGAATCTACAAACTATAGAACAGGAAGTCGGACTTCAGTTCCAAGGAAAATTTGAAAATGGGTCATTAAAGAGATGGTTAGTGAACTTCTAAAAAAGGAAACAGGGCTTACATAAAACCAGCATGGCTTTGTCAAGAACGAGTCATGCCAGAATAAACACAGTTCCTTTTTGGGTAAAGTTACTAAGCTAGTGAGAGGCAGCATGGCATGAGAGAATAGAGAGTTGGCCTAGCGGCCAGGAAGAACTGAGTTCTAGTCCCGTCTTTGAAACATACTGCCTGCATGATCCTGGGTCAAACCAATTAACCTTCCAATGCCTTAGGTAGCAGCTCTTTCAGCCTATAAATTGCAGAGAATATACTGGCAGAGTAAGTTGTAAGTATTGCAAGTATTGTACTGGTAGAGTAAGTTTTAAGTATTTTAAGTATTGTACTGGCAGAGTAAATTTCCACATCTGGGAGTTTTTTATTCCAGTGAAATCATAGGTCTAGTCCCTAATCCTATTAAAAAAGTAAATCATGAGAGGATTGTAGATATAGTTAATAGAAATTTAAACAAAAGATTTGAGATAGAATCTCACACTCTTATTATGAAAAGTATGGAGAGATGTGTACTAAACAATGCAGTTTTAGGGGTTTGGAACTGGTTGAATGGCTAAATTCAAAGAGTAGTTTTTTGGTGGTTCAATGTCAATTTGTCAGGAGGCCTCTAATAGGGTGTCCCAGGGATCTGTGTTTGACTCTGTTCTATTTAACATTTTTATTGATGACTTGGATAAAACAATAGATGACAGTCTTATCAAATCTGCAGATGATGTAAAATTGAGAGATGTGAATAATAAATTGGATAACAGAGTCAGAATCTAGAAGGCCTCGACAGGTTGGAGCACTTGGCTGAATGGAGTAAGATAAAATTACATAGGGATAAAGGTAAAGTCCTACATTTAAAGTAAAAAAAAAAATCAACTTGATAAGTACAAGGTTAAGGAGGCATATTTAGACAGCAATTTGTTTGAAAAGTAGATAGGGGTTAGCCACAATGAGTGAGAATTGTGATGTGGTAATAAAAAAAAGCTAACACAGCCTTTCAATACATTAAGAAAGGCATTTAACGAGGACATTCATTTAAAAAAATTTTAATATATATTTTATTCCCCCCATTACATGTTAAAACAATTTTTAAAACATTTTTTTAAAGTTTTGAGTTCCAAATTCCATCCCTCCCTCCCCTCCCCCTCCCTAAGATGGTAAACAATCAGATATAGGTTATACATGTGCAGTCAAAACAAGGACATTCATAAATCCTTGATATGTTTGTTGATAAGCAAAGTGTCCAGAAAAGGGCAACAAGGATGGTTAAGGGCCTTGAGTCCTTGTCATGAGGACTAATTGGAGAGACTAGGGATGTTTAGCTTGGAGAAGACTCAAGGCATCACAATAGCTATGTTCAAGCATTTGAAGGGTCTCCATATAGAAGAGGGATCAGGTATGTTCTTTTTTTCCTCAGAGGACAGAACCAGGAGCAGAAAGATAAATATAGACTTGATGTCAAAGAAAACTTCCTGATAATGAGAGTGGTCCAAAAGTAGAATGGCTTGCCTCAGGAGGTGGTGGGATCACCTTCTTTGTAGGTCTTGAAGAAGAGGATAATCACTTGTCAAATATGTTATGGTGGGAAATCCTTTTGGGTACGGGTTGGACTTGTCAGCTGATGTACTGTACAACTCTAAAATTCTAGGATTCTATGAAGTTAGAAAGAGAGGGCAGAATTGGGGCGAAGTTGGTGAATTCACTCTAAGTTTAAGGTGCTGGCAAGACATCCAAAGGGAGATCCCTAATAGGTAGCTAAAATACAGGACTGGCATGGAGAGACATACATGAGTGATAGAAAGTGAAGTTAGACTATGGAGTCTGAATGCAGATGGAAGCATGTTATTTGCTCTCCTTTTCTTTTGTTTTATTGCTTCATTCTCGTGGTTCTTCCCATTAGTTTTAATTGTTCTTTACAACATGACTAATGGAAAAATATGCTTAATATGAATTTATAAGTAGAGCCTATATCAGATTTCACACTGTCTTAGGAGGGGGGAGAGGAGGGGGGGGGAGAAAATTTAGAACTCAAAATCTTATGGAAGTGAATGTTGATAACTAAAAATAAATAAATTGATTATTAAAAAAAAAGAAAAGAAAGTGAAGTTAGCAAAGCCAGGCAAACAACTGCAAAACAATTCAAAGTGAACGTTGCAAAATTGTAAGACTAAACTTGGCCCCAAAGAAGAGATCTCCCCCACTTCTTTGTAGAAGTGGGGTTTCATAGGTGTGAGACATAGCATATAATGTCAAGTTTTTTCCCCCTAATGTGTTGATTAGCTTTGTTGAATTATTTTTCTTCTTTTAAAAAAAATTCATTGTCACAAAGGATGGCTTTATGGGTGGAAAAAGAAAGGGGATGAGATAGAGGGTGAAATGCAGGCATTGCAAAAACAAACAATATAAATTTTTAAAAACTTATTTAAAAAGGAAATATAGATTTGTACCTCTGGAGAAAAGTTGAGAGTAGAGCTCTAAATCTGGAGTTCATTTGCCTAGCAGTTTTAATTAAAGTAGAGGAGATGGATGAAATCATCAAGGAAGAGATTAGAGAGTGAGAAGAGAAGTCTTTGAGGGGATGCCTACATTTAAGGGACAGGAGTAATAGCTCCTGATCATCCTTCCCTAACTTAGAATTAACTTGGTTTTATCTAATTACTTTATTAAGCCTACATAGTTTCAGCTAAAAGGTATAAGTAATTAGCCCATCGTTCATGAATGCCGCATGTTTTCCTTAACATCTGAACTTGGGGCATTATATTCATTGCCATATTTCACTCTTCTTTCATTCCCCTGATGCTAAAAGATGTCACTCTTCCCTTTTTCTCCCCAAGTGTCACTCAGTCCTTTGTCTCTTAAGTCCTGCCTTGATTCCTGCTTATCTTCATTGCACAGTGATTAATGTGCACCAGCATGGCCTTTGCCTCGTTGATAAACAAAAATTAGCTAGCTGACAGGTGCTTTTCCTCCATGACTTCACATCCAGTCCTGATGTCTTTTATTTTTGCCAGTAACCAGAAGTTTTGATTAAACAAACATTAATTAAGCATATATTATATATTATAATTAATCAATTAACAATTTTTTAAATCACCTACTATGTGCCAGGCATTATAATAGACACTGGGGCTACAAAGATAAAATTTAAATAGTCCCTGCCTTCAAGGAGCTTATGTTCTACTAGGGGAGACAATACCTACAAACATAAGTAGATATAAAATAAAGGCAAGGTAAATGGGGGGATGTCACCAATAGCTGAAGGGACCTTCATATAGAAGGTGGGTCTTGAGCAGAGTTTTGAGGAAAAAGAGATGTTTAGGGGCAGAGGTGATGGGGGATTTCATTTCTGGAATGTGGGACAGCCAGTACAAAGGTCCAGAAGTGGAAGATGTTGGGTCATGTGTGAGGAAGAGCAAGAAGGTCAATTTGACTGGACAATGGAGTTCAATGATGTAGTATGATAAAGTTGAAAGTAGAAATGATATACCTGGTTGTAAATGGCTTTAAAAACCAAACACCAGAGGGGTAACTAGGTGGCACACAGGCCCTGAAGTCAGGAGGACCTGAGTTCAAATCCGGCCTCAGACCAAACACTTGACACTTACTAGCTGTGTGATGCTGGGCAAGTCACTTAACCTCAAATTCCTTAAAAAAATAAAACGAAACACCAGAACTTATGTTGACTCCTAGAAGCAATAGAGGGTCATGAGAGTTTATCGAGTAGAGAAGTAACATGGTCAGACTTATACTTTAGGAAAATCATTTTGGGAGCTCCATGGGGGATAGTTTGGAGAAGAAATAGGCTTAAGGCAGGGAGGTTATTGCACTTATTAGGGTGAGGGAGATGAGGTGCTATTCATCAGGATCACGGCCCTGTGATAAGAGAGAAGGGAGAATAAGAGATCTTCTGAAGGTAGAATTGATATAACTTAGCAACTGATTGGAGATGCGTCAGGGAGGGAGAGGGAACAATTAATGATGACTCTGAAGTTACAAATCAGGGTGGATGGTATTACCCATAGAAACCAGGAAATGTGAAAGGGAGGCGCATTTAGTGGGAAAGATTATCTGTTCCGTTTTGGGCTGGTTGAGTTTGAGATGCGGATAAGTGGAATGCCCATGCGAAGGTATCCAATAAGCGGTTGATGATGTGAGACTAGAGTTCATGTGGGAGACTAGGGCTGGATGTATGGATTTGAGAGTCATCTGCTTAGAAGGGATACAGCATCAGAGAGGGAGGAGAAAAGGGGCCAGGTCAGAGCCTTGGAATAAGCTAAGTGGTCGGGAAATGGATAATGACCCAACAAAAGAGACTGAGGAGGGAGGAAAAAAGGATTTTTCAAGGGCCTCTGATGTGCCAGACACTGTGCTACATGCTTTACAAGTATTATCCCATTTGCTCCTCATAATGACCCTGAGTAGGTACTTATTTAATTTAATTTTAATTAAATTTATTATTTATTATTATTAAATTTAATTAAATTTAATGTAAATTAGTTTACATTTGAGGAATCTGAAACAGACAGAAGTTAAACAATTTTTCCCCCCAAGGTCAGACTGCTAGTGGGTGTCTGAGGCTGGATTTGAACCCAGCTCTTCCTGACTCCATGCCCAACACTCTGCTGTATCACCTTCTCCATGGGGCCTTCCCTTATCCTTTAATTGTTTATACTCTTTCTCATCAAATTATCCTGTATTTACTTCTCTATGTATATGTTGTATCCTTTCTCATAGAATGTAAATCCCTTGAAGACAGGTAGGAGGAGAACCAAGAAAGAGCAGGGTCATCTAGCCTAGTCTCATTCATTTTATAGATGATGAAACTGAGGCACAGAAAAGTGAAAATGATTTGCTTAAGGTTGCCCGGATAGTAAATAGCCAAGCCAGGATTCAAACCGAGGTCACTGACTCCAGACCCAGGTTCTCTGTCTCTACTGCATTGGCTCAGAATATCAGAAAGTAGCATAGAGGTCAAGGAGTATGAAGACTTATAAAAGACCCCTGGATTTAGTGGTTCAAATGCACGAACGAGGGGATGATTACCAGAGTAAGGTTATGGAGGCAATGGACTCAAAAGTACAGGTGAAGGAATAAATTTAGCTAAGACCAGAAGAAAGGAAGAAAAAAGATGGATGAAGATATTGGAAGGTTTAGAATAGTGAAAGAAAATTCTTACATAGATCCAGAGTGAGAAAGAAAACCCAAGGTCATCTAGTCTGAACCCATCATTTTACAGATGAAGAAACCAAGGTGGGGGAGGAGGTGTTAAGTGACTTAGCAAAGGTCAAACACATTGTAAGCATCAGAGAGGTGGTGTTTGAACTCTGATCCTTTGACTCCAGAGCCAGTTTCTGGTGTTTTGTTTTGTTTCCAGACTGGGTCTTATGATCTCATAGATTGAAAGAACAGTGACCATTAACAGGCCCAAACCCCATTCTGATTGGCATGGAAGATTTTCTGTTCCTTTGTCTGACCTGGGCTAGTCATCTCCTTAGGCAGCTCCATTCCTGAAGAGGTTCGCCATATTGGTGCCAGACTTAGTGTTGTCTTGTTTTTTTTTGTTTTGTTTTTTTGCAGTCATGGATGACTCCTTGTGACCACATTTTGTGGGATTTACTTGGCAAAGATACTGGAATTGTTTGCCATTTCCTTCTCCAGCTCATTTTACAGATGTGGAAACTGAGGCAAACAGGGGGAAGTGAGTTGCACAGAGTTACATAGCTAGTAAGTGTCTGAGGCTGGATTTGAACTCAGGAAGATGAGTCTTCCTGACTCCAGGCCTGGAGTTCTATTCACTGTACCACCTCACTGCCCAGACTTAGTACAGACTGCCAATTGGCTTTGGCTTTCCTGCAGCTCAGAACTACTGAATTCAAGTATCTACCAGCCTTAACCTCCTCAACATCAAGGACTATTGGCATGTGCCATTCTGCCCAGCCCAGTGCTCTCACTGTGGTACCACACCGCCAACTTCTCATATCAGATGGCTTCTTGCTCTATAAAGCCTGAGATGAGTTCATCTGCTAAAAGGAAAGAAGTGGAAAAAATGGAGTTGAGGGCTTTATGAGATAAAGACTATATTAAGACAAAGTTATTGTTGTTGTGATTTTCATTCTATACAAACCTGAATTTGTGGCCCTTCTATATACTTGGATGTGTTTTTCAAGAATACCCTAGTGCAATGGTGTCAAACTCAAATAGAAAAGGGGTCCCCTTGACACTTCTACCCTAATACGTTTTTTCTTTCTTTTTTGGGGGGGTGGAAAGGGGGTGGAGGGATAGAAAATTAAGCTTTGTTAATTGAAATAAAATTATTTTTTCATAAATAAAACTTTATTTGGTTCATAAATTTTTTGGAATACTACATCTTTTGAATATTTCAACAGGGTAATGTAAGTTGGCCACCAAATATTACACATACTTCATTATCATGTTTCCCTTATTCCCTAGGGAAATGTTTATCCAGGTTGGGAACTTGGAATGATGCCAAATATCACTCTGACCATAATATTAATTTTATGTTTCCTATATTCTCTACACGTCTTTTTTGACACTTTGTCCCAATGCCGAAGTGCTCCATCTCCTACCGCTATGCCAAAAGCAATCATTTGTGTGACAGAAGAGAGAAAAGAACTGGCTCTGGACACAGAGGACATGACTTCAAATTCCATCCCTGTCACTTAGTATCTCTGGGACTTTTCATCAGTCACTTGTCCTCCCAAGGTCTTAATTTCCTCAACTATATAAACGAGGAGTATGGACAAATAAAATGATTTTTTTTAAAAGAATACTCTATTGTTTAGTTGTATCCATTTCTTTGTAACCCCATTTAGGATTTTCTTGGTGAAGATACTGGAGTAGTTTGCCATTTCTATCTTCAGCTCATTTTGCTGATAAATAACTGAAGCAAATAGGGTAAAGTGACTTGCCCAGGGTCACACAGTTAGGAAGTGTCTGTGGTCAGTTTTGAACTCAGGGTCTTCCTGACTCCAGCCCCAGCACTCTATCCCCTCTGCCACCTAGCTGCTCGAGAATACAATGGTGAAGTACAATGGTTTATCCAAAGGGAGCAAGCATGGGTTAGTCTGCAGTCTACTAATGTATCTTTTTTCTGGTAGGATGCTCAATGGAATGATATTGACTACATGGAAGGATCTCGGGATTTCACAGTTGACCCAGGGCATTTTGGCACACTCCCCCAGCTAGTGATGGACCTTCACAAGCATGGACAATACTATGTCCTAATTCTGGTAAGGTGACTTCTGACCAGGGCTGCTCCCTCTTCAAGGAGCTCAAGGGGCCTGCATCAGGAGAGCAGGTCAGGATGCTCAGGCCTTGTGAGAAAAATAACATAATGTCATTGGCACTAAGAGAAGAAACATGTGCGCATCAACTCTTGGATGGAGCCAAAATAGTTCCCTAACTGTGAGCTCGGAGAGATCATAGGATCATAGACTTATAGCTAAAAGTTCTTGGCACAGAGTAGGTGATTAATAAATGTTTCTCAACTTTTTTTGTTCCATGAACTCTTCATTAAAAAAAAAAGTGTTATGAACTCTGAGGGTAATTTATTATATTACTCATAATCTTTTAGATTTATTCATTAAGTGCTAACAATAACTGCAGTAATAACTTTTGCCTTCAAAAGCTCCAAATTAAAATTTATATTATATAATTATAGAAAATAAAAGTTTATTCCACCTTTAATTATGGTAATTTATAAAATTATAAAACTCTAATTACAAAATAATTATAGATATTTTATGTGGGACATTTTGTAAGAATTGAAAGAAGTAATCAAGTAAGACCTCATAATGCTTACTATTACCTGCAAGGCTTTATTAAATGTCTTTAATTTTGTTGAATATAAATAATATTTTAATGAAGTAAGTTGCAACTTTAAATTTAATTTTGATCTTTGACTTTTTTATTTGAACAAAGGTTTGCAGTACTTGGTTCAAAACCAGGCAAACATATTTTTAAATCTGGGTCCACACTGAGTTTATTTATTTTGATTTAAAATTAAAACAAAGTGAAAATGCTCACTCACATAAATATGTGGTGGATGGCAGAAGAATTGTACAAACACTTGTCAAGAAATGGAAATTCATTTTTTAATTTTAGCTGCCTAAAGAACTTATTGAAAATGAATAGCTAGTTTTAAAATGAAATAGTTATTTTCCTTCCGGCTCATGACAAGTGCTACGTTAAAATGTACCTGAAGTTCATTTGCATAAATTGTTTCATTTTTAAACAATGCTTATATATAAAATAGCCTTTGTAAGGAAAGACTGTCTTCAGACATAACTTTCATCTTTTTTGCCACTGGCAAACCAGCTACATTCTCACAGAAACTCTATCAGATGACTGACCAGTGTTGCCAACCAGTTCATTTGAAAGTTCACCAGATAGAGGAATCGTAAAATAATGGAGAATGATTTTAAATTGGAAAACAGCCTTAATATTGCAATGAAAAACCATATAAGGTTTATTTATGCAGAATGTTTGTGATGGTCCATGATGTTTTCAAAGTGGCTTGTAATGTGTCTGTCCAGTGATAATGTCTTTGAAACAGCCTGAGAGTTTCACTTCAAGAATGCAAATGTTCAGAGGCAGCTAGGTGGCACAGTGGATAGAGCACCAACCCTGAAGTCAGGAGGACCTGAGTTCAAATCTGGCCTCAGACCAAACACTTGACACTTACTAACTGTGTGACCCTAGGCAAGTCACTTAACCCCAATTGCAAAAAAAAAAAAAAAAGAATGCGAATGTTCATAATGTATTGATCACATGTTTACACAGCTGAGGAGGTTATTACAGGGTAACAGAAGGATATGACGGAGCTGCTCTGGTACAGTGCAAAGAATGTAAAGAAGGGTGTGCACAAGCATTTGAACCCTCTGTTGGGAATTGGTTTGCTCTCAAATGTTAAATCTTTGTGATGGTTTGGAAACAATTTGATGACAGGCTGAGAAACTGTAAGAACTTAATGCTCTTAGTTAGAAGTGTTCAGAGTTAGAGTTTGATGTAACCATTGTATGAATACTAAAATAATTGTGCCCATGATAAGGATGGATTCAAATCACTGCAGAAACAAACCTATAATGTTTCAAATAAGCATGTTTGTTGACACAGAGGAAAAATATTTTTATAACAAAATTGGCCAATTATTTGCTGCTTAAGACACAATTAAAGAATTTTTAGCATAAACATCTTAGACCATTGTCATGAACCCATAAAGAACCTAAATGGGAACCATTATGCTATTTGATTTAATTGACTAAAAGGATCTCAGAGACCATTTCTTCCAACATTCTTATTTTACAGATGAGGAAAATTGAGGTCCAGGAAGGATAAATGACTTACCCAAGGCCACACAAGTAGTGTCATTGGCCTGATTGGTAATCAGATCTCCTGATTCTGGAATCAGTTCTCTTTCTATTGTACTATGATAACTCCCAATAGCAACTGTGGCTGTCTTAATGCCACGTGGAAATTTCTCTTGTGAAGGGAAGCTTTAATTGACTTTCAGAGAAGTCAGTCACCCATAAGTAGAAATAATCAGCCTTCCCCCCTCCCCCGACACCACTTTCATGACACAAATATAAGTAGCATTGTCCTTTGCTTCATGGGATCATAGACTCAAGAAGCTTTGTGTGATCTTGGGAAAATTCACTTAACTTCCCTGTAAATGAAAATAGCACAGACGTGTCAAAGCTCTTTTTTTATCTCTTGAATTCATGGTTCTTTTCAAACCTTAGCTTGTCTAATTTGAAATCCTCCAATTGTAGGTAAATAAAATCCCCTTAAGATAGAGCCGCTCCTTGGATTTGAATCTTTAGGATGTAACCCACTTCTTTTTATGGGTTTGCCCAAGGAAAGTCCAGCACATTCCTTACTTTTCCATTTCCCCTGTGATCACCTCCTTTCAAATCTTCACCCTTCAAGCTAACTTGAGTGGTTTAGGGAGCTACTTTCCTAAAGGGAAGCACTTAATATTCCTCTTGCACCATCGGAGTTCCAGCCAAGCCTTAAAGGGCACCCCTAACAGGAAGCAAACACTCAACAAGGAACCCCGAGCCAGTCAAGCAGTTTGCTGTCATGACCCTCGTGTTAAGTGGATTCATGGGCTGGAAATTCATGTTTGATTTAAAGTGGGCCGTTTCTGGATTAGAATTCTCTTCTGTTTAAATCCCTTTGGGCAACTTGGGACTTTTTCTATTGCTCCACAGCATCACCCTCTACCATGCCCCTTGTGGGAGGGAGCGCTTAAACGTAAAGATATCCTCATAAACGCTTAAGTAACAGCATTCTTCTTTTTTTTTTAAATAAGTTTGTATTTATATCTTTTATTGCCCCCCCTCTTCCCAGAGGGCCATACCTTTTAAAAAAAATAATTTAAAAAAGAAAAAGAATAACAAGAGAATAAAAAATTCAGTAAGGCCAAACGATGCATTGAAAAAAATGCAGATGTCATATGCAATGTTTCCTACTTAATTTAGGGGAGCTGTGTTCTCAAGATAGGAGAGTTAGCCAGTGGACTCTCTATAACTTTCAGACTGATTATCATATACCTTTTTAGGCCAAGATTTCTGCTGGATGTTGCCCCAAATTGTAACTGCTGCTTCCCAAATGTCTTTTCAGGACCCTGCCATCAGCAGCAGTCAGGCTACTGGCACTTATGCTCCTTATGATGAAGGTTTGAAAAAAGGGATCTTCATTAACATTACCCATGGACAGCCATTGATTGGACAGGTGAGAGAAAAAGCTGCATTTGATAGGTACAGAACACTAATAATACTCAAGAGATGGTCTAGCCCCAGAATGATGGGAAACATCTGGAGTCTTCTGGGCATGATTAGGGAAGTAAGTATTTCTGTAGTCCTTTCCTTTAGACCCAGAAGGCATGAAGTGGTCACTCTCTGTCACCTCTGTCCTATTTATGTAGAGTCCTGGAGTGTGGCTCCAGTGGAAGGGAAGGGTTCAGAGACCTTAAAAAGACTCCAGAAACTGGCTAAATGTTGGGGATAAAAGCTAGCTGCCTTTGATATCAGGATTTAACTATTAACCTTGACTAGTTTGGTGCTGTTTCCCCAAAAATAATAGCAACTAATTTAATGTCCATCCTTCTTCCCCTTTCTGCTTCTGATGGAATAAAATTTCCTAAAGGTACCCAAAGCTCTCCAGGACCAAAAGAGTATGCCTGAGCACAAGCGTTCTTAATCTTTTTTGTGTCATGGACCCCTTGGGCAGTCTGATGAAGTCTATGGACCCCTTCTCAGAAGGAAGTTTTTATATTCATAAAATAAAATAGATAGAATTGCAAAGGGAACTGATTGTATTGAAATATAGTTATCAAAGTATTTTTAAAAAACAAGTTCATAGACTCCATCTTAAGTATCTTTGCCCTAGGGAAAGAAGGGAAGTGGGTTAAAGGGTAGGGGCCTGTGGGTTTTTGGGAGAAGATATTTACTCTTGCTTTCCTGGGCTATGTGGTAGGTGTGGCCTGGCCTCACTGCATTCCCTGACTTCTCCAACCCAGAGACACACCAGTGGTGGCTAGAGAACCTGAATGTATTCCACGCAAGAGTTCCCTTTGATGGACTCTGGATTGTAAGTTTCTTCCCTCTGTAGGGGCCTAAAGAGTCATAGGGGAGGGATTCTGACCTCTTCCCTTCCTTCCAGACCCTGGTAGGCTATTAATGCTTCGTCACTGTTAAACAACAATGCTTCTGCCAGAAGAAGAGCATATCTCAAATAATTTGGAAGATTTATACCATTTCTGTTGGCCTTTGCTTGTCTAACTTGAAATCCTTCATCTAAAAATAAATGAATAAAATCTGCTTATAATAGCTACTCTGTGGCTTTGAATCTCTAGGATGTAACCAGTTTTTATAGCTTTATACTTTTTTGTTCTTCTATATCCTTATGCCTTCTTGGCTGCAAGCATCTCTATGTCCCTCACTGAGCATCATTACCCAAAGAAGTAGGTCAGAGGTCAGACTCAAAGGAGGGTACTAGAGGATCACTTAGAGAGGGAAACTAACCATATAACTAAAGCCAAGTTGCAGGAGTAGACCTGGGGGCTTATCCCATTTGGGCTCTGCTATCAAAGTTTTTCTGACTAACACTGTCTAATGTTGAAAGTGAATGTTAAAGTCCTGTCTAGGTAGGCTAGGGTATCTTTTCCACAATGCTTATCTCTGTGTCTAGGACATGAATGAACCATCTAACTTCAAGGATGGTTCAGTAGATGGTTGTACCTCTGGAGAACTGGATAACCCACCCTACACACCTGGTAAGGGTGGGTTGGGAGGGAGGGGTGTTTCTCCCTCATGAACTTCCACTCACCAGCCCAATTCCTCTTCCATCTGTCAGACCCTTTCCAGTGCAGTGCCCTTGGTTGGGTGAGAAATCTCTTGCTGGTGAACAATTTTTATTTTTCTCTTTCTCCGGCAGCGGTGCTAGGAGGATCTTTATTTGCCAAGACAATCTGTGCCTCTGCAAAGCAAAGTCTCTCCTTCCACTATGACCTTCATAATCTGTATGGGCTGATGGAGGCTAAAGCCACTGCCAGGTGAGACAATTGAATGGTGTTCTATGATGGGAGATGGTAGTATAGCTGTTGGCTCTGGGGCTGTCAACTGATTGAAATCTATTCTTTCACATCATTGATAGTAAGCAATGTAAACGGGAAACAAGTATCCTGGAGATAGAGAGTATAGTGGGAACTTTGGAGTTTTGGTATTTTTCCTTTAGGTTGGTTTTTAAATTTTTTTTTGGTGGTGGAGGCAGGGAGTGTTATGCTGACAATGGAGATTAGGAAGATGTTATTATGAATTCTATTACTCCCCCCCCTTTTAATTATCTTACACTTGGGTCTACCATCATTATCATTATCCTTATCATCTTCGTCAACATCAATATTATGTGATATTGTTAAGCCTGTTTTTGGCACTGAGGTGAGGACCTTAAAGAGGAAACTATAGGTGGTCTCTGCCCTCCATAAAAATTTACAAGTGGAAAGATCTTTAGAGACTATCTAGTTTTTTAATCTATTACTGTTTCATGTAACCCTTATTGAATGGATGAATGAAAAATCATTTATTAAGTATTTGCTATTTGCCAGGTACTGTGCTAAGCCACAGGGATACAAACACAAAAGTGAAATAGTCTTTTTTTCTCAAGGAGCTTAGCATCTAATGAGAGAGCCACATAGAATTGTGGCTCCTAAAATGAGATAATATTTGCAATGTGCTCTGCTAACCTTAAAGCACTCTGTAAATGCTAGCTACATAATCATTATTATTAGGGAAGGGTGTTTTGGTCTAGAAAGTCTCAGAGATTGGGGGTGAACCAGTAAGAATGCCAACCAGAAGCAATGGTGGTGTTGATTTTGTTCTAGTTCTTTAAGAAGAGGTAGAAAGAGGCAGGGAAGAGTAGAGGGTGGCTGGAATGAGCAAGCATGATCCCACGAGTTCAGAGCTAAGTGGATTAGCTGCCCCAGGGCATGGTCTCTGGAGGAGTGATTTGTGAGGTAGAAAGAACTTGAGTAAGGTAGAAAGGTGTCTTGAATGCTAATGGCCCCTGGGAGCTTAGAGACCATTGAATCCAACCCCTTCATTTAACAGATGAGGAAATTGAGAGGTTAAGTGACTTGCCAGTTTCACCCAGTTTATAAGTAACTAAGGCAGAATTTGAACCCAGGGCTCTCTGACTCCAAGTCCAGTGCCCTATCCACTACACTTATTTTTTTTCTTTTTATTTCAAACTCTGAACTGGGAAATTGGCCAGAACAGTACTTCTCCACTTGTAGATACCCACAGCTCAAGTTCCTAATGGATTTATAGTCATATAACAGTGGGGAGTCTGCAGCCTTGGGGCCACATGTGGCCTTCTAGGTCCTCAGGTGTGTCCTTTTTTTTTTTGGCTTTTTGGTGAGGCTTTGGTGAGGGGTAAAGTGACTTCCCAGGGTCATACAGCCAGTAAGTATCAAGTGTCTGAGGTCAGATTTGAACTCAGGTCTTCCTGACTCCAAGGCCGGAGCTCTATCCGCCGTGCCACCTAGCTGCCTGCAGGTGTGGCCTTTTGACTGGGGATTTGTTCTGTGAAGTTTGGATTCGGTCAAAGGGCCGTACCTGAGGACCTAGAGGGCCACATGTGACGTTGAGGCCACAGGTTCCCCAGCCTTGTCCAAGGCAATAGCCTGCTTGTTCTCACCTTCTCTTGAGGCATCCCAAGGTCACTTATAGTAGAGACTAGAGTTATGCTGTAGACAGACTCCCTCTGTGATGATGTGTCTCCTAACGATTATTCACATGTGCCATCCTAGCCAGTGGTGTTGCCATCTGCTACAGAGTGTCTCTGACCCAGAGACTCCATCCCTACCTTCCACATAGTCTTCCCCACATACCCAGAAGAATTCTTTCTGATCTAACCAATTCAGGCTAGCTTTTTTGTTAAAATCTACTACCATTCTTGCTATAAAATTACTAGTACTTGGGTTATTTCCACCTAATCATTTCATTTCTTATGTTTACCCAGGTACCACTTCTTTAAGAAAAAAGACCTATATGCTTTGGGAGGAGAGAGGTGTTCATAGGGAGCAAAGCTATAATGTTTTCCTAAAAGACATCATTCTTTAGAATTCTTTTTATTTTCTACAAGAGGCCTTTCCCAATCCTCACCACCAGTCTTAATGCTAGTGCTTTCTCTATGGGATTATCTCTAATTTATCTGTCTATCTATCTATCTATCTATCTGTCTGTCTGTCTGTCTGTCTGTCTATCTATCTATCTTGCTCATACATAGCTGTTTACATGTTGTCTCCTCCAATAGATCGTGAGCTTTTGGAGGGCATGGACTGATTTTTCCTTTCCTTCTATTTCTCACCCTTAGCACAGTGCCTGGCACAGAGCAGGTACATGTTGAATTGAGTCATCCTTATGACCGAGGGGCTGAACAGTGTGGCAGGGTTTAGGTTTAGTAACAGGTTGATCCCTCCTGTTATTCTCCAGTCCCTGAAATTTCTGAGTATATTGGCTTGTGGACTGGCTCGTTCTTGTCTTTCAGTGCCTTGATTGCTATCCGTGGGAAGCGCCCGTTTATCATTTCCCGATCCACCTTTCCCAGTCAAGGCCGCTACTCTGGGCACTGGCTGGGGGACAACAGGAGTGAATGGAAGGACATGTACTGGTCAATCCCAGGTAAGACTCAATTGAGAGTCTGTCCAGCCAACTCCAGAGCCCTTGAGCTTCAGGCCTCTTCCAGCCCTGACATTCTGTGTTCTACAAAACATTCCCCAGAGTTACCAAAAGTACCATGCCCAACTCTCATTACAGCAGGAGGGAGAGGAGTTCCTAGGTCTATGAGCTGCTCTTGGAAATCACCTCAATTTTTTCCTTTCTGTATAATCCAAGCAGTTGTTTCTTTTCTAAGCAGTATATTTTTACTTGCTGCTCCTGAGAAGGGGGGAAGCTAGCTTTGTATTCTGTTTTACTGAAGAGGAAAATGAGACCTAGAAAGGAGCAGGGATTTGCTCTGAGTCATACAGTAAGACAGAGGTGGGATTCAAATCTTGCATTTTCTGAGTCCCAAATAGTTAAGGTCCTCCTATTTTTTTCCTCTTGCCACCCAAGTCTTACACAAATACTAGTTTTGTTTTCATTTCTTGACTATGGGTTATCTCATTCTATCCGTTACCAGGTCTGCTAAACTTCAATCTCTTTGGGATTCCCCTAGTTGGGGCTGACATCTGTGGGTTTTCAGGGTCTACCACTGAGGAACTATGTACTCGATGGATGCAGCTTGGAGCCTTTTATCCTTTTGCCCGAAACCACAACACCAAAGATGCCAAGGTGACTCGGGGAAGAACTCAGGGTTGACAAATGGCATTTCAAGGGAATGCGTGAAGGGCTCTTTCTAATACCTCACACCCTCTCAATCAATCAATAATCAAAAAGCATTTATTGAGCCACTTCTAATCAACCAGCAAGCATTTATTAAGTGCCTACTGTGTGCTAGGTATTGGGTATACAAAGATAAAAATGAAAATAGTCCCTTCCCTCAAGGAATTTATAGTCTGTCCAAGGAAGACAATAGGTTCAAATTTAAATGTAGACAAGATATAAATAAAATAAGTACAGCATTATTTCTGAGGGGAAACAGGTAAGATGTAATAAACAGGTGAGAGATAATTAAAATAGATACAAGGTGATGTGAAGGGGAGTCACTGGAAGAATCAAGAAAGGCTTAATGTAGAAGAATGCTCTTGAACAGAGTTTTGAAGGAAATGGAAGGAAAGAAGGAATTCTAAGCAGAAGAGGTGAGGAGAGAGTGAGAGAGTGTAAGAGTATATTCCTGACACCCGGGAGAGCCCATGGAATAGAGACAGGAGGTGGAATGTCATGTTTGGGGGAGAGCAAGAAGCCCATTTTCATAGGTCTGTAGAGAGTGGGAAGGGGAGTAACATGACAAAGTTGGAAAGGTATATTGGAGCCAGGTTATGAAGGATTTCAAAAGACAAATAGTGGATATTATACTTGATACTAGAAGTAATAGTTTATATGCCCTTGGAAGAGTGGGTGTTCCTGATGGTGGCAATCAATTCTGATTGGGTAACAGTTAATGAGAGAATGAATATTCCAATGAGAGGCTGGGCTATATTACAATGAGGGTCTTGGGTTACATGGCTTGGATCACCCAAATCTTGTCAAAAAGACTTATAAATTTCCATATCACCCGTCTGACAAAAGAGAGGATCTAGATTTTCCCAGACCTGTCTGAGCAAACACAGTGAGCGGGAATGCACTTATTAGCTTAAATTTAGAATTTCTTTTACTGCCTGATTAGATCTTAGCCATCCTGGCTGGGTAAGTCTTGGAGAGAGATTTCCCACAGTGGTTGATTTCTGGATAAGGAAGTAGAAAAGGGGAAAAACCTTGGTTCTGATTGAATAATTAGTTATTAATACAAAAGAAATAATCATTTCTCACATTGACAACTGGTTAGATTATGGATGGGAATGAGAACAAGGAATCAAGGAAGAAATTAAGGGGGCAAATGTAGGTGACTAGAAGGATGGTGGCACCTTTGATGTAAACAAGAGAATTTGAAAGAAGGGATGAGTTTGGTGTGGAAAGAAAATAAGTTCGAATTTGGATATGCTGAGTTTGAAATGTCTATGCGACATCTGGTTTGAAATGTCCAGTAAATAGATGTTCATATAGGCCTGGAGTTCAGGAGAGAGAATAAGACTGGAAATATAGATTTGGAAGTCATTAGAATAAAGATGATACTTAAACCCATGCGAGCACCAAGAGAGCATGTAACAGGAGAAGAGGGCCCAGGACAAGAGCTTTAGGGTAAACCCACGGTTAGGGGGTTTGTGGTGGATAATAAACCAACAAAGGAGGCTGAGAAAGAGCACTTAGACAGGTGGGAGATGAAAACCCAGAGAGGAAAGAGCATCCAGGAGAAGTGTGTGGTCAACGGGGTCCAGTGTCAAATCCTGCAGAGAGGTCAAGAAAGATAAATATTGGGAAAAGGTGGGCATGTTTGGCAATTAAGAGCTCATTGGTGAAGGTGGAAGTTCATTTGATTGATGAAGTCATAAGGCAGATTGTCAAAGAGAGAGGAGAGGAAATAAAGTCAACGAACACAGAGCAAAACAAAAGAAAGGAAGAAAAGTGCCTATTATTTTCCAGGCCCTGTGCTCTGCACTTTATAAATATCATCTCATGATCCTCACAACAACACTGGGAGGAGATAGTTACTATTACTATCCCCATTTTACAGCTGAGGAAACTAAGGCAGGCAGAGGTTAAGTAACTTGCTCAGACTCATACAACTAATACATATCTAAGGCTGGATTTGAACTCAGATCTTCCTGACTCCAGGCCCAGCTCTCTATCCATTGTACCACCTAGTTACCTTTAAGCAAAACAACAAAAAAGTCAGTGAGACTGAACTAGATTTTTTTTTTCCCCTGAATTTTTGAGGCCAGATTGAGGCCTTGATTGAGGCCAGAGTTGTCTCCATGTCTTCTGGTTTCTGTCCTCATTACAGGATCAGATGAGAATGTGTGTGACACTCCCTGAGTGGCAATTTTGTGCCCTATCCTATAGGAGGCACTTTAGAAGTAGAAACAGAAGAAATGGAAGGCACAGGTACACTGGATGTAAACATACAGAAAATGCCAAAAAAACAAGTAATACTTTGAGTGCCAGGGCTAGTAGGCAGAGGAGGTACAATTTCAGGGACACTAAGAAGGTTTCCACTCCATAATACCCATACCAGCTTGCGGGTGCCTGAAAATCTACTGTTAACTGATTCATTCCTTTCCTTTAGGGCTTTGTTCTCTGTTTAAATGGAAACTCTCCCGGAAAAGGAGATACATTTAGTCTTGTTAGTCATTCCATAGTAAGTTTTTAGATCCTTCCCCTAATTCATTTCCATTTTGTTGCAGAGTGAGGATGGGTGGGTAGGCAAAGGACATGATAGCTGAAAGGTAAATGGAGTGGTTTTGGGGGCACTAACTTTTGCTTTAAAATTGTGGCTAGCTTTGACCCTGTTGAATATATAGGTGCATAGGGGAAGTGACATAGAGGAAGGTTCAGAGTTGTACAGGACTGTTAGGGTGGACTTCCTGGAGGAGGTGAGTTTTGAGCTGGGTTTTGGATAGACAGCATGGAGCAGTGAATGAAATATGCAGGCAGGAAGACCTGGTTTCATATCCTCCCTCAGTCACTTACTAAACTTTGTTGGCCCTTCGTTTCCGTTTCTGTAAGATGAGAATTTGGACTTAATGGCCTCAAAGGTCCTTTTGAACTTGAATTTGTTCCCGTGGTTTTATGGCATGCCTATCCAGTTATACTGAGAGTCAAGGGTAGGTCTCTGTTGGCTGTGGTCCATAGCTTCTGCCCCATCTGATTCCTGCACGCAGGTACTGACACCTCCAGATACCACCTCCCTCTACCATATGGCCTGATGGAGAGGAGTGGGGGTAGGAGAATGGCAGATATAAAGGAAGAAAAATTTTTGAACCATCTTAATTCTCTTGATTGAGGCCAGAACTGCTCCTGGATCTGTTGGTGTCTTTGCCTCTTCCAGTATCATCCAGGGCATGTATGACCTTCCCTGAATGTCCGTTGTGGGCCCAGTGAGATAAAGTGGGAATGCCCATGTAATTTGTGGGGTATAGCAAGAGGATTGGCTTGAGCAGAGCAGAGAGTTTATGTCACGGATCAATGAATGAAGGAAGGAATGATTGGGTTGAAACCTAGAAGTTTAACTGTGTACTTCTAAGTGGGGCCAGTCCTGCTGAACTCACTTTCAAACCTCTCTGTTTGCTTCTATTTCCTTAGGCCCAGGATCCAGTTGTATTCAGCCCTTCAGCTCGAACGGCAATGAAGGAAGCACTTATGACCCGATATGCTCTGCTGCCCTACCTCTATACCCTCTTTCACCATGCCCATCGCAGGGGAGACACCGTGGCCAGGCCCCTCTTTTTTGAGTGAGGATAGGGCTAAGATGCACAGAGACAGTGTAGTGTGCTGGTGGCTTATGGTCTCTGGGTACTTTCTAGGGACTTAAATGGGTTAGAGTTGGGGTGTGTGGGAGCAATACTATTGTTTACAGATAAAAGGAACCTGTACTTGACAGGAATTAGTAGGGGGGAGAGGACAGCAGGGCAGCTGAGGTATGAAAATCATCCTTGCAAGAGTATACATAGTAAGTATGTATGTGTAACCTGTATATCTCTATGTAAGACACATATGCATATGTGTATATACCCATATGTGTATATATACATATTTGTGTATGCATAGAAATATCTATATAAATAATATGGTATATGGGGGGCATGACTTTTCTTTCAGATTTCCACAAGACAAAAACACCTATGCCCTGGATCAGCAGTTCTTATGGGGACGAAATCTCTTGGTGACCCCTGTACTGGAGCCAGGTGTAGATGCAGTGATTGGCTACTTCCCCATTGGGGTGTGGTATGACTATTATACGGTAAGTAGCAGGATTAGATGGTCATGGCTGAAATGGAAGGGCTTGGGTAGAGATGGGGATTTAAATCTTTGGCCAAAGGCTGGCTGGCCAGCCAGGCTGGTGTGTAAATAGAACTTCTTCCACAGGCCCAGGATAGTCAGAGGCCTCTTTCTTCCTCAGACATCCATCAGAAAGGACAGTAGACTTTTGAATAAGAGGATAAAATGAAAGTTTAGTATCGTTCTTTCCTTAATGGTGTCATTTGCTCTCTGTGGTAGAGAGGGCCTCAAACCAACATGGTGGAGTATCATACAAATGTTTTGTAATTGTCACAAAATGGCAGATGGGCTCACCTACAGTGGTATTTCCTGTCACTTTACAGTCTATGTGAGTTTATAAAGCCATCCCTGTAAAGGCTGATTATTTCCTCCTAAGATTCTGTGCCTTAAGTTTGTTATTCATTCATTCATTCATTTGCCTTCAACTTGAGTACCTTCAACTGGGGTGTATCTTGGGCTGTAACAATGCGGGTAAGCTGCCTACACTTTTTTCAGGCAAGGTAAACTGAGAGAGTAGAGGAATGATACGGTCACTTGTGCTTTTTTTTTTTATAAAGTGTATCTGCTTTTAAAATAAAAGTAAATACTGAGCTTTCACTAATTATTAATATTTACATAATTTTAAAACAATATTTAATATGACAAGACATAAGCACATGTAAATAATTTGCTACAGTGTGGTACTTTGCTAAACTTCAGTTGTTTTTAATTGGTATTCCTTATTTTGCCTTTGTTAATATTAGTAATAACTAACATTAATATGGAGCATTAAGGTTTGCAAAGTGCTTTGTATAGATTATCTCACTTGATCTCATAACAATAATGTGAGATAAGTACTATTATTGTCTCCATTTTATAGATTTGGAAACTGAAGGTGAAAGAGATTAAGTGACTTGCTCAGGATCACATAGCTAGGAGGTGTCTGAGGTAGGATTCAAACTCAAGTCTTCCTAAAGATACACTATACTTGGGTACAGTGCTCCATCCCCTACACCACCACCTAGCTCTCTTTTTAAGAAGGGGCCTTTGCTCACTTATGTGTTGATTACTAAACAACTTCAACAATGATGAATTAAGAGCCTATCATGTAGGACAGGATGCTAACCCATGGGGGGAGATGGGAAGATTAAATAAGACGTAGTCCCTGCCCACAGTATGGTAGGGAGATACAATGCATATGCAAATAACTGTGTTACAAAATAGTACATGATGAAGTACATGAAAAAGATACAAACCAAGTGTAATTCTTTGGTCGCAGGAAGGAAAGAGGATTGTTATTCACTGGGAAGATTAGGGAGGAAATAGCATTTGATCTGTTACTTAAAAGACTCTCAGTAGAGGGAAGTCAGCTTTAAGTAGGGAGGAAAGGCATTCCAAGCTTAAATAATGGCATGGGTGAAAGAACAGAGATGGGATAATGCTGGCTATGAAGGGAGACAGCTAGTAGTATGCTTTAACTGTAATGTAGCTCAAACAGAGGGGAGTCATGAAATAAGACTGGAAAGGCAGAGTTGCAAAGGGCCTGGTGATAGGCTTGAAAGCCAAGCTAAAGAATTTTTATTTTTACTTGATAGGCAATAGAGAACCATTGAAGCATATGGAGCACAGGAGTAATATGATTGTGTCTGTGACTAAAATAAGATTAATCTGGCAGCTGTTTGAGGAATGAGTTTGGATGGGGGAGAATGCAGAACCAAAACAGAACGGTTTCTAAACAGTTATAAAGTGGTTTCCTCATATAACCACATATACAGATTCTGCTTTCCAAACATGTATTTGTGGTCACAGATGAGAGACAGACAGACCAACAGAGATAGGGGGGAGGAGAGAGAGAGAGAGAGAGAGAGAGAGAGAGAGCGAGAGAGAGAGAGAGAGAGAGAGAGAGAGAGCGAGAGAGAGAGAGAGAGAGAGAGAGAGAGAGAAAGAAAATGAGAGTAGAGAAACAGAGAAATAGAAGAGTGGAGAGAGAGAGACAGAGAGAGTAGAGAGACAGAGACAGAGAGAGAGAGAATGAGAGAGAGTAGAGAAACAGAGAGATAGAAGAGTAGAGAGAGACAGAGACAGAGAGACACACACAGAGAGAGAGAGAAACCTATGAGAGGTCCCTTTTGAAAAACTCCCATTTATTATATCTCAAGGAGCTATTTCTGCTTGTATCCATTCAGGGCTCATCTCTGCAAAGCCAAGGAGAAAAAGTGAAGTTGGCAGCTCCTCTTAACCATATAAATGTACACATTCGTGAAGGTGCTGTTCTCCCTACCCAGGTAGGATTCTGGTACCTTGGAGAAATCCTAAGATTCTCTTCCCTCCCTCCCTACCCCCATCCCTCCAGAGTTGTTGGGTGCCTGTGGGATAGAATTTCCCTAATCATCAATCCTAGAGGTGACAGGAATGTGACAGTTCATTTTGTCCATTTTCTTGCTTTGAGCTGTCCTGGTCAGATGAAAATATCTATTCCATTTAAAAATCTTGAGGAGATTCCATGACTTCCACTGGTCGTTTTAATATCTCTTGCAGTCAAGAAATTCTTCCTTATTTCTGTCTTGTATCATTTGTGCTTTAAATACATTTCCTCTCCTATTCTGTATTCAGTAGAAATAAAAATACCTGGCCTTTTCCTGTTATAAGAGCCCTACATCAATTTTCAGACTCATCAACCTTTCCCTTTAATACACAGATCCCTTAATCTTGTCTCATAGGAGTTAACCCTTCTGTGGCCTTCCATATCAGAGTCAGATAACTTTATACCTTATGAAAGAAATTTACAGGTTATCAAATCCAGAGATGTCAAACACTGCACCACAACACTCCCAAGAGCTGTCCAAACCAGATTAAAATGTAATTGGAAAATATTTAACAAAATAAATAAAAGTTCAATAAAACACAAATAACATTACATTTTAAAACTAAGTATGTGGTTTGTAGAGGTCTTTGTGGACAGCTTAGTGACCTCTATTTCTATTTAAATCTGACACCACTGATCAAGTCCACCCCCTCATTTTATATGAGGATAATGAAGGTCAGAAAGGTTAAGTTACTCACCTAATGTCACACAGGCAGTAAGTGACAGAGATGTTATCATCAGCCTCCTAAATTCTCAGCTCCTATATGAGTAGTCTTACCTTAATTCTTATCCATGCCCTGAGAACTAGAGGACCCAGCACATGTCCACTAGGTTGATTTTTTTCCCCCTTTGTCAATTTCAGAAACCAGACATCACTACTTGGATGAGCAGTGGAAACCCCTTGCTTCTGGTGGCTGCTCTGTCCCAGGAGGGTATGGCTTGGGGGGACCTCTTCTGGGATGATGGGGAGAGCCTGGATACCTTTGAGAGAGGCAACTATTCCTATGTGGTGTTTAACGTCTCACAGGTAGTGTAAAATTAAATCACTTTTAAAGTACCTACTGTATGGCTGGTAGAAGATAGTCCTTGTGCTGAAAATAGTGATTATCTCGAACAAGAGACAAGTCTGTTGTTATGTGTAGTTTGGACAATAAGAATTTGGAGAAGGGAAAGGGAAAAGAAAGAGAAGGGAGGTTTTATTAAGCAGGCAAGACTTGAATCAACCAATCAATTAAAAATAAACATTTATTAGGTACCTATGATGTGCCTGATACAAAAATACAAAGACAAAAATGAAACTGCTCCACATAAGGAGCTCACATTCTATATTGGGAAACAATATGTATGTGTGTGTTTGTGTACAAAATAAATATATATTTAATCTATTTAAAAAATACAAGGTAATTCAGGAAGAAAGGAGGCACTTGCACCTGCATGATCAGGGAAGGCCTTCATGAGGGGGCATTTATGCTCAGCTTCTTAATTAATTATAGGATATGGATTAGAGGAGGAGAGAATAAGGTATATTAGGTTGGGAAAACATCCTGATTAAAAGCTCCAAGCAAAGGTCCTAGCCGCAGAGGCCAATATCTTTGGATACTCAGGAATCATCATCCCTAGAGAAAGCTATGTCAATCCAGGGCAGTAAAAAAGAGGTCATACTTTCCAACATGAGAAAAAGGGCTCTCTGGCATGGTTATTTCAATGTCCAGCCATGTCTCATTCACAGAATGTTTTCACATCCTCGGTTCTTCATTGCAATTTGGAAGCTATTTACATCACTGTGGATGGACTGACAGTCTATGGTGTGCAGAAACAGCCTCAGGTGGTCACCGTCAATGGCAAAGAAATCCCCTTCTCCTACATGGAGAACAAAGTAAGATCTATTTCTTGACTTGTCTCCAATTTCTTTCTCTTATAGTCCCGTCAGTTCTCATCCCTAGCTCCCACTGTTCCTCTAACCCTTGTACCCCTTCCTCCCTTTATTCTGCTGTGATCTTAGGCACACATATTTCCAAATGACCTGCAGGAGTCCTACTTCTTGATCACCTAACAAACTCTTTCTGGGCTACAACAACTGTTCCATGATCTGGAGCTTCTTCTCCCCTGGCTTTTTTTTTTCCCTTCAAAAAGATCAGTTGTCCTTCTGTTTAGGGAATTGAGCCATATTTCTGGTCTTAAAACTTAGTGCTGCAAAGAGCATTGATTCAGTCATTCAATGTGCATTTATTATCTACTATGTGCAAGGTGCTGGGGATACAGACACAAAAATTATATTCTGTATAGATCATATATGTAAATGGTTGTTTTCATTAGATTGAAAGCTCCTTGGGGTGAAGGACTGTTTTTGCCTTTCTTTGTCTCCCTGTCACTTAGCACAGTTCTGGCATATATTAATCACTTAATAAATGTTTATTGACTTGATACAAAAATGAAATAGTCGCTGCCTTCAGGAGCCAGCATATATTGGAAGAAATAACATTTATACATGTAATGCAAAATATGTGCAAAGTAAATGTTCCTGATGTTTTCTCTGACTGTCCCCCATTCCTGGAATGCTTTCCCTCCTCTGTTCTGACCACTGACTTTCCTGGTTTCCTATAAATCCCAACTACCTACCTTCTACAGGAAGCCTTTACCAATCCCTCTTAATTCCAGTGCTTTCCTTTGTTAATTATTTCCTATTTATGTATGTATGTTGTCTCCTCCATTAGACTGTAAGCTCCTTGGGGGCAAGGACTGTCTTTTGCCTCTTTTTTGTATCCCTAGCACTTACCATAGTACCTGGCACATAGTAATTGCTTAATAAGTATTTATTGATTGATAGAAAGTAGCCAAGTGCCATCTCCCAGCTCCATTTCTTGGTGCCTTTTGATACCCTTTATCTTCCACAGATCCCCTAGTTGTTGGGTAGCTGATATTACTCAACAAGACCACAGAGCACCATAGCTTACTGTTGTATCAGTCATACCTGGCCATGGCACCAGGGGATGGCCAAAAAGGGAGGCTTAATAGGAAGTATGACTCACTGAAATGAATTCTATCCCACAGGTTCTCAGCATGAGTGGCCTTAATTTGAACCTCAGCCGGTCCTTCTCCATCAAATGGATTTGAGATCCCAGAACTTGTGCCTAGGACTAGGGAAGACTGGCGGTCCTTGCTTACTATGTCCCAAAGTGCAAATGTATGGGTAGATGTGTGTGTTTGTATGTGTGTGTAACAAAAGAGCCTAATATGGAGATGAAAGGCATCTTCCATGCATCACATCATACAGCTGCTGGAAGGTCTCCCTGTCTGTAGCAGCTCAGGAATAATCCTCTATTTCCAAACCAGACAGCAGACACTGCAACTGTCCCAACAGCAGTTAAAGGCTTTAAATTCCCCAAGACCCCTCCTCTCCTCATGGCCCAGAACTGTGATTATGTCAGATCACACACTTGGGATGGGTTCCCTATAGGACCCCAGCCAGGGTTTTCCATTTCAAAACTTGTCTGCACTTTACCCACAGGCATAGATCCCTCCCTGCAACCAGGTAGGGAGTGTATGCTCTTCATTTGACCTCAGAAATGCTGTTCTTTCCTGCTGCTGAGATTTGATGGAAAGATGGTATTTCATGGGGGAAAAAAATCTGATCCTAGTGATTTTTGACTAGGTTCCACAGACTATTCCCCAGCAGTGCCTGTATATATCCCCTACAGAAGATGCCCCTTCCTCCTGGTGGGTGGGTTTGTCATTATTCTGGGGTGGGGTTTATCATTGTCAGACTGTGCAACCTTGGAAAGGTTGGGGAGCAGAGAGAGGCATGCAGACCTGGGGTCAGAAATTCTCATGCGGTCTGAAATATACTGTAAATATACTTGTGTAATTCTTTTGATTGTTCACTGTAAAAAAAAATTAATAAATAAAGCCCATGAAGGGGTACTCATGGCTCAGGCACTTGAGGTCTGTTTTCTTGGCTTCAGGTGCTCTACATTGGTGATAGGGGTTGTAGTTATAATAAACAACTTTTGGGGACTCTGTCTTTGATAAGTGTCTTCTACCAGCTCTACATTCTCAGATCCTAGGATGTGTCTTCTAGAGCCTCAGGGTAGAGGCTCTCCTCTTCTTGTCCTCCTCGTCAGGACACCAGCCTGAGGACTTCTTTGAAAAGAAAGCCAAGATGATAGCATTCTGAGCTGGAAGGGATTTTAGAGATTATCTCTTTTTGATGAGTTTTCTTCTTCCTTCCCATCCCACTCCCAACCACTGTGAAAGCAAGAAATGTGATATCAATCATATATGTGAAATCATGCAAAATGAATTTCTATTTTAGCTATGTTACAAAAAAAGGCAAGAAAAAATTAAAAAGTAAAAAAAAAATATCCATCAATCTTCATTCATACTCCATCAAAGCTTTCTTTGAAAGTGGATAGCATTTTTCATCATGGGTCCTTTGTAATTGTCTTAGATCACTGTATTGCTGAGATTAGCCAAGTTATTCATAGTTGATCATCGTACATTACTGCTGTTACTGTGTACAATGTTCTGGTTCTGCTCACTTCACTTTGCATCATTTCATGTAAGTCTTACCAGGTTTTTCTGAAACCATTCTGCTTGTCACTTTTTATAGCACAATAGTATTCCACCACAATCATATCCCACAACTTGTTCAGCCATTCCCCAGTTAATGGACATCCCCTCAATTTCCAATTCTTTGCCACCACAAAAAGAGCTGCTATATTTTTGTACATATAGATCAGGAGTGGGAAACCTGTGGCCTTGGAGCCACATGTGGCCTTCTAGGTCCTTGGGTGTGGCCTTTTGACTGAGTCCAAGTTTTATTGAACAAATCCTTTTACTAAGGGGATTCATTCTATGAAATTTGGATTCAGTCACTTGAGGACCTAGAAGGCCACATGTGGCCTTGAGGCCGCAGGTTCCCCACTTCTGATAAAGATCCTTTTCCTTTACTTTTTAAAAAAAATTTCTTTGGGATACAGACTCAGTAGTTAGCCCAGAGGTTCTTAATTTGGAGTCCATAGATAGATGCCATAGACATCTATGAATAGGTTTCCAGGGGGTCCATGAACTTGGATGGGGGAAAAAATTACATCTTTATTTTCAATAACCTCTAAATGAAAATTAACATTCCTTTCAATTCATTAAAAACATTGTTCTGAGAAGTGGTCCCCCCTCTGAGAAGAGGCTTCCCCAGACTATAAAAGGAGTCTACAATACAAGAAAAGATTCAGCCTGTCTCTAGCCCAATCTCCTGCCTTTTATAGAGGGTAAAATTGAGACTCAGAGTAGTGAAATCAATAGCTTAAGACCACATAGCTAGTATAGGTTATTGTTCAGTCATTTCAGTTGTGTCTGACTTTTTGTGACTCCACTTAGGATTTTCTTGGCAAAGATACTGGAGTGGTTTGCTGTTTCCTTCTGCAGCTCATTTTACAGGTGAAGAAACTGAGGCAATCAGAGGTTAAGTAACTTGCCCAGGGTCACGCAGCTAGTAAATGTCTGAAGCTGGATTATGAACTTGGGTCTTCCTGATTCTAGGCCTAGAGCTCTATCTACTGTATCACCTCGCTGCCAATACTCCATCCCAGCTTTTCTGATTTTAGGTCTAGTGATTTTCCCTTCTTCACATGAAACTTAATCAAATTACTAGAATCCTAATCACTATCCCTTTTTTTTGGAATTAGTCTAGGTAAGTACTTTGTAAGTCCTTGTTTTGAAATGAAGATCCTCTCCAACCCTACCCTCTACCCGGGGCAGTCTCCAAAGAGAATAATAATCATCGCTGACATTTATATAAGCACTTTAAGGTTTGCCAAAGCCTTCACACATAATTTCATTTGATCCTCACAACAACCCGGGGAGGTAAGCAATAGATCCCCATTTTACAGATGAGGAAGCAGAGGTTCAGAAAAGTTAAATGATTTGCCCAGGACCATACAGATGGCCAGCGCTGGAAGTCTTTGTGATTACCAAGTCCCGGCTCCGCCAGGCTGACTCTCCCCGCCCTGCCATTTTACCAATTGCCATTTGCCTTGGCTAATGTGCAGCTGCCACCTTCTAGGTAAAGCCCTTGCTCCTGGGCGGTTCCCCAATGTCTCTTCTCCTATGATGACTTTATTCTCTCTTGCCACTACAGCACTCTGTGCTCATGTCTGCTCATCTGTGTAATGCCAAGGGAATGCTGAAGAATGGTTCCCAGTGAGTACAAAACCATGACGAGGTATTCAGCTTAGCCCAGGGTATAATTAAGTCACAAATGCCAGAAAAGAGGAGAAAGAACATCAATTCCAACAGAGAGGCCATGACGTGACCTTGGGCAAGTCATGCAAGGTGGGTCAAACTTGGTTATTAAGCGTTAAGTAATCCCAGGGATGTTCTGCTGTCACTCCCTATTCCATTTCACAGTTTCTCCTTTCGAAACTCAATTCATTTAATAATATTTATTAAACACCTGCTATGTGCAAAGCACAAGGTGCTATGTATATAACGATGAAAAATTACAATGTTCTACCAGTGTTCAGTCAGTCAAGCATTTATTAAGTGCCTACTATGTGCCAGGCACCGTGTTAAGTGATGGGGATACAAAGGTAAAAGACAATCTCTGCTCTCAGAGTTCACAATATGACAGAAGAGACAGCATGTACATGAAGCTATATATCTCCCTTTATCTTTGCAGTCTACTTACATCCTACTCCCTATCAGGTACTCTGCAATCTAGTGACACTGCCTAGTGACACTGGCCTCCTGAGTGTTTCACAAGTAAGACACTCCATCTCTCAGCTCTGGGCATTTTCTCTGGTTGGCTGTCCCCTATGCTTAAAACAATCTCCCTCCTCCACTCTGATTACTGACCTTCCTCGCTTCCTTTAAGTCCCAACTAAAAACTCTTCTTCTACAGGAAGCCTTGCCCAACCCCTCTGAATTCCAGTGCTTTTCCTCTTTTAATTATTTCCTATTTATCCTGTATAGTTTGCTTTGTAAGTATTTGTTTGCATGTTGTCTCTCCTATTAGACTGTAAGCTCCTTGAGGGCAGGATTTTTTTTTTTTTTGTCTCTTTTTGTATCTCCAGTGCTTAGCACAGTGCCTGGAATCATAGTAGGCACTTAATGTTTAACTGAATGAATGAATATCTGACCACTCCTTCTGAGTCTCCTTTGCTATATCCCGTAGAATTCTGTCCTGGGCCCTCCTCTCTTCTCCCTCTATATGATTCCATTTGGTGATCTCATCAGCTCCCATAGTTTAATTACCATCTCTATATTGATGATTCTTAAATCTACTTATCCAGTCCTAACCTCTCCTCTTCCAGTCTCACATCTTCAACCACTTATACAACATCTTGAACTAGACATACCCCAAACTGAACTCATTATCTTTTCCCCAAAACCTTCTCCCCTTTTAAACTTCCCTATTACTGTCAAAGGCACCACCATCTTTTCAGTCCCCCAGGCTCAAAACCTAGGTATCATCCTCTATTCACTCTCAATGCAACCCCCCTCCCCATATCCAAGGTGTTCAGGGCATAAAAATACATAGATAGGTTTACTAAAAATAAGAATGTAATTGCTGCATAGGAAAGATCAAAGCAGCATGAAAGATTTGAAGAAAGAAAGATCATTTATAGGTACAGGGGAATCAGGGACGGCCTCAGACAGGAGGTGGCATTTGAAATGAATATTAAAAGGAAGGATTTCACGCTTGGAGAGAAGGATAAGATGGGAGAATGATTAGTAGTCTCATCTGTCTGGAACACAGATTGCATAAGGGGAGTTGTATTAAGAAAGGCCAGAAAATTAAATTGGAATAAGATTGTGGAAGATCTTGAATGACAGGCTAAGGCATTTACATTTCATTCTAGAAGCAAAAGGGAACCACTGCAGGTAGTCGAGCAGTGAAGTGATAGAATCAGACCCTAAAGAATGAATTAGAGAGAACTGCTGAAGCTACATCAATTAGGAGACAATTACAGCAGTCCAGAACAATAATGAGAGTTTTGAATTAGGGTTGTGGACTAGAATCTATCTCTTCTCATTCCAAAAACCAATGGTATTTCCACCAAACCTGGACATTTCTGGCATTGTTTGCCTGCTTTTCTTTTTTTTTTCGGGGGGGGAGTTGCTGACCTGTGACTCAAATGGTGTAGGGAACTCCCAGTGAGGAAAATGCCTACTAACAATGTAGATCAGCAACTGTTCTGAAAGTTAGAGAACTGCAATTGCCTGAGGGCATTGAGAATATAGCTAGTATGAGTCAGAGGCAGGATCGGAACCCAGGTCTTCCCGATTCCTGACTGAGGAGAGGAGAGGTGATGCCCTCAAACCCTCAATCCATATCCCTTTGCGGGAAGCGGAGGAGAGGCACGTTCTGGCAAGAGAAAATTCATTGACGTCCCTGTTCACCCCTGAGTCTTATCCCTCCCACTGCCGGAGATGTCCTGGGAAGGATGAGAAGAAACCTCTACTGTTGGAGTTCTTGGAGGCACAGGGACAGAGAAGGGCAGCGAGCGCGGCTTAGAAGCAGCAGAAAGCACCGCCGGGCAGCTGCAGCATCCCCGGCCCTTGGAGCACAGCTGGTCAGGGATAGACACCTCCCGGTGAAGGGGCTGAGCGCGCCAGAGCGACGCTGCAGTTCCGCCTCCTGGCCGCGCGACCCGGGGAGGCGCTGTGGGCGCTGCAGGCACTGCGTAGGCTCCGCCCAGCCTCCCTGTCCCCGCCTCCGTCCCAATCCCATGCTCCTCCGAGCTATTTTGGTTCCGGGACGGCGCGGAACTCGAGGTGGGGGGAGAAAGAGAGGAGAGAAGAGAGAGAGAGAGGGAGAGAGGGAGAGAGAGAAAGAAAGAGAGAGAGAAACGGAGAGAGCGAGAGGAGGCAGATGAGTTTCCGGATCCGGCGCGGCGGTGGCGGTGGCGGAGGCGGCGGCGGTGGCGGCAAAACTGAGGGTCCGTGTTGTGGGCTGTAGGTGGGTGAGCTGGGTGCATTCGCCGGGACACCTCGCCGCCTGGGCTCGGACCTCGGGCTCCTTTCGACGGCCTCGAGACGTCACCTCCCCCGGGCCCCGCCCGGCTGCCTCTTCCTGAGGCGCATGCACCCCCACCTTCCCATAATCCTCCTCAGGGGAACCTCCCCCTCGGCTCTCCTGACCTCCCCCGCCCCCACCCCCTGACCACCACTCCCCCGCCCGCCCCTTCCCCTCCTGGCTCTCTGAGCCGCCGTAGGGGCATCGGGGACCCCCATCCCCACCGTGGCGGCCTGCTCGCGTCGTCGCCCTGGCCCGCCTGACTCCCGCCCCTCTCCCCCCCAACCTGCTGTCTCTGCAGGCGACCCCGCGGCCCCCGGGAACGCCAAACTGGGCAAGATGAACCGAGCGAAGCCGACCACGGTCCGCAGGCCCAGCGCCGTGGCCAAGCCTTCTGGTGAGCCTCTGCCGCCGCACCCCCACCCCCTCCAGAGGACCGCCTCCACGGACTCGTGGTCGCCTCAGTTTCCCCATCTGTGAAATGGGAGTGTCGGCCTGGAGACAGCCTGGGGCAGTGGAGAGAGCCCCGGGATGACAAGTCTCTTTAAGTGCCTCGGTTTCCTTATTTGTAAAATAAGGGATTTGAAATCGGGAGACCGGGGGGGGGGTTCCTTCAGCTCTAGATCTGAAATTCTACGAGTTGAAATCTGGAGTCGGAGGACCTGGGTTCAAGTCTAGTTCTGTCACTTTACTACCTTGAGTCTCAGTTTTCGGGGTTGGATTTGGACTCTTAAGGGCATTCTGTGAATTAAACTTCATACATGATTTCCCAGAGTCTTAGTGTAGTTTTAAACTTTTAAAGATTAAAACTGCGCTAGAACTTTTGCTCCAGAACTCTGTATAGTAGACAGAGCTTTGGCTTCGGAGTCAGAGAAGACTTAGGTTTTGAATCTCTCCCTGTGAGACTTAGTAGTCCTTCGACCATGGGCAGTTCACCTAATCTTTCTTCCCCTCAGTTTTCTCATTTGTAAAATGGGATAATAATACTTCATTGTAAAATGGAGGCAATACTACCGCAGTCCATAATAGCATGTATTTATATAATAGGTTTACATGAGGCAAAAGTGAGGTTATGTAAAGTGTTTTGGAAACTTTAAAACAGTACATACAGTTTCTGTTATACACAAAAAAAGTGATAGTATTTGCTGAGGTAAATTTCTGGTTTTTTAACTGATTAATATAGTGCTCATAGTAAACTTATTCACTTAAGTGCCAAAGACAATACTTAGAAAATGAGCCTCCAAAAGAAATCACCCAACCCCAGAGTTGCCCTAATATCTTAAACCAGGGATGGGGGAACCTTGGGCTTCAAGGCCACATGTGGCCTTCTAGGTCCTTGGCTGGATTTCTCTAAGGGACCCTTCAGCTCTGGGATTCTGTGGTTTCTCTCTTTTTTTCTCTCTGCTATAGGGCACCCTCCACCAGGGGATTTCATTGCATTGGGTTCGAAAGGCCAGGCCAGTGAGTCAAAAGCGACGGTTGCATTGCTGAAGCCAGCTCCCTCAGGTTTACCCTCTGAAAGAAAGCGAGATGCTGCATCTGCTTTATCTGGAGCCTCAGCCCTGACTGGCCTCACAAAACGTCCCAAGCTTTCCTCTACTCCTCCACTCAGTGCCCTGGGGCGCCTGGCTGAGGCAGCTGTGGCAGAGAAACGAGCCATTTCCCCTTCTATCAAGGAACCATCTGTGGTACCAATTGAAGGTAATTTTCCCTAGACTGACCCAGGCAGCAAGTCTTACAGATAATCAGTTCAGCAAGTATTTAAGTGAGTATCTGCTGTGTACTTAACACTGTGCAAGTCACTGTGGCACTTGAGAAGTACCTTGGTGCTTTGGAAAGAGTATTGGACTTAGAATCAGAAAAGACCTGGATTGTGAAGTGGGAGGATAAATACTTTTTCACAGGGTTATTGTGAAATTCAAATCAGTGAATGTACGTAAAGTACTTTGTAAACCCATATAAATGTCGGTTAAGTCAACCAGAACTTAGATGGTATGTGCAAGCACTGTGCTAGGAATACTGAGCCAAAAATAAGCAATAGTCCTTGCCCTTTCATTATATTAGGGGATACATCTTGTAAACAGGCAAGTAAATATGAGGTAATTCGAGGAAGATGGACAGAGCACCAACAACTGGGGAGATCAGGAAAGACTTTGATTAAGTAGGAGGTGACGTCTGAGTTGAACTTTGAAAGGAAGCTAAGAATTCTTAGAACTGGTGGTTAGCAAGGGTGGTGGTGTTGATCAAGCAATTCCAGGTTGGGGGGAGGGACAATAAATGAATAAATGCAGGGGATGGCATGCTGAATTCTGGAAGTGAATAGTGTAAAATAATTATGGAAAGGTAAACTGGAACCAGATTGTGAAGGCCTTGGGAAAGTTGCTTAACCTCTCTAAGCCAAAATTTTCTCATCTGTAAAATAAGGGGATTAGAGGCAGTGGAGAAGTCAGTAGACAGAGGGAGATCAGATATGAGAGAGAGCAGTGGGCCAGGCAACAGTCCTGGGGAACATGAGATGGGATCAAGACCGCAAGTGGAAGGGTTGGAAGGCCACTTCTTCCTCCAAGCCTGGAGGGAAGGAGAAATGAGTGAGTGAAGATTAAGGGCACTGAGAGCCTTACCTCCTGCTTAAATGAGAAATGCCAGCCTCTCATGAAGAGTTCCCCAATCTTCCCTCTTCCACACTTTAGAACTTGAGAGAAGAGGTGGTAGAAGGAGTTGGGATGTTGAAGAAATTATTTGGAATAGCTATTACTGGGTATCTCATGTAGGGTGTTAAAGGGGAAGAAAAGGATTATATACATCGATGAGGATCCATGTAAGGTTCTAAAGGGCGATGGTCCCAGTTAGCAATGTTTTGTTGCTTTATCCAGCTACCTTTCTTGGTAACTTTTAAGTGAAAAGAGCATTGGGTTCTGAGTCGGTAGGCCTTACTCCTTACCTTGGGACCCTCTCATTTTCTGTGTGACTTTGGGTCACTCATTTGTCCCCATTAACCCTCACTTTCATAATATATTTCTTGATCTTACGGGGTTTTTATAGGAGGAGCAAGTGGTATTATGTATGTGTGAAAAGGCTTTGTAAACTTTGCAGTGCTTTACAAATATGTGGCATTAATTCAATTTAACAAATGTTTATCAAGCACTTACTGTTTGCACTGTGTGTATCTGGGGATACAGAGACAGAAATGAAACAGTCCCTGTCCTCAAGGAGCTCACTTATTCTGTGGATACAACGCATACAAATAAGACAAGTATTCATGCTTGTATCTATACAAGTAAGTAGAAGTAGAGTAAATTGAGGGGGGATCAGGGAAGGTTCCGTGGAAGAGGGGGCACATCTGGCTTAAGCCTTGAACCCCTTCAAGACTAGGATTCTGAGAAGAGAGAAATAGTTCAGTATAGGGTTCAGGGAATGTCTATAATCCTGTTTGTCGAGGACAGAGAATATATGAATGGGAGTACTATGAAATAAATGGAAGCTGGCCCATGAAGGGCTTTAAATGTCCTGCTGATCAAACAATGTGTGACAGCAAATGAGGTAATTGATGGGAAGGTTAAAAACACTATATAGGTGTGATGTATTGTTATTGGTTAGCCTCCTGTGCCTGTTGTCTTTGCTTTAAACAACTCTGAGAAATACCTGCCCTATTTACATTGCAGACTAGCGAGGACCTAAATGAGACAATGTACAAATATGTGAAAGTGCTTTTAAAAGGATAAAATGCCAAACAATTCTTTGTTCTTGTTTGGAAAGTCATGTGGATTTTCACTGAGATGCTATGAATAGTGAATTTCTACTTAGAATCACTCAGGAGATAATAGTAGCCAAAGAAATATTCAGCTTTTCTGTCTGCTTTTGGTTTCTCACTTTGACTTAGCGCTTGGTTGCTTTTGACAGTTCTGCCCACAGTCTTGCTGGATGAGATTGAAGCTTCAGAGTCAGAGGGAAATGACGACAGAATTGAAGGGGTACTGTGTGGAGCCGTGAAGCAACTTAAGATGACCCGAGCCAAACCAGACACCACACTGTACTTGAGCCTGATGTACTTGGCAAAAATCAAGCCCAACATATTTGCCACAGAGGGAGTTATTGAGGTAAGAAACTTGTGCTAAACTGTTCAATGGAGCTTAATGAGAACTGTAGTACTCACTTTTGTCCTCTTAAGACCCCTCTCATATATATCTTCTTTGTTTGAAGTGACATTGATTCATTATGGTATATTTTAATGGCTATATAAAAGGACAAGATATATGAGAATTTCCCATCTTGGCTCTTAACTATTACTCCCCTCTGTTATGATGTGATGGGGTTTGATCTCTGAGTGATCTTTTCCAGGCGTTATGTAGCCTTCTTCGCCGGGATGCCTCCATTAACTTCAAAGCCAAAGGAAACAGCCTGGTTAGTGTGTTAGCTTGTAACTTACTCATGGCTGCATATGAAGAGGATGAAAACTGGCCTGAGATCTTTGTCAAGGTAAGTCCTTCAAGAAACTTGAAGTCATTCTTTAGGGTGATGAAGGGAGTGTACAAAGGGAAGGAAGATTGACATATTGGGTACTCCTTCCAAAGACCTGTCTTTCTACTTGTCGCTAAGTTACACTGTCATTGTTTCTTTGATTTCACTAAGTATTTGTTGAATATCTACAAAGCTAGGAACCTTGGGAGATAAGTGACTTATGTGACACTCCATCCTTACAGAGCTTATATTCTGTTTACCTGCTTTTGGTGCTTCAGCTGTCATTTCTATGTAGAAGACAGAGATTTAGTTCTCTGCATCTAGCCTTGAACTCTTCTGAGCTTTGCATTTCCAATTGCCTGTAGAACATCTCTACCTTGATCATAGGATCACAGATTTAGAGTCGTAAGGGACCTTAGGAATCATCTAGTCCAGTCTCCTCACTTTATAGATCAGCATTCAAGGCTCAGAGAGTTTAAGCGACCTGCTCATTGTCACACAGCTAATATCAGAGGCAGTATTTGAACCTAGGTCTTCTTAACTCCAAGAGTAGTACTTCAACCACTGTAACATGCTGCTGATATTCAGTAGTATCTCATACTTGTTGGGTCTAAAACCGAATTTATCGTCTTTTCTCTAGAATTAACTTTTCCTCTTGACTTCCCTATCTGTCAGTGGACCCACCATTCACCCATTTTCATACATTTGAATCTTTGGCTTTAATTTTGCTTCGGCTGCTTGCTAGTTGTATGACCCTGGGCAGATCACTTAACCTCTGATTGCCTCAATTTCCTCAACTGTAAAATGGGGATAACAGTACCTCCCAGGGTTGTTGTGAGGATCAGATGAGATAATATTTGTGTAGTACTTAGCATAGTGTCTTGCCACATAGTAGGTGCCTATATAAATATTTATTCCCTGCCTCCTTCCACTTCTTACATTTTCTCATCTTTCAAATTCAGTCAGTCACTAAGTTCTGTTTGATCTACCCCCCCCAGATATCTTTCACATTCCTTACTTTTTATTTTGAATACTGCCACTGCTCTAGACCGCCTTATTACTATCTGCTTCAACTGCTACAAAAGCTTCCTAACTGGTTTTTCCACCTCTTGGTCCTTCCACATTTCAGTCTGTCATTCACACAATTTCCAGATTAAATCTTCCTTATGCACAAATCTAACCCTTTCTGCTAAACAATCCTTCAGTGATTTCCTGTTGCCAGTTGAATAAATTCCGATTTCCTTAGTCTGTCATTCAAGGTCCTTCACGTTCTCATCGTGTAGTCAGAGAGTTGGAAAGGAGCTTAGAGACTGTCTAGTCCAACCAGTATCTGAAAATGAATGAATCCCCTTTTTAACCTACCTGACAGGTGGTCATCTGGCCTTCATTTGAAGATCTGTAGTAAAAGGGACCCCCACTTTTTTGTGACATAACCTCTTCTATTTTTAGAAAGTTATAAAATCTAGCTTGTCTCTATCTTTTCAACCTTCTTTCCCACTGACCCCTAACACATCCACTGTACTCTGGACAAACTGGATTTTTAGTTGCTTCTTATAAGTATTAACATTTTTTCATTTCTTGCATTTACCTATGCTGTTTCCTATGCCCAGAATGCCACCTCTTCTCTGCTTATTGATGTCCATCTTAAATGCTACTTCATTTTAGGAAACCGGGCTTCATTCTGCCATAGTTAGTAGTGATTGAATCTCACTCAGCACACTTGTGGTTTCCATAGAATTGGAGCTGAAAGGGAGTTCAGAGGTATCCTAAATCGACTCCTCATCTGCCATCTTGTAGATGAGGAAACTAGGCCAAAGAGTTTAAGTGTCTTACCTCAGGTCTCAAGTGTTAAGGGGTAGAGGTGGTGCTTGAACTCATTCTTTTGACTTCACACTGCAGTGTTCCATCATATCATACTGTTGACTACTCTCAGACAGTTCTTACAGTGTTGCATTTCAGTTCTTGTACAGTGACATTTTTATATGTATTGCACATTTGAATCAGATCCTCCCATTAGATTGGGAGCTCTATGAATGAGGATAGGGACTATTTTCTCTCCCTCCCCTCCCCTTTTTCCCTAGCATCTAGGACAAGCCTTAGTTGAGGATTGAAGGCCTTAACTCCTGAAATAATTAAAAGAGAAATTCAGGAGAATACTTAATGATGTGGGGTAAACCATAAGTGTTCTCTCTTCCTCTTTTTCTATCTGATTATTATTTTCTTCTGGTCTTGCCATCCTTTCCAGGTTTACATTGAAGATTCCCTCGGGGAACGGATCTGGGTGGACAGCCCTCACTGCAAGACATTTGTTGACAATATCCAGACAGCATTTAATACCAAGATGCCTCCTAAAAGCATGTTGTTACAAGGAGAGATGGGGCGCAGTGGAGGAGACCTCAGTGCTGGTAAGATGCTGGTAGAGATGGAGTTTGCTAGGAGGATGAAAGTTAGTGGTTGTATGTAAGCACTTTTGTGCCATTAACTGGGCTTGACAGTCCTCAGTCCTTTAAGGTTTAGCTCAGGTATTGCCTTTTCCATGAGTCCTTCCTTCCCTGATTCATTCCTCTCCTCCATCTCATCTCCTTACCCACTCTTCCCCTTAAGCATAAAGTACTTTTTTTCTGCTTAGTTTTTTTTATATAGGACTTTGTCTGGAACTCTTCTTTGCCCCTGTCCCAGGTAGTGTACTTTTTTTTATTTAAAAAAATATTTTTTTTCCAATTACATGTAAACTTTTTAACATTTGTTTTTTAAAATTTTGAGTTCCAGATTCTCTCTCTCCCTACCTCCCTTCCCCCATCATTGAGAAGGCAAGCAATTTGATATAGGTTATACATGTGCAGTCATTTAAAACATATTTCCATATTATTCATGTTGTGAAAGATAATGCAGATTAAAAAAAAAACCAAGAAAAAGTAAAAAAAATAAAGTAGCATACTTTTTTGGTGTACATGTACCCTCCCTTCATGCTTCCCTCCAGTAGAAAGGATTCTTTAAAGGCAAGGGCTGTGTTATTAGCTTGGAGTCCCCAGTACCTCTTGTATCCAGGATATGCCTGACATATAGTAGGTAATTTATAAAGCTTGAATTGAGGAAGGGGGCCACAAGCTTCTTTCCATGGAAGGTGCCACATGAGCTAAGTGTTGAGGGTGCTTCAGAATCAAAGGTGAAGAGAGTTTGTATCATCAGGATCTCTGTCTCTCTAGGGAACAGTCCTCATCCTTCCTTTACTGAGGAAGAAGACAGTCAGACTGAACTGCTGATTGCAGAGGAGAAGCTGAGCCCAGAGCAAGAGGGACAGCTCATGCCCAGGTGTGTAGAGTCTGATCATGACTACTGTCTGAATCCAGGATACCAAGGAAAATGGTCCAGAGCAGGGGAAAGCTTGGCCACTGCTTCTGAGGACAGACCGTTTCTTCCCGTTTAGTTAAGGTGCTCTCTGCTCTTAATTGAGCATCAAGAGGCTGTGAATCAGAGGTTTTTCCTCACTTGCTGGGAAGGTAGGAAGAGCCAGACTCAGTTGACTTAGGATTGCTTTCTCTTCTCTTCCTCAGATATGAGGACCTTGCTGAGAGTGTAGAAGAATATGTCCTTGACATGCTTCGGGACCAACTGAACCGTCGACAGCCTATGGACAATGTCTCCCGAAATCTCCTGCGGCTCCTAACTGCAACCTGTGGCTATAAGGAAGTGCGGCTGATGGCTGTACAGAGGCTGGAGATGTGGCTCCAGAACCCTAAGGTGAGCAGCTGCACTGGAGCAAGTGAAGGAATTTCCATTGGAGTCCACCATGGTGTTTGTGTAGATGAGTATATGTATGTCTGGACTCTGAAAGGTGATTGTATCATTCAGTATTATCACTCATCTCTCATCCCTGCAGTTGACCAGGCCAGCCCAAGACCTGTTGATGTCTGTCTGCATGAACTGTGGCACACATGGTTCAGAGGACATGGAGGTCATTTCCAGCCTCATCAAAATCCGGCTCAAGCCCAAAGTCCTCCTCAACCACTACATGCTCTGTGTCAGGTAAGAACCTTGAGTAGAGGATGTAAGGAAGAATATAGGGCATGAAAAGTTTTGTCCTAGTACACGTTCCTAATAATCATACACTCTGGTCTTTGGTTTTGTTTTCAGGGAACTGCTAAATGCCCACAGGGATAATCTGGGCACTACAGTCAAGTTTGTGATTTTCAATGAACTCTCAAATGCAAGAAACCCAAACAACATGCAGATCCTATACACTGTGCTGCAGCATAGCTCAGAGCTGGCCCCAAAGGTGCTCTTAGATAGCTTTCCTTCACTATTGATTCTAGGCCATTTTCATTTCAGGGGCAGCAAGTAGCAGGCTTGAGGAGATTCAGCCTCTATTTAAGAGTAGAATCTTTAAACTGATTAATAGATTGGCAAAGTGTCAATAATTGGATATATCAGCATCTCACACTAGATAAATTTCCAGAGCCCTGACATTTGACTTTTTGTGTTATGACCTTTTTGACTGATGAATAGTCTTTGTAAATATAGTAATACTTGTAGTAATTACTTGGGTCCATGGGTTCTTTCCTTCTGAGAATCACTTAGAAAGGCCCTAGAAAGAGAACTGATGATGATTAATGTTATGTTGACACAAAGCACTAGTTTTGTGCAGGGCATAGCAGTAGATATCATGTCAGTTCTTATATCTGACTGTCATCTTTGGCAGATGGGGCAGTATTTCAAGTAAAGAGTTTAGACCATTTGGAACCTTCCTACTTTTGACTGCCGTAGATTTAATACTTGACTTTTAAAGATGTTGAATTATGTGTGATTTTAACAGTACCTTGTCTTTACTTTGTGAATCTCTTTGGCCACAGTTCCTAGCAATGGTGTTCCAGGACCTGTTGACTAATAAAGATGATTACTTGAGGGCTTCTCGGGCCCTACTTCGAGAGATAATCAAACAGACTAAGCATGAGATTAATTTCCAGGCATTTTGCCTTGGGCTCATGCAGGAACGAAAGGAACCACAATATCTAGAAATGGAATTCAAGGTACTTATACCTTTTCTTGGTGCCTTCTGTGTTTTTCTACTACATTTCATGTAATTCTGATTTTTTGGTCCGCTTCTTGTTGAGATTTGAATGAGGAGCAGTCTCATTTTTCTTGTGTCACTCGAATTCTGATGCAACTGTCTTTTTATTTGGTTCATACAACACTTTTTTCCCCTCATTTTTTAATATATACCTGATTATAAACCAGTCTTCTCTTGCCTAACTCAACTCTTTACTACCTTCTAACTCCCCTAGTTATAGATGAATTCCTTGATTATTTCTTGCCCTATCATTTTTCATTATTTTACTTTCCAGTACTTTTTTCTGCTTGTTTGACTTTCCCATTGTCCTTTTTCCTTGTGTGCTGAATGACTTGACAGAAAGTATCCCTGGCATGAGGCTCACCTAACGTGAATTTGTATTAAATTTTGGTTTCAGGAGCGCTTTGTGATCCACATAACTGACTTACTGGCTGTATCCATGATGTTGGGCATAACGGCCCAAGTAAAGGAGGCTGGGATTGCATGGGATAAAGGAGAAAAGAAGAGTAAGTCCTAGAGAACTGACTCCTTTTGGAGACAAGGCAGGCAAAGTCCAGGTGGCATTCAGAGCCTCTCAGCCCCTAAGGGGGTCAGCTGATTGGTTGTGCTTCAGATAGAGTCAAGGTACATTGGGGCCTGTTTGCCAAGAAGAGTGCTAAAGATATCAAGAAAGGAGATTTCTTTTTTTCCTATTTCTACCAATATAATTAGAGTGTTAACATAAGCATTTCAGCTATGGCTTCAGGGGCTGGCTGGTTAATTGGGAGATTATTCTCTTGGCTTCTTTTATTGCTCCTGTTTTGGTCATTGCATTTTTTGTGAGTACTTCAGCGGAGTTTAGGAGGTGAATGGAAAGGAGGTGAGTGACATCTCCATCTTTTTGGCTGTTGATAAGCTATTCTAATAGAAGCTTTAAGGAGAAATGTCTTAATTGATTAATCATAGATTTCAGTTGTCTAAAACTTGTTGCTATTACCTTGATCATTATAGGACTTTTGAATTTGAAGGGACCTTAAAGGTCATCTAGTTCAGAGGTGTCTAGACTTGTTGCCCTTGGCCTCAAGCTGCTGAGGAGGCTGAACTGGATATAAATGTCATTGGGAAATGTTTGGCAAAATAAATAAAAATACAGTGTGACATAGATAAGGTTGATTTGTGTTTTTCTAAATTATGCTGCTCACAGCGATCTGTTGCTATTAAGAGTTGGACACCCCTGATCTTAGTCCAGCTCTTTCATTTTCATGGTAGTCTTCTGTAATTTTAATATAGAGATAGAGGTGTGGAAGGCCTAGGAAGAGCAGTTTGCTCCATTTTTAATATAGAGATTTATCTCTGTAAGTATCATTGATTGAGAGAATTCTGCTGAGGAAATTCTCTCTACCAATGTAGGTCAACACTTCCTTGATGTATAGTCATAGAGATGAGTTGCCTAGTGTACTCTGGCGAGGTTAAATGACTTGTGGCCAGGATGCAGGACTTTCAGGTCCTCTTGGCTCTCAGTCCCACTCTCTGTTCACTGTGCTTGGTCATAATACAAGGAATGTTAATAGAGCAACAGGCTTATCTTGCATCTTTATCGCATTCAGGGCTTACTTGGACATGTGTCCGCATTAGTTCATATTCAGTAACTAGGGTGCATCTTGGTTTGATAGTAGCTGCTAGCTTCGTGGAGCCTCACCCCCTTGAATTTGTACTTAATGCTTTTGGCCTTTCCTGATTTCTCTGCCAGAGTTGGTCATGATTTTCCCCAGTCAGACCTCACATAACATATGAGGTCACATTTGTGTGTTCATGTTTATGTGCCCTACTTGACTATAAGGTCCATGAAGGCATGAGCTGTTTTATCTAAACTTTAGCTGTCCCGTAGGCCATAGCACAGTGCCGTGCTCACTGTGGTTACTTAATGAATGTTTGCCAAATTAAATAGCCACACACTGCTCTCTCCTCTTTTAAGTTACCGCAGAGTTTCATCTGATTATTTGCTTGTCTTTTTCAGATCTAGAAGTGCTGCGATCATTCCAGAACCAGATAGCTGCAATTCAGCGTGATGCTGTCTGGTGGCTCCACACCGTTGTCCCTTCTATCAGCAAACTGGCGCCCAAAGACTATGTTCATTGGTATGAGTCTCTGATGGACTTCTGTTAAACCTGCCTTTGGAAAACAAAAGCAACCACGTTCCCCAGGCCTTCTTTCTGTAGATTGTGTCATCTCATCAGCAGTTTGTGCCATATGGTGGGATTCAGACTAGAGCAGCAGGAGCATGGGGTGGGTGACCGTTCACAGAACCCTCTTCATTGATGGCTTGTGATTAGGAGCTGCTAGTGATCATAAAGTTAAATGATCCCGTTATCCTAAATGACGACTACTTTTTTCCAGTTTCAGGAGGGATTGTTCTGTGTCTTGTTTGGAGTTATGTTTTTATGACACTAACACATCACGTGAAACTTAGATATCAGTTACTTGTCAGTAGTCCTCATTGTGAGACAGGTGGCACTGTTAGGGATGTGAGAAGCTCCAGAGCATCTTCCTGCCCTCGAGATTCTTGTTAAAAGCTTCTTGGTAAGCTGAAAAGTCTCCTGAAATCCCTAGGATAGAGTTCTTCATTCCATTTGGGGATCTGTGATTTCATTGGGGTAGAGACTTCTGGTGATGAAACTGGCCCTGGGGCAGCTGGTAGCTCAGTGGATAGACTTCAAGTGGACTTGGAGTCAGGAAGAGCTGAGTTCAAATCTTGCCATAGACACTAACAGTGGGACCCTGGAAAACTCATGGAACCTTTTCTTAGCCTCAGTTTCTTCATCTGTAAAATGGAGATAGTGATTGCACCTACCTCTTAAGGTTGTTGTGAGGATCAGATGAGATAGTATATGTCCATCTTAAAGTGCTGTATAAATGTTAACTTCTTAGTACCACCAATGCAGGTCAGCACCTGCTCTTCAACTTATAGTCTTGGAGAACTGCTCAAGACACTGAGAGGTTAAGTCACTTGCCCAGAGCCACATAGCCCTGATATGTGAGAAGTGGGTCTTGGGCCTGGATCTTCCTGTCTCCTTAGCCAGCTACCTATCAGTGCCTTGTTGGTAGAGCTTTCAAACTTTGGAAATAGCCTGTGACAGTAGCTTCTTACATGTTGAATTCCTTTATTTTCTCCTCTGTGCAGCCTCCACAAAGTGCTCTTTACAGAACAGCCAGAAACCTACTACAAATGGGATAATTGGCCCCCAGAAAGTGACCGCAAGTAAGTCTGTTTCATTCTCTCTAGCTTGGGGCACTTAGTGGGGCAGCTGTGGAATGCAGATATCACTTACAGTTGTTAGAACTTTTTGATTCTAACTAGAATTCCTGGTTCACTTATAGTAGCTCTTTAAAAAGTTTTTTCAATTAATAAACATTTATTTTTTTTCTCCCTCTGCCACACCCTCCGTCCCTATCCTTTGGGGAAAAAGAAAAAAAAAATTCCATCACCCTTTTGACAAATAATGGTTAGTCAAACAAATTCCCATAGTGGCCTTATGAAGATGTATGCCTTATGAAGATGGCATCCTAGGGTTTGGGGGGAATTTCCCAAATGGAGATTATTGGTATTGTCCCTGTAGCCTAGGGCGGTGGTTCCTACTGGTTTGAAAATTAAACTGGAACAGCAGTGACCTCTCCTTCTCCAATTCCAGTTTCTTTCTCCGCCTCTGTTCAGAGGTTCCCATCTTGGAGGACACATTGATGCGTATCCTGGTGATTGGGCTGTCCAGAGAGCTCCCTCTGGGTCCTGCTGATGCCATGGAGCTTGCTGACCACTTGGTGAAGCGAGCTGCAGCTGTGCAGGCAGACGGTAAGGTTCTTTTGGGGCTCTCACAAGGCTGCTGCTTTGGTTTGTCAACAAATCTGACTCCCCACTTTGACATGTGTCTTTTTCACCCTGCAGTTTTAGTCGTCATTCTAGACATTGGTCTCCCCCACAATAATTCTGTGACTTTTTACTTGCCTCATTTGAGAAGGGTCAGGCGCGTGGTCAAGTCCCTTATCTAGTCCTTATTAGCAAGGAAACTTTTACCCTTACTTAGTTACAAGGCCCCTTCAAACCCTTATCTCAGACTGTAGGTAAGCTGGTATAGGATTTCATAGGTACTAATGTCTGTTACATACATTTGAATAGGGTATTCTTTTCTCCTTAGATGTGGAAGTCCTAAGGGTAGAGAGAATCCAGCTGATTGATGCTGTTTTGAACCTATGTACCTACCATCATCCAGAAAATATCCAGCTCCCTCCCGGGTAAGGTCAGAGGTCAGCCTCCAAGCCAACCATTTTCTAGGTAGAATATGCCTCTCTTTATCTGATGTATATCTGTTAAGAGGGACTTCCTATCTTAGGGGTACTTGCTTTTTCTTTTTTTAAATTTATTTATTTTTAGTTTTCAGCATTCACTTCCATAAACTTTTGAGTTTCAAATTTTCTCCCCCTCCCTCCCTCGTCCTTCCCCAAGATGGCATGCAGTCTGATACAGGCTCTACATAAACATTCCTTTTAAACATATTTTCACATTAGTCATATTGTAAAGAAGAATTAGAACTAATAGGAGGAACCACAAGAAGGAAGAAACAAAACAAAACAGAAGAAAAAAAGCAAAAAGTATACTTTGATCTGCATTCAGACTCCATAGTTTTTTCTCTGGATGTGGATAGTATTTTCCATCATGAGTCTTTTAGAGATGTCTTAGATCCTTGCATTGCTGAGAAAGGAGTACTTGCTTCTTGAAGAAAATGGAACATAAAGATTAGATAGTCATTGACATCCTTTGCAGAAGTAGTGGACCTTTGTGTTACTTTGTATTTGTTTTGTACATATGTTGTATTTACTTCATAGTGCACATGTTTCTCCTTTGGAAATGTACCCAGGATAGGGGATGGAATGTAACTTCTTGAGTTCAAGAGCTATTTAATTTTGGCTTTGTATCCTCAGCACCTAGCAACAGCACATAGTAGGAGCTTCATAAGTGGTATTTTTTTGTTCAACTAATGAGTTGGATTCTAGAGACTTCAATTTTAGTCTGTGTTGTGTGACTTTAGGGAAGTCACTTAACCGCTCTGCTTCAGTCTTCACTTATGTTAAATGAAGATAATCCTTTTAGACTGTTTTTCAGAGGAAGATATCTGTGGAGATAGTCTGACTTTATTCAGTAATTCAGATGGACAGTTTTGTGTTTGTGTGTTCTGCAGTAAATTTGGAAGAATAATTTTGCCCAGATTTGGTATTCTGCAAAAATTTATCAAAATATCACTAAAATTCTGTTTGTGGATTCCAATGGGCTTATGGATCTTCTGAAATTTGTAGTGAATTTTGATGAAATTTGGTAAAAATTAGGTTCAGGGAAGCCAGCAATTCATAACACCGGTTGGTGTGAGCCCATTTTGGAAGTGATGAATTTGCAATTTGAAAATATTCTTTGTAACAATTCCTGAATGTTGTTCAGTTATCAGTCGTGTTTGACTTCATGACTCTGGGGTTTTCTTGGCAAAGATGCTGGAGTAGTTTGCCTTTTCTTTCTCCGGCTCATTTTACAGATGAGGAAACTGAGGCAAATAGGGTGAAGTGACTTGGCCAGGGTCTCATAGCTAGTAAGTGTCTGAAGCTAGATTTGAACTTAGGAAGGTGAGTCTTCCTGACTCCAGGGCCAATACTCTATCCATTGTGTTGCCTAGTTGCACATTCCTGAATGATGTCATTCTAAAATCACAGACCCTAGGGACATTGATAATTTTCTGTTCCAGGTCACAGGTTGCCTCTTCATGTCTGTCTGACCTGTCTACTTTTGTACTTGTTTTCAGAGTAGCTATGCTCTGATTGCCATTCTCCACTGTTATTTCAGATACAAGCCCCCAAATCTTGCTATTTCAACCCTTTACTGGAAGGCATGGCCCCTCTTGCTGGTGGTAGCTGCATTTAATCCTGAAAATATCGGTAAGCATACTTACTACTTTTTATGGCTCAAAAATCGCTTCTTGGAATGTGGGGACTTTAGTGCCAGCCTCCTAGGATATAGATTACAGTCTGACTCCTGGGGGATTATCCATGAGGGACAAGGAGCAGGTGAAAACCCAAAACCAAAGTAATAGCTGTATGGAGACCTGACCTTCCTGTAGCTTGAGCACTGACAGGTGCCTGTCAGCTGATCTTGTGAGCAAACACTGTTAGCACGCAGCCTTGTCTGATACTTCACTGCCTGTTCTTTGGTGCTTTGTGTTTACCCTTTAGGCTTGGCAGCCTGGGAAGAGTACCCTACGCTGAAGATGCTCATGGAAATGGTGATGACAAAGTGAGCTTTCTCTCTCTGTGTACGCCAGGTCGGGATTAACCTTTTGTTTGTATCTGGACCCCTGGGCAGTCTGGTGAGGCCCATGGACCGCTTCTCAGAGTAATTGTATTGGAAACTAATTGTATTGAAATATGGTTATCAGAAAATACCTATTTTTGAAAGATCATGGGCTCCAGGTTAAGAAAAACCCATGGTGTAGATCTTGAATTTTCAGATTCAGAAGTCCTGTTTGCCCTCCGTTCTCCCCTGTCCCTTTTAGTGCGGTAATGATTGTGGGGAGAGACACACAGGAGTTAACTAAAGTGCTCTGGAATGACATTTACCGGACTGGAGTGAGGAAACAAAAATCCCCCTGCAGTATTGGTGATAATAGTAAGCTTTTTGAAGTTGATCTCTGTGGTAGAAAAATCTCAGAAAAGCTTTAGCTTTTATCATTGTTTTTGATCGCTCCATTGGGGCTTCCATGGTGACAGCTCGAGCTGTGGCCAAGCAAGTGGTGTCATGAGTTTTGACCCTTTTTGACCTTCAGTGCTGTCTAATGGGACTTAGCGTTTAACACAGGGCATGATAACAAGTTCCTTCTCATTTGGTCCCTAGTAATTACTCGTATCCTCCTTGCACCCTGACGGATGAGGAGACCCGGACTGAGATGATTAATCGAGAGCTCCAGATTTCCCAGCGGGAGAAGCAGGAAATCCTGGCATTCGAGGGACATCTAGCAGCTGCATCCACCAAGCAAACAATCACTGAGAGCAGCAGCCTCCTCTTGTCTCAGCTTACCAGCTTGGATCCCCAGTAAGACTGGATGAGCCTGGATAGTTTTCCTCAGTCTTCATAGCAAATTCTTTATCTCCTACCTTTCGCCGCTTCTGGTGTCCTCACTGCCCTCTCTCACCATTTAAGTGCTATTCTGAAATTTTATCTAAGATATAAATAGGGTAAATCCAATAACTATTTGTTAAAAACGTATGGAACAGAAAGGAGATAACAGTATAGGGATCTGTGTTTGGAAAGGATTTTTTGTTCTGTAGGTCTGGATACATGAATGACCTGTGGCTCTCTACAACCTCTCTCTAAATACCCTTTCCTTTACTCTGGGTGGATTGTCTTTTCCATTTTTTTAAAACAGAGCTTAATCATCACCTAGATTTCCCTTGTATATCTTTCCACCTTCTGGAGAGCCATTCCTTATAACAAAAATTTTTGGGGGGGAGAGGGAAGAAATATGCAAAGGAAGAAGAAAGGAACATTCAGCAAATGACTGGCTTGTTTTATCTCATCTTGTGAGATATGACATAGTGGTTCTTTTGTAATTGTACCAAGGTTTGTTAATGCACTTTTTCCCTTGTAGGGGCTCCCCACGAAGACCTCCACCTCACATCTTGGAGCAAGTGAAAGGACTTAATCAGTCCCTCCGCCTTGGTCACCTCCTATGTAGGAGCCGAAACCCAGACTTTCTCCTTGACATCATTCAAAGACAGGTGAGTAAACAGAGGTTTGAGAGTGTTAGAGTAGAAGGCTGCAAGGATATTCAAGAATCATTTTAACTTCATGGAACAGGAAGGTGATGGAGGATTTGGACCAGGCCTGCACCACCTGTGGCCTGCAGGCATGCTAAAGGATTTTGGGTGGCCCTAGAAAAATGTAGAGGAAAACATCAAATGGGTCGCAGGTGGTGTAGGCCATCTGATTTTTATCAAAGCCATTTTTAGGGGAAATGTCATTTGCTTTCAGTCCGGGGACTCGAATGCTCTATAGTGCTAGCAGTAAAAGCAGAGTCACTTTGGTGTTCTTAAATATAATGATGATAGAAATATGATCACATAAATATATAAGTTACATGTCTATATTTGAGGGGGAAGTATTCAAATGGACTGTATTTGTATTTATGGTACAGGAGATTTGTGAATTATGCAGAGAATTGTTTATCGCAGAAGATTGGGGAAGATTTGAGGTTTAAAGAATTAAAAGAATAATGTCTTGATACTATTTTTCACTGTTCAGCTGTAGTCATTCAGTCTTCTCATGTTCTTGAAAAAATACTGTTTCTTTTTAATAGATTGTTTTCTCGAGTATACTATTTTATAATGGCTTTCTCTCTGTAAGCCACCTCATATCCTTTCTGACTATGTATGTTTGTGTCTTCTGTGCAGAGAGAGGACAATAAATCCTTTAGTTAATATTTTTCTCTTTGCCACCCGCAGGCCTCCTCCCAATCCATGCCCTGGCTAGCAGACCTGGTTCAGTCGAGTGAGGGCTCTTTGGATGTGCTGCCGGTACAGTGTCTGTGTGAGTTCCTGCTTCATGATGCTGCTGATGATGCCACCTCAGGGGAGGAAGAGGAGGAGGGAGAGAGCAAAGAGCAGAGGGCCAAGAAACGCCAGGTCAGTGCTCCCTCAGGCAGGAGCTCAGCTCTGAACCGAGCCTCTCCACTTCAGTCTCATCAGAAGCAACCTCTCCTGTCTCTGCAGAGGCAGCAGAAGCAGCGACAGCTGCTTGGCCGCCTGCAGGACTTGCTGCTAGGCCCCAAGGCTGATGAGCAGACCACCTGTGAGGTGCTGGACTACTTCCTGCGGCGCCTTAGTTCCTCTCAAGTGGCCTCCAGGGTATTAGCCATGAAGGTAAAACTCACGTGGGAACACTAATTGTGGTCTTCAGAATATGTTATCCTGTCCTTTAGCAGTAATAAACCTTTTATTCAATACCGTGCTAGGCAGATACCCACATTACAGTACCATGGCAGTCATAGTTGACAGTCTAATAGGGTTCTCTATAATGAAGTCTTGTGAATAGCTATTGAAAAATTAAGAGCCTAACATCACAGGGATGATACCATTAGTGAAAGCAAAAGGCAAAATCTAAAATTTTTTAATTTACTTGTCTGGCATGCCTACACTAGATGAGAACTTGAGAATTTCATTTTGAGATTGTCAGAGTAGACCAGACTTTCTCTATTTTCTGCGAGTTTAAGGAGAAGTTGGTGGTCTTATTAAGGAAATATATCCCACACTAATAGTTTGATAGAAGATAGTTTTTTGTCTTAAAAAAAATTCCCATAGATTTATAGCAGAATTCTATGACCCTAATTTCTGTTTCTCTAGAATCTCATTTGGGAATCAGGTTATGTTACCCAAATTGTTACAGATAACATTGTTTCTGGCTAAAGACATCAGACCTTTATGGAATCTCAGTCACAATTGTCTTATGTGTACACTTGTAGGGATTGTCCTTGGTGTTGTCAGAAGGTGGGCTTCGTGATGGAGAGGAGAAAGACCATCCCATGGAAGAAGACTCGGGTGACTCAGAAATGCTTCAGGGATACCAGTGGCTATTGAGAGATCTGCCACGATTACCGCTGTTTGATAGTGTCAGAAACACAACCGCTCTGGCCCTGCAGCAGGTGAGAGTATGCAGAGGCATGTCAAGGGAAGAAAGAGATGCCAGCTACCTTTGAAGGTTGTATTGAACTAGGATGGTGGTACCCAGGGAGCACAGCAGGAGCTGTTGTCAGGGGTCACATTTCTCCTTTTGCTGATGATTTCAAGGAAATCCTCTCTCATTTTCTCGTTCTAGGCTATCCACATGGAAACGGACCCTCAGACTATTAGCGCCTACCTCGTGTATCTCTCTCAGCATGCCCCAGTGGAGGAGCAGGGACAACACAACGATCTTGCTTTGGTGAGAAGGGACTGGTGTTTTCTTTAAGAATGTACGTTGTAGTTTCTGGCACAGTAAATATTGGTTGGTTGATTGTTCAGAGCCACTTAGTATAGTCTCTCTGAAGCTTGGCTCTAAACCAGCTTATGCTTGAATAATGTTTTGAATGCTCTAGGATTGGAGGTGGGGGCTGGGAGTTGATGAAGTTTTCTTGTCACTAGTGGTATTGACTTTGTACTAGAATATGAGTGAGTGTCTGTGAAGTTTGCTGTTGTCACATCACACTTGAAAATACAGTGTTCAAAAGAGGTTATTTAGTTCTTGTACACACTTTGCTTGCAGTTAGGGCAAACTGCCACAAAAGTGAGCAGTGGTGCCTTCATTTTGTCTCCGATGGTGTGAGTAGTAAGGTATGGGTGGTCATGTAGGTTTCACCCGCGTTGCCAGTATCTCTAATACTTCAAGGATCTGTGGTTTTGTTGGTGTGGATATGCCATCCCCTGTGGCTGGCCACTCTGGTCATGGGCCTTTCTAGTTCTAGCCAGGTTGGTGCTTGGACATCAGGCATAAAGTTCATCACCCACTCTACTCAAAACACATCAGGCTTGTGTTGTAAGGACCTGCCAGAGTTGTGTCTGGCTGGCCCTACTTCCAAGGTCACCTTGTATTCCCCAGTGAGGCAACAGAGGAGGGTAGTGAGTGCAGGGCAGTGAACTTGTACAAAAACAGGTCCTTCACAATATATGATGGGGTGAAAGTGTAAGCTTTGTGTGGAGAATTCTAAACATGAGACCTCATCCTAAAAGATGATCTTGTATCAGTGCCAGTTGGTTGTAGACCCATAGATCTACAGTGCCTAGTGCAGCATTTAACTTCCATAATTCTGGCAATCACATATATAGTTTTAAAACTTCATATCGTCCTTCTTGCCTTCCCTTTCCCTGATTATTTTTGTAGTTACCATTGAGTTAGTGTGTAGAACAAATTTAGGTATTATGTCTACTAGGGATTCTTATAGACCCCCTTTGGCAATCTGGTGAAAACTCTGGAGGTTTCAGAATAATGTTTTTAAATGTGTAAAATAAAATGCACAATATTACAAAGGAAACCAATTGTAGTTAAGTACAATTATTAAGATATCGTTTTAAAAAACCAAGTTCATGGGTACCAGGTTAAGAAGCTCTGCATTAAATTCCTTTTATACCTCTATGTGACATCTCTGCTCTCATTGATCTGTTAGACCCCTGTTGGCTAATCAGACATTCATTTCAGTATATATAAACACACTCTGACATGAGGGATGCCAGAGAGAAGGTAAAACCTTCCACAGTAATAGAGACCTGGCAGGGAGGGAAGATTCTGCTGGCAGAGCATCAAGGACAGAAAGGATAATCAGTCTTCATGGGGAAGATCAGATGGCTGCTCTCAAGGAGAATTTGCAAAGTTGTCTCTCTCCCTTAGGATGTGGCCCGGCTAATTGTTGAGCGCTCCACCATCATGTCCCACCTCTTTTCAAAACTTTCCTATAGCGCGGAATCTGATGCAGTACTTGTGGCACTGCTCTCTATCTTCTCACGCTACGTGAGGCGGATGCGCAAGAGCAAAGAAGGGGAGGAGGTTTATAGCTGGGTAAGTAATTGCCTCCTCGTAGGCTTACTCCTTCACCTTAACACTGCAGTCATAAAATAGAGGTGGGCCAGCTTCTTCTCCTTCGGTCACTTTTCCCTACCTTTGCATTCCTGTAGTCAGAGTCCCAGGACCAGGTGTTTCTTCGATGGACCAGTGGAGAAACAGCCACTATGCATATACTTGTAGTCCATGCCATGGTCATTCTTCTCACATTGGGGCCTCCACAAGGTGAGTTGGGAGTTCTTGAGCTGCACTTCCTGCTTGGAGCCATGAGAAGAGGTGGAATAGGATTCCTGAATCCTTAACGTTCTATACTGAACAGCTAGAGGCGATGCTGAACCCCACCTGGAAAACTAAAGATTGATGAGTAACTTTAATAATGTCCACTCACCAGTTTTATTTCTTTTGAAGTTTGACTGGTTTCAGTCTATGTTTTCTTTCGTCATTTTTACCTATAAGTTTAACTCTACTGGAGACCCTCTCCTGAACGCTGGATTTTTTCTTAATTGACCAGGGGGGTGGATCTGGCACCCTGCTCTGATCTTGCTTTTTACTCTGTGGGTAAACTGGTAGAAAGAAAATGAGATCGTGTGTTTAGAGTCTAAAAGAAACCACCCAACAGGTAGAAAAAGAAAAGCAGTTTTTTTCCTCTGGTGCAGAAGAATATGGGACTGTATATGATTGAATTAGGCCATGATGTGTATTTTGTTGTGGCCTCTTTTGAAGCCGGAGATGGTGAGTTCCATGCTTTACTGGACATCTGGTTCCCAGAGAAGAAGCCCTTGCCAACTGCTTTCCTCGTGGATACGTCTGAGGAAGCCCTGCTGCTTCCTGACTGGCTGAAGCTTCGCATGATCCGCTCAGAGGTACCTCGGCTGGTGGATGCTGGTAAGCTAGACTCCATGCCAGTCTTTGTCTCAGGAGTTTCTTATTTCAAAGAGAATGGATAACAGAGAGTTTCTGGGTGTTAAACCTTGGACTCATTTTTGCTCCTGGACCCCTCCCAGATGTTACATCTAAGAGGAAAGGGGGCCAAGAGGCCAAGGAATCTCCAGGATCTTGTCTTCCACAGTGCAGTTTATGAATATCAATTCACCACTTGATGGACCACTCCTAGGGATTCTTTCCTACCTTGGAATAGTGAATAAAGTTAACTTAGCTTTTGCTCTATTGAGTCACTGTTCCCGGTTTTCTAAGAATTATGAAAATCAGCATGTGCCTAAAAGAAATCAAGCTGCAGGCACAAAATAAATATAAACTTTACTTTTTGTTAGCTTTTGGTTAGATTGATTTCTTTGGGATCTAATGTTTTAAAGGAATTCTGAATACATATGTTACAGGCATATTTTGTTTTCTTAGATTAGTGATTTAAAATTTTTCATAGAATCTGAGAGTTGAAAAGGGATTTCAGAGAGTCATCTAGACCAGAGCTTCTTAAACTTTTTTCCCCTTGCGACCCCTTTTCCTGTTTAGGCAACATTTAGTTGGCTTTGTGTGGCTGAGGGCATGTGCAGTGCAAAGTACCCATGCCTTGTTTTCAGAACCAAACTGCAGTGAGGTTGGCTGGGATGCATCACGGGCAAGTGCTGCCAGAAGCACCTCGGATTCGTTACACTTTTGAGTTTTAATTAATTTTTGGCCATGCGTTCAGAAAACTTTTACTGTTACCAAATATTTTGCGATGCCACATGGGGTTGAGACTCACAGTTTAAGAAGCGCTGTTCTGTACCAAACCATTCCTGAGCAGGGTGACAAGAGGTCACCCAGCCTTCACTTGCCCTCTAGTGTCAGAGAAGTCACTACCTCTTAAGAAAGCCCATTCTATAGTTGGACAACTCTGATTATTAGGAAAGTGTTCCTTATATCAAGCCAGCATCATCTTCTTTGTAATTTATAGCTGGGCCTTTGTTCTGCCCTCTGGAACTAAAGAAAATAATCCTGTCCTTTTTTTCCATGACATGTTTGGACATAGCATGTTTCCCCTAAATCTTTTGTTCCGAAAAAGTTCTTTCAACCAAAACCTAGCATGGTGTTGAATCCTTTCACCATCTTTGTCACCCTCCTTTGGACTTGGCTGCAGTTTTGGAAGGGAGTGAGCATGGTGGGCAGCTGTAGAAATTTTAGAAGCACATGTGGGTAATGACCCAGTGACGGCCTTGCAGACAGATGACAGTTTTGGTGGATTCATTAATTACTTTTTGATCTTTAGGAAACACAATTGAAATTCTCATAAATTCTGTACACAAAAACAAAATAACCTAAGCAAGATCCTACCCCAAAGGGAAGTTTTTAAAAAACAAACTAACCTTATCTAAAGTGTTACTCTCAGGGCACTAGAACTAAGAGCAAGCCTGTAGCCTGGAGGAGCAATACATGTGCTACAAATCATAGTGATGGGGAAGGGGAGGAGGAAATAAGCATTTATATAGCATCTACTGTGTGCCAGACACTGTGCTAAGTGTTTTACGAATATTATCTCATTTGAGAGTGTGGGAACCAGGGAAAAGTAGATGGAAAATGAATATCAGTTAACCTTATAGGGAAACAGGAGGCACAAGAAGGCATCGTGTAACCCACATAGTTATGGAGGGGAACATTTGGCTTGGCTTTGGTGAGAGGAATTAGGGTCTGGGTTTAAGACCTCCTCTTGGTATAGACACGATCCTGGGATTTTTGGAGCTGTGTCAGCAAAGCATGAGCTTTGAAAGAGTTTCTGTTACCCTGGGAATTCTTCATGTATGGCAGCTGAGTGTCTTCTGAGGAACCAGCCTAGATAAGTTTGGAAAGGCTCATCACCTGAAGATTGGTCATCAGGTGATGAATTATTTTGGCCATAGTACTCATGAAACAATCTACCAAGACATGAAACGGTTGCTGTCTTTGTTGGCAGAAGGTTTTACCCTGATGGATTCATGGATCTTTTAAAGTTTTGAAGTATGTGAATTTAGCTCCTGCCTCTGGAGCTACCTCTTTTCTTCCCTTCTACGTGCCTGCCTGAATTACTGCCCAGCTGCAGGAAAGGCCCAGACTTGTACAGATCTGGCTGAAAACAATACTCCCCCGACCTCCGTTCCTCCCCCTTGCTTAGACCTGTCCCCAGTCTCCCTCTAGTTCTGCTCCCAAGCCCTCACTCTTATTTGCTGTTTGTTGAGTGAGCCTGTTGATTCCAGCATTGCAGGACCTGGAGCCTCAGCAGCTGCTTCTCTTTGTTCAATCTTTTGGAATTCCTGTCTCCAGCATGAGTAAACTTCTGCAGTACTTGGACCAGGCTGTGTCCCATGATCCCCAGACCCTGGAGCAAAACATCATGGACAAGAGTAAGGACTGCTTCGGCTGTATTGCATAGCCCAACCAGACACCCGTCAGTCAGTTGACTGGTTTGCTGAGTGATGAACAATACACTGGGCACAGTGGAGGAGCAGAAGAGATTGGGGGGGGGGTGGTTACACTTAAAAAGCTTATGGTCTAGCTGGGGAGATAAAACTTACATGAAGCAGTTAGTGAATAATTAAGTGCTAATCTGTGTGGCACTGCTTATAAGTACAATAGGAGCTCAAAAAACGGGAGCAGGGGGGACAGCTGGGTAGCACAGTGGATAGAGTACTGGCCCTGGATTCAGAAGGACCTGAGTTCAAATCCGGCTTTCGACACATAACACTTACTAGCTGTGTGACCCTGGGCAAGTCACTTAACCCCATTGCCTAGCCAAAAAAAAAAGGGAACAGGGTGAGTTGGGGTAGCCAGGCAAGGTTTGCAGAAGGAGAGTCTGGTTTCTGGAGCCAGAGTTGCTATTATGATACCAGATTGCCAAATTCATTGGCCCAGCTGTCAGGTAGGCCAGACAGGTTAACGAGTAACCCATATTTTGGGCATAAGCTGTCAGGTCAGTGTTGTGTTTGGGACTCTTTCCCACCAGCTGAGCTCAGATGCTGAAGTCTTCAGGAGCTTTTGGTGAACTCTGCTGGAAATCAGCTTTAGAGTGACTGTCCTCCAGCCTTGGTTGCTGTGGGAAGGACTGTACTTCATGCTTGTATGTTTATATTGTTGACATGTTGCTTTGCAGATTATATGGCTCATCTGGTGGAAGTTCAGCATGAAAGAGGAGCCACAGGCGGCCAGACTTTCCACTCGCTGCTCACTGCCTCTCTGCCCCCTCGGCGAGGTATGGCACAAGCTTTCTTCTATGCCCAAGAAGAAATCCAGGTTTCTAAGCTTGATGTGAACATCCTGAATGTGACTTTTTATAGCTGTTACCTTTGTTACCTTGTATTCTTGAACTAATGTCCCTCTTCCCTATTTAGAGTGGACACATGCACCCTGATCTAGGTCAGGACAAATACACGAGATACTAAGGGGTTTTACTCAAGGCCCTGGAGTGGAGCCTGATCTAGGTCAGGACAAATACTTGAGATACTGAGGGGTTTTACTCAAGGCCCTGGAGTGGAGCCTCCATTTGTAGCCAGATTTTATGGTTACAAAGGATTTTCACATTTGTTGTTTCACTTGATCCTTGTAAAAATTTTGTGAAGTAGGCAGTGTTAATATTTACTTAACTATTTATTTATAGATGAGGCTTAAAAGACATGAGTTAGAAGTAATTTTGCCCAAGGTTACACAGCTATGACTCTAAAGCTCGGTGTTCTTTTCATTATGCTTTTGGTTTCAGAAGATTTCCTCCTTCCTTGGAAGCTGGTTGTCATTTCAACACCTTTGTTTTTATCTTCCTTCAGATAGTACAGATGCACCTAAACCAAAAACCAGTCCAGAGCATTCACAGAGCCAGGGAAGGATTCGAGCCATCACTCAGATCCGGGTCCTGGGACCAGAGGATGACTTGGCCAGCATGTTCCTTCAGGTATTGAGACTAAATTAAAGAAAGGAGCAAAAGCCCCTTCTTTTCAGGAGAGAGACAGGGCTTATACATATATTTGTCCTTTGACTTTCCAGTCATTTATTTTCATGTATTACTGAGTAAGTTTGAGTCCTAATTTTCTTAAACTTGAGAAAGCATGTTCTTAAAGTGGAGTCAGATTCAAAGCCTGTTAAGTAATTTTTATACCTCAGCATATTCAAAACAGAACTCATTGTTTTCCCCCAAATCCTTTCCCACTGCTGTGTTCCCTGTTATAGAGGGCAACACCATCCTCCCAGTCCCTCAAGCTCACAACCTAGGAGTCATCCTGCATTCTTCACTGTCTCTCACCCCCTGTATCCAAACTGTTGCTAAGGCCTGTTGATTTCACCTTTGCAGCATGTCTTGAATATGCCCCCTTCTCATCTCTGACAGTGCCACCAGTCTAGTATAGGCCTTCGTCACTTCATGCCTTGAGTACTCAAATAACCTGCTGCTGGGTGTGCCTGCCTGAAGTCTTTCTCCATTCCAATCCATCCTGTCTTCCACTGAAGTGATTTTCCTATCACTTAAGTCTGATCATGCCACCTTCCACCCCCCCAATTCAATAAACTACAATGGCTCCCTGTTACCTCCAGGAGCAAATACAAAATGCTTTATTTATCATTCAAAGCTCTTCATAACCTACCCCTTCCTACCTTTCTAGTCTTCTTACACATTACTCCTCAACTTGTGCACTTCCATGGTGCTCTTCCATCAGTGACATTGGCCTCTAGGCTGTTCCACAAACAAGACACCATCTCCCACCTATGGATATTCTCTCTGGCTGTCACTCTCCCTCCTCATCTCCACCTTTTGGCCTCCTTTAAGTCCCAGTTAAAATCCCACCTTCCATAGGAAGCCTTCCCCAACCCATCTTAATTCTGGTGCTTTCCCTCCACTGTTTTCTATATATCCTGTATATAGCTTGTTTGTATATATTTACATATCGAGTTGTCCCCCCCCCATTAGATTATAAGCTTCTTGAGGGCAGGGGCTATCTTTTGCTTCTTTTTGCATCCCCCGTGCTTAGCCCAGTGCCTGTCACATAGTAGGTGCTTAGTAAATGTGTATTGACTGATTGGTACCTTGGAAGACTGGGTTAATTTTGGAAATAAGCTGACACTATTTCTCTACAGGGAACTGCTCTCAATAGAAGCTGCTTAGTTGACTGAGTGACCACCTACAAAGCAGCTTAAAGACATCTTTTCTTTTCCTCACCTCCAGTGGTCAGAGCCTACTTGCTCATCTCCTTATAGCTGGATCTGTGTTGTCACCAGGCTTGTGGTGCTGAATGATTATCATTAAGTTGTTTCTGAGATCAAGCTGAAGGACATAAACTTTTACTCTTCCCTGAATTGGAGGATTTATTGGATCTCAGCATTACTTGAATTGGAATCTTTTTAGCCATGAATCTTTTCATAGGAGTCAGGGACAGCTGTTGAGGGTTCTGATATTGGTTCAGTCACAGAGCCGCAGGATGTGGTCATCCTTCCTGGCATGTGTTTGCTTGGAGGGCTTGTATTCTTAACTTGAGATCACAGTCACAGACCTTCAGAGTGGAAAGGGAACTCTGAGGCTCCTAGTTCAACCTATAACCGAACAGGGACTTGCTTTCCAGCATCCCTGAGAGGTGGCTGTGTGACCTTTAAGGGAAGACCTCTGGTGGCTGGGGGGGGGAGGGAGGGGGCAGATGACTTCCTGAGGTAGCTCTTTTAGAAAGACTTGTGTTATTAGCATGTTTTCCTTTATATCAAACCTCTGTTTGCTTTTTTGCTCCCTCTGCTCATTACTTCTGCTTTTGGCCTCTAAGGTAAAACAAGACAAGTCTTTATTCCACCAGAAATGTACTTTTATTGAAGGCAGAAACTGTTGTTTTCTATATCCCATTAGCCTAGGGCAGTACTTGTGTATAGTAGACATTTAATAAATGTTGAATCAAATTTCATGTGACAAGGGCAGCTAGGTGGCGCAGCAAATAGAGCTCTGGTCTTGGAGTCAGGAGGACCTGAGTTCAAATCCAGCTTCAGA
>NW_020954585.1:52778298-52778403 GCF_900497805.2 Vombatus ursinus
TACTTAACACTTGCTAGATGTGTGACCCCGGGCAAGTCACTTAACCCCAATTGTCTCACCAAATAGCAAAAAAAAAAAAAAAAAAAAAAATTTTCATGTGACAAC
>NW_020954585.1:52778417-52780410 GCF_900497805.2 Vombatus ursinus
CTTCAAATATTGTAAGGACAGCTATCATTCCCTTCCTAAACCTTCTCTTCTTGAAGCTGAGCCTCCTCAGTTACTTCAATCAGTCTCATATATGATATGATATTAAGGCCCTTTGCCATACTAGTAGCCTTCCTCTGGACACTCTCACTTATTGTCCTTCCTAAAATTTGGCAGCCAGAACTAAATACTGTTCCAGGTATGATCTGATTAAGGTAGACTAGAGAGGGCTTGTCACCTACCAAGACCCTGACGCTGGGCCTCTCAGTATAGCCTAAGATTGCATTGGCTTTGGGGGTTGGCAACCCATATGGAGCTTATAAATCACTAAAATCTCCAGATCTTTTCAGATAGCTTATCTCTTCTTTCAGGAACAGGCCATACTTTGTTATGTGCTCTCCATCACCTTGCTCTTCCATCTTCCATTCACTTTTTCTTAAATTCGTAGTTTGTTGATGAGTTCCATATACATTAACATCAGTCTCTTTGAAAAAGACATTCCCTTCTTCCTTATTAGAAGTGTTTCACTTTGTGTTTTCAGAATTTCATTTTTTGAGATGTTTCCATTTCTCTTAGATTGATTTTCCCTGCAGAATTTCAGTTCACATGATCCTATATGTCCTTTTTCTAAACCTTTTGAAGTCTTTTCTCCCCAAATTTATAGTACATGTCAGATTGTGCTAGAATTCCTTCATTATCACATATTCTAAAATGGAAGTGTGGTCATTTCTCCACGGTTCCCATAATTTCACCTTATCAACCACTTCCTCTTCTTTGTTGGTGAGAAGCAGATCCAGAATAAAAGTTTCCCTTACTGATTACCTTTAAAGGATCATTAATACAACTCAGGAAATTATTAGCTGCTATGTTTTGGGAGTGGAGGGAAGAGGAAGAGAGAGAGAGAGCACGCGTGAGCGAGCTGAGTTTGTGATCTATTTCCTTAGTTCATTATCTTTCTCTTTTTTATGTCTATGTAGTGATAATATACTCCAATGACAGTATTGCTTCTATTTTTGCCTATTTTGATGGTTGCTGAGTGTTCTCCATCATGCTTCCCTGCTTTGGCTCCTGGGTTCCTTTACGTGAATTGATCATAATATATACTGTTCTGCTCCCCTTGCTCCTTTTTACTTACTCTGTTCTTTTTGAATAAGATACATCCTTGTAGAGCCATATCCAGCTATGGGTCTCATTTCACCAAGTCTTAGTTATGCCCGTGAGGTCAGTTTTTCTTCTTTGTTTTAGTAGCTCTGATTCACCTTGCTTACTCATTTTGTGCATTTATGTGCAAATGTACTTTTTTGGAGATAGAGCAGGTTCATGGAGTTTGATAAGCTTAGGCTCATGAATGAAAGGGCATGGGCAGTCAAAACTGGGTTGAATGAATTGTACCAAATACTTAATGTGAATGAGGGAGTTCAAGTATGAGGCTAGAACATCTCCCTGATGTGCTGAGGGAAGGAAGTATTTCCTAGCTTCATTCTGTTATTTTTGCTCTAAAAATTTTCCTTCCCTCTTTTCTGTCCTAGCTCTTTACACTGAGCCCTGATCCTCGATGGCAGAATTCAAACCCCCGCCCTATTTCCTTGGCCCTCCAGCAAGCCTTGGGGCAAGAATTGGCAAAGGTCCGTCAGGGAAACCCTCAAGTGACAAGTATAGCGGTGCGCCTCTTGCAGGCTGTGTCAGCCCTGTTGAATTCCCCGCACAGCGGGTCCTTGGTGATAGCAATGCATCGGAACCATTTCATCTCCTGCCCCTTGATGCGGCAACTGTACCAATACCAGGTAAGTATTTCTGATTTCAGCAAGTGTTTTTTAAGCTCCTGTAACATACCAGACAACAAATTATGGAATTTATCCTCTAGCTAGGCTCATGTGGCATGCATGGATATTACAAGTTAGGAAATGATTAAGTGCATTTTGTTGTTCAGTTGCTTTCAGTCATGTCCAACTCTTCATGACCCCACTTAGGGTTTTCTTGGCAAAGATACTGGAGT
>NW_020954585.1:52780477-52807335 GCF_900497805.2 Vombatus ursinus
GAATCTTCCTGACTCCAGGCTTGCTGCTTTAGTCACTCCACCACCTATCTGCCCTGATGAAGTGTATAGTAAAGGATAAACAGAGTGACTTAAGAGATTAAGGAAAGGAAGGATCATGTCTAGTTAGGATCAGTGAAGGCTTTGTGGAAGGAGGCAGGTCTTTAAGGCAAAGGAAGAGTCACGTGAAGATGGGAGGAAAGTATAGGATGGCATGTGTAAAGACATGGAGGGGGAAAGGACAGGATTGAAATCGAGAAACAGCTAATAGTAGTGTTGTTGAAGCATAGGATGCATGGAAAGGAGTGCCCTGAAATAAAGTTGCATAGGAAAGGAGGGGGAATTGATCCATTTATTTAAGTATTGGGGGATTGGCCTAGAAAATCTTCCAAGGTTCATTCCAGCTTTATCATACTGTGGTTTTATAAAGCAATAGATGTTGACATTTTTAGGGGAAGTAACTTGAATAATTTTTAGGAAAATCAGCAGAGTAAGATCATGACTGAATGAAAAGGTGTTAGCCTGCAGGTTTTTGGAGCAAAGAGACATTTAACCAATATAGAAAAATGGATTATTAAATGGAAATTTTGGTTAATAATCATCACTGTCTTCTCCCTCACTTATCTCATCTTTGGTGACTTCCTCAGTCACTGGATTCAGTTGATTCTGCATCTGAAACCTCTCTTGCATTCATTGCCTCTTGTGTGTTTCCTCTATCCCTACCTTGCTTTCAGGCCTTCATTACCTTTCACTTGAATCATTTCAATAACCTGACCTTTCTCTCTAACTCTAGTTTCTTCACTTGCTAATCCATTCTACCCACTATTGCCAATTTAATCTTCCTTAATATGTCATGTCATGTCTTGTCATGTCAGTTCTCTGTTCAAGTCTTAAGTGACTCTCCATTGCCTGTTGAATAAAGTGTATGTTGTATGCTAGTGTGACATTCAAAGCCATCTGTTATCTGGCTCCAGATGACTTTTCTCACCTTATCCCAGATTCTTATCTTTCACACAGTCTAAACTCTTGACAAACTGTTTCTGACCATTTCATAGACATGTCTTGCCTAATGTCTTCATGCCTTTGTTCACACTGTCCCTAACACCCACATTCCCTCCCTTCAGATGTCCAGCCACTGATACTCTTGCCATTTTTCAATGCCATCCCCATGAAGCTTTCACCAACTCCATCCCTGCTGAGTTAATCTTTGCTCATAGGATTGTAGCTGTAGAACCTTAAGGCACTTGAGAGGTCATCTCTTCCAGTCTCCTTTTTTATAGATGAGAAAGCTGAGACCCAGAGACGTTAAATCACATTCATAAAGGTGACTTTGTGATTGAATTAGATTCAAACCCAGTTCTTGACTCCAAATACTAAGTGCTTATCATATTTGATTTTGTATTTGTATTTGTGCTTGTGCCTTGTCTTCTCTACAAGGTGTAGGCTTCTTGAGGGCAAGGAGCAGTTTTGTTGAATTAACCATTACAGGGTCACTGTCCTGAGGCACTCAGTTGTTAGTAGGTCCTAACAGTGCTCAAAAAATATTTGCATAGGCAGTGTAGGAGGTCGGTGGGCTATTGCTGTTTAGGTCACTGCTCCACGCTATACCTTTGGGCATCAATTTTTTTTTTTTTTGGCTAGGCAGTGGGGTTAAATGACTTGCCCAGTGTCACATGGCTAGTAAGTGTCAAGTGTCTAAGGCTGGATTTGAACTCAGGTTCCTGACTCCAAGGCCAGAGCTCTATCCACTGGGCCACCTAGCTGCCCCCTGCACATCATTTTTTTAATCTCTGAGATCAGCAAATTTTGCCCCTACTTATTCTCAAGGGCTGCTATGATGATTTTTGAGAGAGTTTCTATATACGAGGATTTAGGTGATGGTGGTACTTTAATTCTCATTTAAAAAAAAAAGATAGGCTATTATTACAGTTATCCCTTCCACATCATAGGGGTTAAGGACATGGCACCCCTGCAGTGTGGAAAACCTTAAAATTTTTTGGCCCTCCCTTCGTACCAGAGAAGAGGTCTGAATTATTATGGTATTAAAAGATAAAATTTATTGATATTATACTATACATATATTTTATGCATTTCTGAGGTTCTAAACTTTTTCTTTGTCTTCTGCTAGCCTTCCTGTGTCGTCTGTGGTTTCTGCAAAATTTCCCATTTAATTTCTTATGCCAACCCATGATATAGCGAAACTGCAATGGGGAAAGTCACTATGTGAAAGGGATAACTGTAGAGGTAATGGGTAGCCACATCATTTTATTTTATTTTTTATTTTTTTATTTTTTTAGGCAGTTGGGGTTAAGTGACTTGCCCAGGGTCATACAGCTAGTAAGTGTCAAGTGTTTGGTCTGAGGCCAGATTTGAACTCAAGTTCGTGACTCCAAGGCCAGAGCTCTATCCACTGCGCCACCTAGCTGCCCCAGGCCACATCATTTTATACACTAATCAGAAGGCACTGCCTAATCTCTGTGGTTGAGATAGCTGTTCTTTTGACCATTGCACCAATCCTGCTGTCTTATTAATTGTGTGCTGTTAGTCATGCTTGTAACTCTTGGTCCTTTACTCTCCTACAGCGTTGTGTTCCACAGGACACGGCCTTCTCTTCATTGTTCTTCAAAGTCCTCATGCAGATGCTACAGTGGCTGGAAAACCCTGCCGTGGAAGACGGCCCTCTCCAGGCCCAGCTTAAATTGTTTGCAGCCCAGTACTCTTCACGACACAGGATCAGTGATGGTATGAAGAGTCAGGAGGAACAAAGTGTGGGGCTGAAAATAGGAAAAGCTCCCTGAGATTTTTTTCATAGTTTTTTCTAGCTTATATGGAGAAAATGATTTTCTCATTAGCTGAAGGGAATTTGTCAGAGCTTCTGTGTCTATAGGCATTTGAAATGGCATTAATAAGGATGTGGCTGAATGATTTCATAATTTAAGAGTTTAGAGTGACAGGGGTTCCTTTAGGGCTGGTCTCCCTGACCAGGGGATAAAGAGCCTGTGTGGTGAAGAGAGGACATTTCTTGAGAGCACACAATGCACTGGTAACTCCCCCTTGGGGAATTCCCCTGGATGGAACAGATTGTCAAGAGTGGTAGCCGTAATCTTAAGGAATGTTGGGCTGAAGAGGGTGGAGGCTCCTGCCTATGGCTAGAGTGATGATGCTGAGATGTTTTCCCACAGTACGAGGTGGATTCTTGCACCTGGCTGAAACACTGGCTTTCCGCCGAGATTCTGAGGTGGTAGGCTCCACAGTGTGTGCCATCATCGCCACCCTGAAGTCAGGGGAGAAATGCAGCGTGGAACCTGAACTTGTTGGCAAAGGTACAGTCTTAGGATAGAGAAAGTCTCCTCTAGAGACTTCTAGGGAGTGCCAGGGGCCTCAGGCTCTCTGCAGAAGGAACCCTTATGGTATTGGGGACAGAAGCATATTCCTGACTGATCCTGGAATGGAAAGGAAAAAAAAAAGCTACATCCTTCATTGTGCTTTTTAGTTCTTGATCATATATACCTTCCCCATTCCAAGGGGAACATATTGTTTCAGTAATAAGTGGATGACATTTATGTAGCAATTTAAGAGGCAACCTGATGTATTGGGTTGACTTAAGAGTCAGAAAGACCTGGGTTCAAGTCTTTCATCCAGTACTACTAGTTTTGTATGTATCAAGTCAGTCTCAGTATCCCAAGCAACTTTCTAAGGCTATAATTTGCAGAACAGATGCCAAACTGTATTGGTAGAGGCATTCCCTCTACCATTGAAATCACAGGTCTGGTCTAATTATACATACTGATAGACATACATATGGATAGAGGTACATGTGTGTATATGTATGTATACCTGTATATTGTTTGAGTTATAATGTATTTTATATACATGACCAAATTTGATTCTCTGATCCTGTCCCATGTAGACATTATTATCTCTATTTTACACATGAAGAAACTGTGATTCAGAGAGGTTTAATTCAACAGTTAATAAATGCCTATTTAAGTAAGGAGTAAGTAAGCACTTAATAGCAGTTTTTGTAAGGTGACTCAGATGAACTGTTAATAATGAGAAAACTGGCAGCTATGATTATAAAATGTTAATATGTGATAATATATGAAAGATTTTGGAAAACAGGAAAGATACCATAAAATTGGAATGCGCTAAATGTTCCAATTTTCCCCCCCAAAAAAAACCAGAACCCAAAAAAACAAAACCACAGACTGTAAACTATAAGCCAGTGAGCTTCCATTCCCGGGAAATTTTTAGAACAGATCATTAAAGAGTTGAGTGAGCAAATAGATAAGAAGTAGTGATTACAAAGAGTCAACAAGAACAGGTCATGCCAGAATAATCAAATTCCCATTTTTTTTACAGGGTTAACTAAGCTAGTAGATCCTGGAATGTTGTAGCTACTGTTTACTTAGATAATAGCAACAATTAGATAAAATTCCTCGTACTATTCCTGTGGAAAAGTTGGAAATACACACTCTAGCAGATAGTGCAGTCCAGTGGATTCAGAATGGGCTAAATGAATAGATTCAGAGTGGTCAAGAATAGTTCTATGTCACCATGGCAAGAGTTCTCCAGTCTAGTGCCTTGGGAATCAGTCATTGGCCTGGGACCATTTACAGAGGTGGGGAACCTGAGACCTTGGCCTCAAAGCTGAAGGTTCCCCACCCCTGGTTTAACATTTTTAGCTATGACTTGGATAAGTCATTGATGGCATGCTCATTAGGTTGGCAGGTGACTGCTATGAAGCTAGAAAGGATAGCTGATATGATGGTTGTCAGAGTTATTATCCCAAAAGATCTTGACAGGCTTCTTGTCTAATAAGATAAAATTCTGTAGAAATAAATGTAAAGTCTTACACTTAAAATAAAAAAATCAACTTCACAGGTAAAGAATTGGGGAGGGGGAGAAGTGGTGAGGGGGGAACAGTTAAATAGCATTTTGTCTGAAAAAGATCCTAGGTTTTAGTGGAACACAAACTCGGTGTGCGTCAGTAGTGGGAAGTGACAGCCCCCAAAGCTGGTGTCATCTTGGGCTATATCAAGAGAGACACGCTTTCAGGAATAAAGAGATGATGAGTCTCTTTGTATTTTGTCCTCGTGATCCGCATCTAGAATATTGTGTTTAGTTCAAGGTTTAAGAAGGAAAAGTTGGAAAGTGTCCAGAGAAGAGCAGCCAGAGTAGTGAGGGCCTGATTCCATGTTGTATGAGGATAGATTGGAGGATCTGGGTACCTTTAGCTTGGATAAGAGAAGATTTGGGGGATGGGGGGAAGGAACATGATAATTGTCTAAAGATATTTGAAGCACTGTCATGTGGAAGGAAGATTGGCCTCTTTCATTTAGGCCCCAGGCAGTAGCACTATAAGTGGAAAGGAGGAGATGGATTTGAGATGTGGAGGAAAGAAAAGACAATTTAGAATAATTGCTATGGAATATGATCACAGTTCAGTTAGGGAGGATAAAGACTGTGCTGCCTCATTGAAGGCCTGGTTGAGATTACGTGACGTCATTGTGTAGTGCACTAAGGGAGGAGCAGAGATGGATGGAGGCTAGGACTTGGTGAGACATGTGCAGTGATAGGACATGGCAGCAAGAGATTCAAGGGGAGGGGATAATATCTAGTTGAACTAATCAGCCACAGGCTCAGCACAGTGAAGGGAGGAAAGTAATGCCAGAACACAGGAGCTGAGAGAACAGGGAGAGGTAGAGGAGTTGTGGGGTGCAGGGAAGAACAGGTATATGAGGGAAGCAGAGGCAGAAAGAGCGGGGATGAGTACATCAGAGAGAGGGATCTCTGAGCTGAGATCATGGAAGTACAGTTACAGGGGATGCTGAGACCAAATGAAGCCCTGCATTCTGGGCTGGGGATGGAGGGGGTTGTCTGGGAGGAAGAGAAAGAGAGACAAGGACAGACTAGAACTCCTTGAAAAAGTGTGGAGAATGACTTGGAGGTCAGCAGATAACTGAGGGTGATAAGTGCCTCCCGCTTGGCACATAGTAGGCACTTGATAAATGTTGATTGATTGATTGACACAGACAGATGAAGTGTACCTCAAAGGAGGAGAGGTTGCTGAGTGAATGATGGCAATAGGATGGTCTGACAGGGGCACTGAGGACAATGGAGTGTGCCTCCTTCTCCTGGCCCAGTGTGTCAGGGGTCATGAGAGAAGGATCAGCCAGGAATGAAGAGGATTGCCAGAGATGCATTCATTGGCTTCAGGTAGGAGCCAAATTTTCTTGAGTACAAGAATATGGAGTGTAAGAAGGGGTCTAGAACGAAGGAACTGGAGTTCCTAGAGGGCACAGTAGAAGGGGCAGGAAATGATAGGATTGAGTTAGGTGGGGATAAGAGAGTAGGGAATGGTAGGGAGCTGGGGGAAGCAGATCCCGCTTCAGCAGATTTGACTCTGAATTATAATAATGGGGGGAGGGAGTTATTGAGAGTTGTTAGTCAGGATGGGGGAAGTGTCAGTTGACTGGGGCTAGATCTGAGTCAGACATCTGAGTGAGTAAGTCACTTATGTTTGGGACCACAGGAGTCTGACTGGATTCAGACTATGTGCCATTTGTTTCCATCATCCTAAGGTGAAGTGAGATGATATAGACCCAGAATACCTTACTCATAGAGTGTGCACTTAGCTCCTGATTGGGCCTGTCATTGGGAAGCCTGGAGTCCGGGGTGCTCAGTGAATATAAAGGACGGAGACATTGCTTACCTCAGATAGTTTTAGTATAACAGGATAGGGAGTAAGTAGTACCTGTACATATGGTAGCAGAGAAAGAGATTTTGGTTCGAGGAAGTCTCTGAATGCATGGATTCTTTTTGGTAATAGAGAGCTGTAGCATTATCTTTTTTCAGATAGTTTGCTTACCCAGGGCATAGCATGTATTTCCTCCAGAAGTGTCAGGAGTTTCCAGGGTAAGGGGGCCATTAGAGGCTGTTGGGCTGAAATCCCTATGCTGTGTCCATTGATGGAGAAAGGAGAAATATGTTCTGGGTCCTTGAACCCATCTGTGGGCCACTCCTACTTAGGGTGGCCATGGAAGGCTGCAGAGTTCATATGACATTAGGCAGAGTAGATGCATCCTTTGCATATGGAACTAGGTTCCAGGGATTGTGGGGAGAGGAGAGCAAGGAAGATTCCACATCCAATTCCTGTTGGGAACTGGAGTATTCTTGGTTACCATTCAAGAGATGCCACTTACATTTCTGGCTCAGCAAAGGCAGGGACTCTGTCTCATTTGGTGTTTATCTTCTTCAGTGCCTAGGACAATATACTAAACCTAGTAGGTGCTTAATAAATGATTATTAGGTGAATTGCCCATTGTTACACAGTGACATAACCTTGTAAGTGGTAAAGCCAGAATTTGAACCCAGGTCTTCTGACTTTTACTCAGTGTCCTCTTTACTGTGCCATCCTGCCCTCAAAGGGCCAGAGGTCCCATGGCTTCAGGAAAAGCAGATGAATCCTTTTAGATAAGTAAACATTTATCAGCTTATCTGTGTTTCAGTAGAAATTCACTATCTTTCACTATCGCTACGTATGTTAAAAAAGGGTAATATCAAAAAAATAAAAATTCCTAGCTGCTTTTCTAACCAAAATGTTGGCTATTTCACAATTTGGAATGGTCTGTTAAGCAGTAGAAACTTAATTGGCTGTAAGGAATGGTTTATGTTGAAGCTACCCACTCTTCCCTTCTCAGGAAGCTTACCTTATGTTTTCTCCAAAGCTTTGTTGTCACATAGTGCTGTTGGTTGCTAGCATTTCCAACTGTGTTTTTTCTTTAACATTCTTAGTCCTTCAAGGTCTGATTGAGGTGAGATCTCCTTACCTCGAGGAGCTCCTGGCTATCCTCTTCTCATCTACCCCAGAAACTGCCTCCAAGTTTCCTTCTACTAAGCCAGTTGCTGTTGTAAGTTCCTTGCTGCTTCAGGAAAGAGAGGAGACTTCAGGGAAAAAGGAATTGGACAGCTGTAGGTGAGTTGTGGGAAGGGGAAAGCAGCAGCCCTCTCTGGTTCTAGCGATACCTTCTGTGACACTGTGATTGTCTTGTCTTCTCCAGTGGCACTGAAACTACCTGGCCTGGTCCCTCCTCAGGACTTCTGATTGACTGGCTTGAAATGCTGGATCCTGAAGTGATCAGCAGCTGTCCTGATCTCCAGCAGAGGCTTCTTTTCTCTTGGAATAAGGTTTGAGTACCTCTCTTGGCCTGAGCTTAAATCTCAGAAGATCTCGTTTCTTTCTGGAGGTTGTTAACAGAAGCATGGGAATGGGTTTCTGTGTGTGTGTGTGTGTGTATGTGTGTGTGTGTGTGTATATAATGTATATATACATATATACACATTATACATTATATATATAGATATGCACATACATGATATACACATTAGATATACATATATGCATTATACATTATATACACACATATACATATACCCATTGTATATATACATAGTATACATATGTATGTGTATAAATACATATGTATGTATGTGTGTATGTGTACATACACAGAAAGGAGGAGTATGATGGATTTTTCAAAGGAAGAAGGGTTTTGCATTGTTTAACTAATTAGGAACTTAATGTATGACCCTGTTTTTTCCATTTCTTGCATTTATTTCCTGTGTGGTTTCCTGCTATGCTCCATTTTTGAATGGGCAGCAAGATGAGAGGAATTGATTTTCTTCGATAAAGCCATGTTAAACATTTCCTACGGCACGTACTAGTTTATCTTTTGAGAAAACTCTGCTGATTGTACTAACAGATTTTTTTTTCCCAACTCATGTTTATTTATCCTCTTTTTGAAGAGTTATCCAAGAAAACAGTTTGTTTCTTGCTCCCTGTTTGGTGTAGCCACAGAATGTTCTCATAAACTGGCTTTGTTTTCCAATGTTAGACTGATTAGTAAACACTTGGTTTTCTTTTTCCACAGTCTAAAAGTCATTCTGGCTCTCAGGTGCTGTCTTTCCGCCCATACCTCTTGGCTCTCCTTACACACCAGTCTAATTGGAGTACTCTTCATCAGTGCATCCACATTCTGCTTTGCAAAAACCGGGAGCAAAGGTGAGTGAGTACTCCTCTTACATCTGAGGAAACCTGGTTGTGTGGTTTTATCTCATCAGTACAGATGCTGTCATCCTTTAAGTGACTTTTGTGCCTTCCTGATTGTAACGTGAGGCACACTGCTAACAGGGTGATGTGTCATCATGATGGCTGTGGCATACCTTGACACAAATTTTTGTTAGACAAAACCTTACAGGTTCTTTGGGGTTGAATGTTGGTCAGTGAGTAGAGGATATAATGAAAAGATGGCACATGATCTTGTTTCAAGTGTGGTTTATTGTGTATGCCATCTACAGAGTATGGCTGGCAGACCCAATAGAAGCATAGTCATGGTGCCTGACACTTGTGTTTCTGAATCTTGAAATGGGGCCACATGGAAGGTGTTTTTGAGTCTACAGATTCCTCTCTCTTTAGAGAGAACAGTACTTCTTTTTGGCAGGTTCATTTTCACTGAGTCCTTGTTTATGTTTTTTTAGCTACCTTTTCTCACTCCACTGGAGAACTAAAAAAAGCGTTAGTAAGAACAATGTGTTTGGCTTCCTTTGGATTTGATAATTTGGGGTTTGACCTGTAAGACTGTTTGCAAGGGAAAAGAAACTGCATAACCCCTCACAGTACTCATGTTATGCTGTCTGTGGTTTCTGAAGTAACGCATCCCTTGGGAATACTAATTACCCCCAAGGAGAAAGCCATGGGGATGTTTTTTGTACTAGTCAAAATCTCTTTCATCTTTTTTTCTTTGTGTAGAGGTGAGACTCTTTCACATACACACACTTTCATATTCAGTACCTTAAAGATTACTTCCTGTTTCTAAGCTGAAATGGTATTTCTGTTCTGGATTCTCTTATTTTTTTTCCTCAGGTTTGACCCATCTGCTGCTTTGGATTTCCTGTGGGCTTGTATTCATGTTCCTCGAATCTGGCAGGGAAGGGACCAGCGGACTCCTCAGGTACCAAATAATGCCTTTCCAGATGAGTGAATGGAAGTGTAACTGAGTGTTTTCATGTTTGGAGCTTGCCCTTTGGGATAGAGACTTTTCCTGACTGTCCTCTGGGCTGCATTACAGAAACGACGAGAAGAGTTTGTGCTTCAGGTCCAGGCTCCAGAACTGATAAGTTTGGTGGAACTCATCTTAGCTGAGTCAGAAACCAGAAGCCAGAGTACTGAAGATGCTTCATGTAACCTTATCCAGTCACGCTTGCCCCTGTTGCTTAGCTGTTGCCATGGAGATGTTGAGAGCATCAAAAAAATAACAGAGTACCTGACAGGCAGCATCCAGCAATGGGGAGACAGGTGAGGACCCCTAAATGTTCTTGGATGTCTTCGTGCTTGAATATGAGTAATTTAGATAACAGATATAATTGGGTCTTATAATCTGGCCCTGACTGTTTGTCTTAAAATATGACCACTAATCAGAAGGTGTATCTTCTTAGCCCCAGAGTTTTAACCTGGATCTGATTCAGTCTAGCCCCAGGGATTGATGTCTCTAGTCATGACTAGGTCATTGTCCCTTTGCATTTGATTGTAGCTTGGGGTGGGGCATGATACCTATAGAAAACCAGCATATTGAATGTTGTTGAAGGCTGTTGGTGGGCCCTGGCCTTATCTTGGTTTGATACCTTTTTAAGTCTTCCGCAAGCCTAAAATGTTGCGTTGAGCTCTTCAGATATCCTTAAGGATCTCAAGGCTTCTAGATATCACCTTAGAATGAATAATATAACTTTAAAGGATACTCTCTCTTTCAGCTTGTTAGGAAAACGCTGCCAAGACCTTCTCCTCCAGCTCTATCTGCAGCTGCCAGAGCTCCTGGTGCCCATGCCTGAGATGCTGTTGAACAGTGAGGGGGCAACCAGTAGCAGCACCTGCAAGGTGAGTGGATCCAAGGCAGAGCCATTCCTTTTCTGCAGCTGAGGCAGGGCAGGTGTGTTGTACCTGTAGTGACAGGTTCAAAAAGAGGATGGAGGCAATTATCTGATTAACTCTTCATTTTCACTTGAATATAGTACTATAAAGTTATTAGGTTAATTTAGGTAGAAGTGAGGTTGTTTGTTTGTTTTTTCAGTTTTCTTCCAAAGTTGGATAACTTTGCTTTAAAGTGTAACATGTATTTGTTTAGATTAGGGAAAAAATAGATTAGAAGATTAATGACCTTGATGTAGGTCCTGATGCCCCTATTCTCACCTGCATCTCCAAAGTCAGAATTTTGACCTTGTCTATTGCTCTCTCTTGTAATAAGCTTCCACCCTAGTAAGGTAACTCAATAACCTTGAAGCATCGTTTTCATTGCAGTCTTCAGAGTTGATAGGGCTGGATATCCATGCAAATTTATTTTGTTCTGAGTGCTATTTGAATCTACTGTCCTTAATGATGCCTAGTTCAACAAAAATTTACTTCTGTGTATGTAGCCTTAATGCTAGGGAATTTGATCTGTTGGGAACTGGGAAGCTAGTTTAACCATTGAACTCCAACAAAAAGAAAAGTTCAGTAACATCAAGGAAACTTAAGATAAGGAGCTCAGAGTCCATTGGAGAAAGAGAGGGCAAGCTTCATTTTAAACTCTGTCAACTCCATCCAGTTTCATACTCCATACCCTCCTGCCACTTAGTCATTGTTGGATATAAGTAATAAAATTAGGAATGAATTGTTTCTGTAATGCTGTATTCTTCATGGCTCAGAATCCTCGATCTTCCTTTCAGCTCGATGCTCTGGTTCACCGATTCATCCTCCTCCTCGCAGACACCAGCGACTCCAGATCCTCTGAGGGCCGGGTAGCAGATGCCAACATGGCATGTCGGAAGTTGGCTGTGGCACACCCTATCCTGCTGCTGAGGTCCTAGTCATTTCCTCCTTTGCTGCTTGGGTAATGGGTGGGAGAATTTCTTTATTTATCTCTAGGGAGGGAGGTCACATTCCCTCTCCTCATTATAGAATTCAGACTGTGGCCTCGCTGGTTTCTAGCCTGAATTGGTGACAGGCTGTGGTGACCCAGCTGGAGTGTGGATGAACATAAGGATTTTTACCCCTCTGTTTTAGGCATCTGGCCATGATTGCTGCCCTGCTTCATGGGCGAACCCACCTCAACTTCCAGGAGTTTCGTCAGCAGAATCACCTGACGTTCTTCATTCATGTCCTGGGGATCATAGAGCTGCTGCAGCCACAGGTGTTTCAAGATGAACACCAGAGGGCGCTTTGGGACTGTCTTCTCTCCTTCATCAGATTGCTTCTGGTAGGTGACCATTGTCCTTTGCTTAATTTATTGTTTCCTGAAGGCCTTTGCTTGAGGCGGGGGCTTGGTACAAATTTTGTGAACAATTGCATGCTGTTTGTGTTCTCCTTTAAGGAAGACTGTCTCAGTGCATGCAGGAAGAGATAGCTAGGCTGCAGCATCTGCAGAATTTTAGACTACCAAAATATTGCTTCTGTTTAATGTGGGATATGTGCAATTACATGGGTTCTTCCCTTCAGAATTATAGGAAATCCTCCCGTCACCTCGCTGCCTTCATCAGCAAGTTCGTCCAACTTATTCACAAGTATATCACATGCAATGCACCGGCTGCAATCTCCTTCCTGCAGAAGCATTCTGACTCACTCCAGTAAGCGTACCCTCTTTTCCTACACCTACTCTCTAGGGTCTAAATGTTTACGTTCCAGACAAATAGAGTCCCATGGAAAGCTGGGAGCTTCTCAGATAATTAATTTTCCCTGGCATTTGGGTTTACCAGATGCACTGATTCCAATGAGGATGGATTGACCAGGAAAAGCGAACTCTTTAAATTGGTAACTAACAAATCTGAAACTAAAGGGTAGTTAAAAAAGAATAATAATAATATTAACCATGGGGTCTAACGCCATATATAGGAAAAGGAAATCTTAGCCAAGATTTTTGGGTCTCGGGTGTAGAGCATGAACAGCAGATGCTGCTTTGCCCACTGCAGCCATTCTAGAGATGTTCCCTCTCTGTGTATTACTGGCGTTCTACTTGGACCATATTTTCTTCTCTGTACGTTGGTTTGCCTGTTTGACATCCTAGCACGATACTTTCTTCCTCCCTTTCTCTCTAGCCCTTATAATTACAACTTTCTTTATCTAGTCTTCTACCTGTCGGTATCTTACTGAGCTGAGAGCTAGTGTTTTCTTTCTCCACAGTGACTTATCTTCAGACAATGGTGACCTGGTGATGCTGAAGTCTCTCTTAGCGGGGCTAAGTCTTCCCAGCAAGAATAGTGTTTCTGACCATGGCTCAGATGAAGAAAGGGATGGTGAGTTTAGGGAAGGCTGCTCTCTAAGGGTTACCATAGGGGACTATTCTGCGAGGTTGACTAGGTATCAGCTTCTACGAGGAATACAAAAATAGATTGTATTGAAAAAAAGACATCCAGGACCCAGTTGCTATTGCTAAGGTACAGGAACCATATAAACTTGTTTGGGCATCTTATTCCCACTTTATGTCTTCATTTCCCAAAATTCAGTTAGCTGTGAACCAGGCTTCCTGCTCAGTGTAAATAGAGTATCTGCATAATGGGAACCAACTACTTTTCCAGAAGAAAATTCTCGTTTGTGTTTGTTCTGAGCTAAGGAGAGTGGGTTCAGAAAAGAGATCATAGAATGACAGGAGGAAACCTTGGCTAAGGAACTGCTGCCCAGCAAAAATATGTCTAGGATGAATTCTAGTGTTGCTATTCAAAAACGGTGGGTATGGTTTGCTTTTTGGACAGTTACAGAAAATGTTTCAGGCATCTTCTTTTGCTGTTGATGTCACCATCCTGACCCTTAGAAACTGAATTCTCTTTTATAAGTCACTTATTTCAGAAAATACTGCCAGCTCTGAAGGCAGTTTCAGAAGAGTTCAGAAATTTTTTGAACAGTAGAATAAGTGCGTGACTCTAGGTGACTGTGTTGAAAGGGATAACATGGGGCGGCTAGATAGCGCAGTAGATAGAGCACCGGCCCTGAAGTCAGGAGGACTTGAATTCAAATCCAGCCCGAGACCAAACACTTGACACTTACTAGCTGTGTGACCCTGGGCAAGTCACTTAACCCCAATTGCCTAAAAATAAAAAAATGAAAGGGATAACATTCAGTTGATTATTTAATTTCTGGTATGCTTGAAAAACAACTTTCATGTTATGTACATCATGCATTCTGGTTATTGCCTGGTATTTGGGCAGACAGGGCTAAATCAATTTAAGTGACCAGATCAGAAGCTCCCTAGCCATTTTAGCCATACTGGAGTCTGAACGTGGAGTCAGGAAGACCCGAGTTCAGATCCCACTTCTGCTACTTACTCGCTATGTAACCATAGGCAAGTCAACCTTTCTGAGCTTTATTTTCCTTATTTGTAAGATGGGAGCAGTAATACCTGTAGCACCTGCGTCATAAGGTTGTCATGATGCTCTAAGGAGATAATATACATAGTGTTTTGCAAAACCTAAAGTATCTACAAGTGTTAGTGATTTTTATTGTGTTTCTTCCAGATGACACTTCTGCTGGCTCCCTGCCTCTAGTCAGTGTCTCTCTCTTCACTCCTCTGACAGCAGCTGAAATGACCCCCTATATGAAGAGATTGTCCAGGGGCCAAACTGTAGAGGGTAAGCTAGGAGCCCAGGTGAAGCCCAGGCTGGGAAGTATCCAGTTACATCTGTATCTCTAGAACAGTGCGTATTGTAGAAGAGCTCTGAGGCTTTCTCCCATGGTCATGAGTAGCAGGCACCGTAATGAGCTGAGATATGTGCATGGACAACTGAAGGAGATTTTTAATTCGGTGTCAGGCCTACGGTAGAAAGAAGATGTAAGCAGGTGGAGAGAGAGAGTAGATCTGAGCAAGATGAAACATCTGTTGCCTTTTGGCAACAGCCTCAGCCTGAGATAGATGCTCAGAAAGACTGGAAAAAGCAGCAATTCAAATCAGACATTTATGAAGACATCTACTTTGTGAAAGGCACTGTGCCAGCCACCAAGGATACAGAGGCAAAGAGCAGCCCTGCCCCTGTCTTCAAGGAGTTTTTATCCTAGTAGATTAGGTTCAAAAACAGGAATATTAGTTAGAGCTTATTATGAAAGTGAGGAAGTCACTTAATCTCCTGGAATTGCATGGATGATATCAAGCTATTTCCAATAACAAATGAGGTTTTGGTGTAAAATGCTAGGGGTCAGGTTTTGACAGGCCTAACTCCAGAATAAACCAAGTGTGGAGTGATCCATCATAGGGGAATTTTGCAACTGGGTTAGACAACGAATTAATTTAGGTGTTTGAAGGGCTCTACTGTTGCAGCAGAAGCTTTAACAAAATGATTTTAAAGTCCTCCCCCATCTTCTAAACCCCTAATTTCCTAATTAACACAAAATGGAAGGAAATGAATTCCAGGAAACATTATTGACCATTGAGGTAGACGGGATGCACAGTGTATCTTTTGCATGTGGCTTTTTGAGGAAACACATTACACAGCACAGAGCTCTTCCGTCAGTCGCTGTGTGGGTTCACTCTTAATTAGTGGATATCTAGGGGTGCTTCACTGTATTACCTGTTAGTTTGGTGCTTTTCTGTATCTTTTTCTGTCTCTCTGACACCTTCAGCCTGTTTCTCTTTATATTTAGATATCTTGGAAGTTCTGAGTGACATAGATGAGATGTCCCGGCGGAGGCCAGAAATCTTGTCCTTCTTTTCTGTAAGTGCCATGGAAAGGAACTCTCTTGTCCCATCCAGCTAGCTTACTCCTTTTGGGTCTTAATCCCTTCAAACCAAAGCCCAGGGTTCCCATTGCTACAGAGAAGACTCACTTCCTTTAGTCATCAGCAGGAACCCCCCTGCTGCCCCCATTCTTGGAATGCCAGGAAGTGTGACTGGAAGCTCTTGGAGCCCCAACTAAGAAAGACCATATTGTCCCTGACATAGGAATCTCAGGCACTTCATCCTTGGTCTCCATCCTGACCCACTTTCCAAGATGAATCAGGATTCTTCTTTCTTCACCCGTTTCTTACTGAGCATAGGGATCTACCTCCCAATCTGGAAACAGGAATCGAGGTGGTGACTTCTCCTCCTTTCCTTCTCAGACCAACCTGCAGAGGCTGATGAGTGCTTCTGAAGAGTCCTGTCGGAACCTGGCCTTCAACCTTGCCCTGCGCTCAATACAGAACAACCCTAGGTGAGAAACAGAGGGGCCGTCAAAGTCCACTACCACTCCACTCCACACACCTTGTATATCTCGTCTTTTATTGATGAACTTTTTGACAAATTGTCTCCTTTGCTGAAGGGTTGGAGCCAGGCCAATGTGAAAACACTTGTAATAGAGCATAGTTAACAGCTCAACCAAATAGTTAAGATGAAGATCAACTCAGAAAAGTAGCACAGCTCATGGAGTCACCCCATCTGGTTAGAGCAGCTTTAAAAGAAATTTTGTATCTTGTCCCCTGAAAAAGTGAGATCAGCTAGGGCTCTATCTCTGGGATACTGTGGCATGAAGTTGTGAGGGTCAAAAGGACCGAAATAGAAGTTTACCAGATGCTCTAAAGTGCGTCTGAAATAAATTTAGATAATAGAATTTTAGAGCTGGAGATCATCTGATCCCCTCATTGCATGTGGGATGAAACTGAGGCCTGAAAAAGTCCTAATGCTTCCATCTACCTAACACATTTGTGGTTTGTATCCATTAATATGTGTGGAAGTTCATCACAGATACACAAGAAAAAAACCAGAGATAGGACTAGAACCCAAACCTGCCAGGACTTGTGCCCCCATTCGTCCTCTTTATTATGAATGGTAAAGGCCCTTCTCACTAAATGGCTCATCAAGGGCTTCAGTATTAGGATAAAATGAGGCAGGACCAGGGGTGCGGTCACCAGAGGTGCTGATGGGAGCCTCCTTGTGTGTTGTAGCATTGCTGCTGACTTTCTGCCCACATTCATGTACTGCCTTGGAAGTCGGGACTTTGAGGTGATGCAGACAGCACTGAAGAACCTGCCTGAATATACCCTCCTGTGCCAAGGTGGGCTGTTTCTTTTCCAAGTGTTCACCTGGCTTGGCCTTGATAGGCCAGTGTCCAGTATCTGGCAAGCAGGGTCCCATTGTCTCATTGGATGCCCTTATTTTCTTTGTCCCCTGAGGACCCCCGCTGTGGCCTATAGGTCTCAGGTGGGTGGGAGTGGGGACCATTCCACTGTTCAGAGGAGGGTATTACGGACCTGGCCTGTGAATCGTGGATCCTGTGCTGTAATTGCTCCTAGGAAATCCCTTGTTCTTTCTGGAGGAGCTGAATTCATGTTTTGGAGAATAATTCCCTGACAAACTGATCAGCATTGTTTTCCTCTGATCCTGCGCTGATTAAGCACCTACTGTGTTTCCTAGAGAGTGGCGCTGCAGAGCCTGAGAGCTGTGCTCTTGTTTCTGTCCAGGATGAATCCCCATGATGCCCTGAAAAGGCAGCTGGGCAGCCCCAGAAACAGAGCAAGCCAGTTGATCTCCTTTTCTTTGCTTCCTTTTTCAGAGCATGCAGCCGTGCTGCTGCACCGAGCCTTTTTGGTTGGTATGTATGGACAAATTGACACCAGTCCCCAGATTTCTGAAGCTTTGAAGATTCTGCACATGGAGGCTGTAATGTGATTGGTCAGGGGCAGGACCTTTGGTTGATTTAAAGACACAGAACTGTGTCTCAAGGAGTCAAAGCTCAAGAGGTTCAAGGTCTATTTGTGGTCTCATTAGGGGGAAGTGCACAAAGTGCCATGTAAGGGTGGGAAAAGGGAAGGGAAGGATACTCATTCCAAGTGCTTCGCACTAGGGACCATCAAGGCTTTTAAGCAGTGAAGAGGGACCACCTATCGTTCTTTACCCTGGTCCCATCGGTTGGGTAACTAGGGCATTGACTTCTTTGCCAATTGCTGAACATGGAGAGCATGTTTGCCATCCCATCGTCCCATCGGACTGGAGTGCTGCCTAGACGCTGTAGATGTCACAGCCACAAGAGAAGCCAGTTTCTGAGTTGGCACCAAAAGGGACATAGGGTTGGGGTGGGTGGTTTTTTATTACAACTTTCTAAATTAAATCTAATGCCTCATGTACTGCCTGCCTAGATTTCCTCTTTGACCTTTCCTCCTTCTGTGTCTGCCTAATGTCTGAAGTCTAAACTGCTGGGAACCACTTTCCCTCAGACTGCTGAGAATGTACTTGAGGAAGAGCCTGGCATAATGGCCCGGCGGAGCCACAGGGACCTTCGTTGGGATCTCACTTCTGATGCTATCTGTGAGCCTCAGTCTCCTCATCTCTAAAATGGGGGTGATAATTCCTGTATGACCTACCTCACAGGGTTGTTGTGAGGCTCAAATAAGCTAATACATTTAAAGCACTTTGCAAATTCTGAGGAGCTGTAAAATCTCATTTATTGTTTCTATTCATTAAGCTACTCACAGGTAAAGATGAAGGAGTTTGGGAACTTCAGTCAGGAAGGCGTTCTGAAGTTTGTCCCCAGCGCTTCCATTTGTTGAATGATTGCACAGGCTGCTAATCCTCTCTGGATCTCTCTTAAAAAATGAGGACAGTGATGGGCTTTGAGAATTGCTGCGGCCAGAAAATTCATCCCTTTGAGCTAGATAGGGAGTTCCCTTAGGGATTGGCATAAAGTCTAGCCCTGGCCTTGTACCTGAAGCTGTCCCAGCTTGGGAAGCTTGAAGGCTTTGAGAATCCAGGGTTACCTCAATGCCATGATGAAGTCGTGCTACCATACAGAGGGGTAGAGAGGCCGGGGGCGGGGTGCAGCTCGGGGAGCTGTGAGGGATGTACTTGCTTATAACATTAATTATTGCAAGACTGTTGTGTGACTTACCTTGTTTGACTGGTTTTCAGAAACTGAAAGGCTCGTAGATGTAGAGCTAGAAGGGACCCTAAGAGCATCTAGCCCAACCCCCTCATTTTACAGATGAGGAAACTGAGGCCCAAGGAAGTTAAGTGATTTGTCTCACAGTAACATAGGTATTAAGCATTGGGGCAGGATTCACACCTAGGCCCGCTGACTCCAGAGCCAGGTCTCTTCATTGTACCAGTCTACTTCAGGAGTGAGTCAAGGCTGTGAGAAGGGTCTTTATGAGGAAGACACACATGGTAAAGAGTGGAGCCTCCCTGTTCTGTCCCAATTACAGAACTGAGAAACAGTTCACACCAGTGAATTCATGGCCACCGCAGGACAGTCACTAACAGTCCCTTTTACGATGAGATGTCCCCAGGAGGGACTGCCCTGGACACAGCCCCTCCTCACTGGATGCCATCCTTGTCCTCCCCAGACTTGCCTTGTCCCTTGGGTGGTTGTGTTAAGCACCTGCAGCCAGGCTCTTCCAGTTCTCAGAGCACAGATGTAGGGAGGAGCAAGGAGGGGGCCTTGTTGGAAGGAAGAGGGTGAGAGATCTGTAGGCTTAACTAGATCAAGTGCTGATTCGCAATGTGATCTTTTAAATGGAGCAATTAGAGCAGTTGCTAATGATTCAACATACGCCCACCTTCCACAGTATCTGCTTTGTAACAGATGAAGACACTTGAACAATTACTGTTAATTATAAATTAAGGGAAGCTAAAGCTGAAAAGAGCTTCAGCTTGAGTAAGTGGTTTCCTGAGGGAGAGCCCTCTTCTTGTAATGAGAAGGTTGCAAAAGCTGTGATATTTGGTACTTTCGTAAAACTACTCCCTGACAGATGTGTGTCAGGAACCTGTAATCAGTTTACAAAGTTGGTCACCTTAGGCCAAATCTAAGAAGAGATGAGAGAAAGAGACCATCTTTCTCGGGGGTGAGATAAACAGATGAGAATGGAGGCACAGCTTCATAGAGCCAGGGAATAAACAATTCTACTTGAGCCCTATATTAGAGGTGGAGGGAATCCTAATAATAGCTGAGACCCTTCTAAGTCGACTGTGCATTATATCATTTGATCTTCACACCAACCTTTTGAGGGAGGTGCTGCAGGTACTCTCCTCACTTGTCAGATGAGGGAACTGGAATACCCAAAGGTTGACTTGCTGCTGTAAGTTTGCAAAGCAGGTATTGAACCCAAGTCTCTCTTGACTCCAAGTCTTTCAAGTTCCAAGGACTTTTCCTGTCCTTTCCATCACATCACATTGCCTCTTTATTGGGATTTTAGGCTGTATAAAGTGTAATGTCCAAAGTGAGGGAGGTAATAGTCCCACTGTCTTCTGCCCAAATAAGGCTAGAATTCTGTTCCATTCTGGGCGTTGTATTTTATGTGGTACACTGACAACCTGAGAGGTGGGTGACCATGATGAAAGTCTCAGAATCATGGTCATAATAATTTACATGTAGGGCTCTTATGGTTTACCAAGAGCTTTTCACATCCTTAGCTCACTTGTTTCTCAGCGATGACTGGGTAAGGCAGGTGTAATAGATGCAAGGTTTGGTCATATTTTACAGACTGTTGTTTGGAGGAGTCTTCTTTCTTATTCCATAGTGCTACTAGAAGTAACAAGACCAAGCTGACTGAGCCACCTACTAATTTAACTGGGCCTTTTCTGTGAATTGTCATTTTGAATAGCAATCCTATCCCTTTCTGATTGACTTTTTTTTTTTTAGGCAGTTGGGGTTAAGTGACTTACCCAAGGTCACACAGCTAGTAAGTGTCAAGGGTTTGGGCTGAGGTGGGGTTTGAACTCAGGTCCTCCTGACGTCAGGGCCGGTGCTGTATCCACTGTGCCACCTAGCTGCCCCTCTGATTGACTCTTTATCACACATCCATAGTAGCTGCTCAAAATCTTTCTGCAAGCCCCCAACTCTACACCCAGCATGCTCTTTAATAAATTAGCAAATGATCTGGCTGCCCACCTTCTTGAGAAGATAAAGGGCATCTCTTGCAAGCTCTCTCATCTTCATACCTCAAAACATCATATGTTCTATTTTTTCCTTCTGGTCTGAATGGATGATATTGCCCTCTTTGCCAAGCCCTTCACTTGAATCTTTGATTTCATCCATTCCTGTATTCCTGGGACAGACTACAATCCATTGATCATTCTGTCTCAATCTATTTCTGATGGTTCCTTCTCCACATGCGTACTCACATCATGCTATTTTTAGAAAATCATCCATTGACCCTGCTCATCCCTAAAGTATCATCTCCACCTCTATTTTCTCATTGCCCAGTAATTATTCAGTCCCCCCTATCTGTCTTCTATCCGGACTCCTTTACTGAAACTATACTCTCCAAGGTCACCAGTGACTAACGTTCCAAATCCAGTGATATTTTTTTAGTCCTATTCTTCCTTGACTTTTCTTTGGGAGCTTGCACACCCCCTTCTGAATATTCTGGCTTCTGTGACACTACTCTCTCTTCTGTCTCTCCCTGGATTGGTTTCTCCCAACACTCTTAAGTGTGGGTGTCCACTAAGGTTCTGTCCTAGGCCACCTTTTCTATATATTCTCTTCATTGGCAAGCTTATCTACTCCTGTGTCTTCAATGACCTCTCTGTGATTTTAAAATCTATATATCTAGCCCTGATCTACTGAACTATATAGACCCCATATCTCCAGTCCACTAATGGATATCTTTTTCTCTATGTGCTGGCACCTCAAATTCAGCATGTCCAAAATTTAATGTATCATCTTCCTCTGTGAACCTGCCTTTATTTCCAACTTTCTCTCCAACTTTCTTATTTCTGTTGATGGCAAGGGAAGAAGATAGGGAAAAGGACCCAGGGCATTTTCCTCAAGAATTAGACTCCATCATGGAAAAACATGGCCTGGAGAACACAGAGATGGCTATAAAGGATGACTAGGTGACATTAACTTCAGAATGTTTTGAGACAGGTACATCTAAACGTCTGAAACACACTCGGTGCTCCCAAGCAAACCTCTAAGCAGATGTCAGACTGAAAGAGGTTTGGAGATGCTGTTTTTATGTGCCCATGCGCCTGATCCTTGTGCCACAGTCCTGCCATTAAAAAGTAGGCAGTGGATGGCTATGGTCATAGGCTCTTGGAGTTTGAAGGAACCTCAGATCATCTACCCCAACCCTGACCTGAAGCATGAAACTCCTTAACAACATCATCCAGCATGATATACATGAGTTCAGATCCTGAATCTATTACTTAACATCTTGTATAACCTTGGGCATGCCTTAGTTTTTTTCTATAAGATTTCAGGGAATAGATTAGAGAAGTTCTAAATTCCTTTCCAGCACTAAATCCTATAATGCTTAATTGGAGGCAGTGTCACTAAATACATGTACCTGTCTACCTTGAACCAGATTGTTTTGGGACCTATCTGTGTCGTCTCTAGTGTCATCTATTTTTCTGTCTTCTGTAAAGACAGTAGAGCTTGAGGATCTGAGTCCAAGTTCTCATGATTACTACTAATCTCCAACTTTGAGAATTTGTTGGAAACTATTGTTGAAGGGAGGTAGGCAGTTGTAATACCACTAACTCCCTGTTGCTCCATTTTAGGAGCCCTAGTTCTCTCATAATGTTCATAGGGAAGGGAATGAGCGTTTATTAAGCACTTACCATGTGTCAGGCACTGTGCTGTAATTGCTTTAAAAATATCTCATTTGATCCTCACAACAATGCTGAGAGGTGCTCAGAGCTATCCCCATTTTACAGTTGAGGAAACTGAGGCAAACATAAGTTTTTAGTGACTTGCCCAGGGTCACACATTCCATTCTGGACATTGTACTTTATGAGGTGTGCTAACAACTTGAGAGGTGGGTGACCATGAGGCCTTCAAAATCATTGTCATGATAATCAACATATAGGACTTTATTGTTTACAAAGAGCTCTGCATTTGATTCTCAACAATGGTCGGGTAAGCTTGGTGTAGTGGATTCAAGGTTTAATCATGTTTAAAGTGTAAATAAATGGGTTTAGTTCAGAGGACTGGTGGCTGAGATCAGATTTGAACTCAGGTCTTCCTGTCTCCAGGTCAGTACTTAATCCACTGTGCCACCTCTTCTGCCACAATAGGTTACTGTCACTGACAGTAGAAGAAATACTAGGAGCCCTGTTGAGTAGGGGAGAGACAAGGGGCTGTTTCCTCCTCTACCCCTGTGCTGCACTTGTCCATGCCATGGTATAGAAAGGTTCCTTGTTCTAGTCTCATCTCTTCCACTAACTCCCTATGACTTTGGGCAAGTCTTTTGACCTTTTCAGTTTCCTCATCTGAAAAATGAGGGGGTTGGACTGGATGATCTCTAAAATCCCTTAAAACTCCAAGATTCTGGGATTCCTTCCTGAAGAATGGAAGCAGGCACAAAGGGCCTATGTTTTTTAAAGCCAGGGGCCTCATTTCTTTATTTACTGCCAATGAGCTGAGTTGGAATGCTAGCTGGGGATCTCTACAGCATGAGAGAGAGGCCAACAATCTCATTCTTCTCTAGCATTACTCCCCAAGGATGGGAGTGGGTAGCAAAGTAGACACAAGTCTCCCAAATGCCTCAGACAAGCATATTTGCCACGCATGTCCAGTGGTTCCAATCTGTATGGTCTGTGCTCTAGGTAAGGATCTTGTCTTTCAGGGACAGCAGGAATAGGTGTTCAAAAGCTGCTTAAAAAAAAAAAAGCCATCAACTCCATTCCCATTCAAACCTTGCCTGTCTTCAAGAAGGTTACACGTAGTAGGATCAGGTAGCATGGTGTGGTTTAAAATATGGCATTGGGAAGTTGGAAAACCTCAGTTTGAACCTCAGTTCTTTTACATGCTGACCTTAGATTAATTACTTCTCTGCTTCTCTCTCCTCCTACATAAAAATGAGGGGGTTGACCTCTAAGGTCCTTTCCAAATCCTGTGATCTGATGTTAAGCCTTAGGATCATAGAACTAGAGTCTGAAGGGGCCTTGGAGATTGACTAATCCAAATCCTACATTATACATATTTTGGAAATTGTGGAATTGTTATATGCCTCTGCCACTAACTGTGTTACATTGGGCAAGTCTCCTTGTCCCCCCTCACTCCCCATCTCTGGGCTTTTCTTTCTTTATCTGTAAAATGAGGGAACTGACCAGGTGATCTCCAAGGTCCCTTCCAACCTACAGATTTGGTGACTGATTGGGCAGTAGACTGATTGGGAGACCTTATTTAGCAAACTGTCCCTATGGATCTTATTTTCCTCCCTTTTTCCTGCCCCACCTGCACATCTCCAAGTCTGAGAAAGGAATACAGGCTCTCTAGGAAAGGTGATTGAACAGAGGCTTCCTCTGTGGCAACCAGCTAGAGGCAGCCTTTCTAGATGAAGGGGAACCTCAGGAAATGGACTATTTTGAAAGTCCAGGGAGGAAGTGATCCAAGATGATATAGGAGGGGATGGGGGCAAGAAAAAAGGTAGAAAGAAATAGAAAGGAATGAGAAATTGAGAGAGTCAACATGCATTTATTAAGCACTTATGGGCCAAGCACAGACCTAAGTACTGGAAATGCAAAATACAATTTAAAAAAAAAGACAGTCCTTGCCCTCAAGAAGCTTACTTTCTAATGGTGAAGGCAAATAGGAGTGAAAAAGGGGCGGGGGGGGAGGGGGCGGGTGTTGTAGGTAAGGAGGAATGTTAGGTGGAGAAGTCCAAGGAGCCAGGAGGGAAGTGAAGGAACATGACTGTCTCAGGCCTTCCTCAAAATGGGGGTCCTGAGAGGAGCTCACCAATTGGAGAAGGAGGTGGCAGAAATAGAGGCATCTTCCAGGGTGAGAAAGCTACTGGATGTGGAAAAGTCTGGAGAATCAGGAACAGAGATGGAAGGGGAGAGAATAAGAAAGAAAAATTGTGAGAGAAACCATAGAGCCATAGGATTTAGAATTGTAAGGGGGTCTTAGAAATCACATAGAGAGTCAGGATTTCATGAAGGAGGAGACTATAAGGGGAGTGACTTGCTCAAAGTTACACAGGCAATCAGTGGCAGTATCAAAATTAAAACATAGGCCTTCTGATGTAAAATCTAGTGTTATTTCTACTACATTCGGGAGAATGAGAACAGTGGGAGTAGGGGGATATGAGCTATAGCAAGAGTTTCTTGTTGGTTAGGGGTTGGGAATGAGATGAAAGAGAATCTCTCATCTTTCTTCTAAAGAACTCCATAGTCTAACCTTTGGCCTCAAAAATAGCTTTGTCAAGTAATGAAGGAGAGGATAGGATCTTTTCCTTTACAGAGTTTGAGTCAAAAGGGATTTCCATGATCAAGAAGTCCAACCCATACATGAAAAGAATCTCCATTATGACATACATGGCTAGTGGTCATACAGGCCCTGCTTGAAGACCTCCAAGGAAGCGGGAGCTCACCACCCTTCTAGGAAGCCTATCCCAGCCTATGGACAGTTCTAATTGATGGGAAGTGTTTCCTGACACTAAGCCTAAATTTATCTGTTGTCAATGTCCAACTCATTTCTGCTGCTTATACCACCCCCTAGAGCCAGATCAATTTGAAAGCTCCCCAAGACAGCTGATCCATATTTGAAGGAAGTGATTGTATCTTCTCCGAGTCCTCTCTAAGCTCAAAGTCTTCATTTCCTTCAAGTGATCCTTCATGTTACAGATTCAAGGCCCTTCACTATGGTTGCTCTCCTACTGACACCATCCAGTTTATCAATGTCCTTCTTAAATTGTGGTGTCCAGAACTGGACACAATCATTCCATATGAGGTCTGAGGAGAGCAGAGTACCATGTTAACTAGTATCTCCCTGGGGGGTGTGCCCTTCAATGCTGAAAAGGAGTTCGGAGGATGAAACCAAGATACAGAGAGACAACTAAGTGACCAAACTCAGACTAGGAACCTAGTTTTTAACTGCCAGTTGAAGAAGTAAGGATTGGGGAATTTGTCCTTCATCTCCCACACTGCCTCTACTCACCTCTTTCCCCACCCCACAGAAGGGAATATTACTCTTTGCCCCTCCTCCGAGCCCCTTCCACCACCCCTCTAGTCCTTGGATCTTTTTTCAAAGACTTCCAAGGTACTGAGACACTAAGGTTCCAGTAGGGAGGACCAAACAACCCTGCCCCGTGGGAATGAGATGCCTGGAGGGAGAAGAGAGTTGTCAGGTCAGGGCTAAGAACGCATTAGCAGAAATATTTACTAAGAAATTCAATCTGTGTGGGGATCATTCTTTGCTAATTGCTGGAAGAATTTCTTTGAAGTGAAGAAATAGCTTGACTGAGAGGGGAGGAATGGAGAAAGTTGGAGGGAGGACTAGTGATTTGATTCAAAAGAAAAAGGTAGTGGTGAGTGAGGGAAGAACGCCAGTTAAGGGGGTGGTTTGCATTTTCTACCTGCCTGGTGGGTGGAGGGAAGGATTCCTGTTAGTTCTTTCTGCCTTGTGCAGGCTAGTCAGCCACTCGGCATACCCACTGGCTCCCCCAAGCTTATTCCAGCCCAGCCTAGTCTAGTCCACACTCCTTGCTTGAGCCCAGGTAAGAGGACCCAAGGGGAAGGGTCAAGCCTGCTGTTATTCTGAAGGTATTGGCAGGATTCTTTCCCCAAAAGGGATTTCCTCTCACTCCACAAGGCTTCCAGCTCCCTGAGGCCAATGCCATAACTACCAGATTCCTGAGGGTCCTCTCTCATATCCCCTCCAACCTAAGAGTATCATGAGTTTTCTTGACAAAAGGAATTGGGGATAGTTAGTCTGGAGAAAAGAAAATAGATATGGGGATAGGGCAAGAATGATGAGTGTTTTCAAGTATTTGATGGTCTGTCCTATGAAAGAAGGCTCAGACTTGGGTCACCTGGTACCTGAGGGCAGAACCAAGAGCAATGAGTGGAAAGTGTAGAGAGGCAAAACTAGGCCTGATGTTTAGAAAATTTCCTAATAATTGGTCAATTTACCTCAAAGTGCAATAGGCT
>NW_020954585.1:52807380-52809532 GCF_900497805.2 Vombatus ursinus
ACCCCAGAGGTAGTTGCTTCCTCCTCACTTGAGGTCTTTAGGAGAAGACTAGATAAACCACTTGTTGGCTCTGTTGTGAAAATGATTCTTGTTCATATGTGGCCTGGACTAAACGACTCTTAAGGTCCCTTCCAATTGAGATTCTCTGACAATGTGATGCCTCTGGACCAGTCCCACGGTAGATAAAGAAGTGATTGTGGAGCGGGGAAGATCTGGGTTCAAATCCTACCTCTGACAAGTTCTGACTGTCTGTAGAAGTCTGGGCACATCACAAACTCTTGTTGCCCTATGCAACTGGCTGTGGCTTTAAATGGCAGAGAAAATGCTTACCTCTATTGATTGAAGGCATTTCCTCATCCCGTTCCTTATGCCAATATAATTAGAAGTCTTTCACACAATCAGAAACTGATCTCTTTGGGACTGAAGGTGGTGGGGCTGGGAGAAGTCCTGCATTTGAGAGGCTTGAGTTCATAAGAGATGGGACCACGAGAGAGACAGGGAGGGAGAAAGCAGCAACTTTTATCCTGAAGACAAAAAAAAAATGGAGAAATTGATGAAGAATGCAGAGGCCACTTCAGCTAGCTGACCTTTCTTTTCCAGTCAATCAGCTAGTATTTATTGGTCAGCTACCATATGCCTAACCCTGGATTAGGTGCTAGGAAGGGGATACAGAGAAATACAAAATATCCTCACCTTCCTGGAGCTCCTAGACACATGGAAATTTTCCGCAGGGCTGGTACTGGCTCGCTTGTCCTGTCTTGGGGTTGCTTTTTTTTTTCCTGAGAGCTGAGTTTGCTATGGTCCCTTGATCACCTTTTCTAGCCTCTCTGGTTCTTATTTTCAAATTAGCCTAGTCTGAGCCTCCTCCAGCTAACTCCTGATCTGAGAGGGAAGGATGTTCAGCCCAAGGGGTGTTCTATATGAGCTCTAGGTCGAGGTTTTCTCCACCCAACACCAATCCTCTTCCACTCTAACCCAGGCCTACTTCTCCTGCCTCCTTTCCTTGGCCGCCAGTTCTATGTGTGGGACCAACCCCAACCCTACAAACAAGAACTGATGTTGGCTAGCCCCATGTCAAGTATGCAAATTCAGGAGACTTTCTTAGGTAAATGGATTTTCCTACCTTCTGTTCTCCTCTTCCTGGGGAGAACATTGGGAAGAGTCTTGGTCTTAGGTGGAGGGATGGCACTGGAAGGTTGGAATTATGCTCAATTCAAGACACATTTCTTTTTTTTTTCTTTTTAATGACAATCCTAGTCTTATTTCAGAAGTGTTTTAATACAATTATAGGACAGTTACAGAGTCACATTTAATCCATTAAATACATTTAAGGTTTTAGAGAAAATAATATACATCTTGACTGTCAACACAATATAACTAAAATATTTGGTTCTTATAGTTAACATGAGACCAACTAACCCATTATGCTGGTTATTTCCTCACATATGCACTGTTGTTGTCACACTGTGTATGTATCACAGAATAGGAACTTTAGTCCATTGATTATGAAAATTGAGGGAGGCTGTACCTCCCTTTCCCCTTTGAAATAGGAATAGCCTGCAAATACCAGAAATAAATGTTTGTGAAAAATCCACAATATTAGAATTCTAAAAAGAACAGTCAAGACACATTTCTTAAGTATCTATCCTCTGCAGACCTCTGAGGGAGAGGCAAAGGTTAGATACAACTCAGTACCTGGACTCACAGTCTATGTATAGAAACTCACATTTCTAGAGTCTTTAAGGTTTACAAGATGCAACAATCCTGTGCAAATATGATTACCGTGATTACACAAATGAGAAACCTGAAGCCCAGAGGGTAAGACTAGTCTAGGATCTCATAGCTTTTAAATGTTCAAACCTTGCTTTACTCAAACCCATGTCTCCTGACTCTGAGTCCAGGACTTTTTCTTCCTTTTCCTTATTTTTATTGCTATATTTTTTTAATCACTTTCACTTCTTAATATATGCCTACCCCTCCCAGCCCCCCAGCCAGTCATCTCTTGTAAAGGAAAGATTTAAAAAGAAAGAGAAAATGTTTAGCAAAATCAACTAACACACCTGCATTTATATTACTTGTAGGACAGTATATTCCTGGGGCAGCTAGGTGGCGCAGTAGATAGAGCACCGGCCCTGAAGTCAGGAGGACCTGA
>NW_020954585.1:52809567-52826992 GCF_900497805.2 Vombatus ursinus
CAAACAAAAAGACAGTATATTCCTCACCCTTAGTTTTCCATTTCTTCAAAGAGAGAAGTTCATTTTCTCAATTCTTCTCCTAGTCCAAGTTTGGTCTTTATAATTATGCAGAATACAGTGATACATATGGATCCAAGTGAAAGGTTATATGAAGATCAAAGACATTCTTTTTAAATAATAAAATTTTATTGATGTATATAGTTTTGGGTTCACCAACATTTCCATATATATGCCCCTTTTCCCTCCCAGAGAATGATTCCTTATAACAGAATAAAAGAGGAAAAAACAGTTCCATTAAACTATCATGTCTAAAACATCTGACATTATATGGTATGCTCCATATCCCAAATCTTCCATTTTTGCAAAGAAGCAGGGGAAAGTACCTTCATTAACCTTGGTCACAATAATTTTCTAGCATTCAATTTCTATTTTTTTGTTTTGTTGTTCTTTCCATTTATATTGTGGTAGCCATTTTGTCTATTTTCTTGGTTCTATTTACTTCACTTTGCATAGACTCATAAAATTCTTCCCATGTTTCTATGTATTCATTATATTTGTGTTGTTTTCTTTTTTTACAGCATGGTAATATTCCATTATATTCACACACCACAACTTGCTTAGTCATTCCTCAATTGCTACCAAAAAGAATGTACTGTTTTAAATATTTTGGTGCATACATATGGAGTCTTTCTTTTTTGTCATTGATATCTTTGAAGTATATACCCAGAAGTGGAATTTCTAGGTCAAAAGGTATGGACATTTTAATTAACCTTCTTTGCATAATTCCAAATTGTGTTCCAGAATGATTGGACCAATTCATAGCTCCACCAGCAGTGTATTAGTTTCCCTGTCTTTCCACAATCCCTCCAATATTGACTATTTTCTGCTTTTCCTATCTTGGCAATTTGTTGGCTATGAAGTAAAACCTCCAGGTAGTTTTGATTTGCATTTCTCTTAATGTTCATGATTTGGAGCTTTCTTTCATATGCTTATTTATAGTTTGTATTTCTTCTTTTGAGAATTGTTTGTCCATATCCTTTGGCCACTTGTCTACTGGGTTTTGATTTTATATATTTTTTCTAGTTGCCTATATTTCTTGGCTATCACACAACTATCAGAAATATTTGGTATAGAGATTTCTTTCCCCAGTTCACTACTTCCATCCATATCTGAGTTGCATTAATTTTGTTCATGCAAAAGCTTTTCAATTTCACATGGAAGGGTGGTTAAAATAACCTTACAGAAATTAGACCTGACAAATATGTTACCCTTATGTGTGACTGTGAATATATATACACTTACATATATGATGCTAATTATCTATTTTATCTTTTGTGATCACTATTATCTCTTCTCAAGGGCATTCTTGAAGGGGAAAGCAGGTCATCAAAGGGCAATAGTAAGAAGATGTGAAGTTGATGAGACTCTGAGTTAAATAATTCACTCTTACATTTCAGCGTGTAGGTATTTTCTGCTTCCTTCTGAGGATTAACACAAGACATTTTCCTTGGAAGAAAGGGGAACATTGACAAAGCAACAGAGAACCTGGGTCAACTTTAGCACCTGGCAACCAAAGGAAGGGTAGTCTGTCTTTGAGAGCACCCATTACCCTAATGGCTATGTGAGGGAAGCTCTGGTCCTGGATCTCATTGAGGCCAGAGCCCAGGTAGGTATCTATTGTGTGGACCACAATGGGCCACAACATGGATATAAACTTAGACACATACACACACACACAAAGCCATGTGGACCTGTACACAGTCATATAAGCACAGAGATAATCATCCAGACACACATGGACACATTGGATAAATCAGATGCACAAAGGCACTCAGCTAGAGAAACCTAGCGTAGTACAGAGCAAAGAATACTGGATTTGGAGCCAGATGACCTGTGTTCAAATTCTGACTCATCCTGGATTTCTGCCAGTGTGACAATAGGTAAGTCGCAACTTTTCTGGTCTTCATTGTCCTCATCTGTAAAATAAGGGGGTTGGTCAAGATGTGTGGTAGCTGTGTGAGGGGAGAAAACAGGACATAATTGTGACATGTTGTGGAGGTAGAAATTAGAAGATTTTGCAGTTGTGGGGTGAGTTAAAATGAAGGCTTAAGAAAGACACAGTGGTTTCACATCTGGGTAACTGAGAGGAAGGTAATGCCTCAACAGAAATAAGGAAGTTAGGAAAAGGAGTGAATTAGGAGGTGAGATAGTTCTGTTTTGGACATGTTGAATTTGAGACACCTTGAGAATATTCAGTTCAAATGTCTAGTAGATAGCTGGTGACAGAGGAGAGAGACTAGGACTGGATATAGAGATCTGGGAGTCAGATGCGGAGAGATGATAACTGAACCCACAGGGTCGGATAAAGTCACCAAGTGAGAAAGTGCAGAGAAAAAAGAGAAGAGTCCTGGGTACACCCAGCCATTAGATGTTGTAACATGGATGATGATCCAGCAAAGGAAGCTGTCCAGGCAGAACAGAACTGAGCAGGTAGGGTGTGACATAATAATAATAATAATAGCTAACATTTATGCAGTTCTTTCTATGTGCCAGGCACTATGCTAATCACTTAACAAATACTTCTCATCTGATTCTCACAACAACCGTGGGAGGCAGGTGCTATTATTATCACTGCCCCTATTTTACAGTTGAGGCAGACAGAGGTTAATTGATTTACCTAAGGTCACACAGCTGGTAAGTATCTGAGGCAGGATTTGAACTGAGGTCTTCCTGGTTCCAGGCCAAGTGTACTATCCACTGTACCACCTAGCTCCATAGAGTGCAAAAAGGTGAATGATATGATATAAACTTGGAAAGGTAGGCTGGAGCCAGATAGTGAAGGGTTTTAAACGCCAAGCTGATGTGTTTGTATTTTATACTAAAGGAGATAGGGAGTCATGGAAGCTTCTTGATGGGTAGAGTAATGTTGTCAAAAGTGTCCTTTAGGAAGATTATTTTGGCTACTGATGGAAAATGGATTGGAGAAGGGAGAGACTGGAGCCCACAAGTCCAATTAAAAGGCTATTGCAGTAATGAGATGAGAGGTAATAAAGACCTGAACTAGGGTGAGGGCCCTATGAGTGGGTAGAAGGTAGAATTTGTTAATACTTGGCTAGTGATTGGCTGTGTGTATGTGTGGGGAGGAAGGGTAGAAGGGAGGGAAAGAAGAGAAGGATGACATTGGTAGCTCCATCTTGCCCAGTGTCCCTGTGCCTAGAAGTGAGAGGAGGTGACACTGGTAATAGTGGAAGACAGGAGAGTGGTTTAGGATAATAGATTGAGAGTTGGATGCGGTCTCTGAGGCCACTTAGTCCAACACTCTGATTTACAGAAGAAGAAACTGAAGCCAAGAGGTCTCCAGAGCCTTATTGAAGGTCATACATCTAGTAAGGTCCTCTGACTCCAAAACAATGTATGTACGCATGGATACACACAAATACATGTGTGCCTGCGCATGCCATATTCCCTTAATCACCCTTCTACTCTCTCTGGCTCTTCTTTTCAGGTTGGCCCAGTCTGATTCTCTTCCAACTAACTCCTAATTTGTGAGAGTCCAAGACCTGTATACATACATACACATGTATATATGTATATGTATAAGCATATGAATATACAAATATACATATGTATATATAGATATATTTGTATATGTGTATATTTGTCTTGGGCTTTTTTTTAGATGTGATTCCAGAGTTGTGGTGCCAACATGAGGCAGCTATTCAAGGTGCATGGGCATCCTCTAACGTAGGCCATCATGAATACTATTATGCTATAAGAAATGACAAAGGTTATAGTTTTGTTTTGATTCAGGGTGCTGGGAACCCCACAATGTAAAGGTACAGGGTGAGTCTGCCTTGAAAGAATTCAACTACTCAAGCCTTCTTTCATTCAGAGTAGCCAGGTTTTATTGTAACACCAGCATGGTGGGCAAGACTCCCAGTAAATCTGCTATTGTATGGCCAATAGGAGTGGGCAGAGTTCCTAGTGAGATAAGAGGAATTGAGAAAAAATGAGAGGAAGAGAAAAATGAGGGAGAGGTAAGGTGAAAATATAAGATTAGATGGTGAATGAGGAGAGAAAGGAGATATTGAGATAAGATTAAAAAAAGAAAGGGAGAGAGAAAATAGAGGGAAAAGAATGAGTCAGGGAGAGAAAAAATGAAAGAATTAGGAAAAGAGAATTAGAACAGAGGAGAGAGTGTGAGGAAGTGTCTGAGAAAGAAAAGGTCCTATCGGACTGAGTTCCCCTCACCTGGACTTGGTTTGAGGTGGTTTATACCTCCCCGAAATACTCATCATAACCCTTTTCCTTCATCTTCCTTTGTGTTTTTCCCTCCCCTTCGTCATTTCATACCCTGGCAGAAGCACTAAATAGACATCTTTCCTTCTGGCCCAGGCCTTTGTGCTCCTAGATCTGCTTCTGGTCTCTCATCATTCCCTCTTTCCGTCATGCTCTCCAAGAGACAGCGGTGTAAACAGTACTGGTCCTATGTGTAGGTGGAGTAGATGGCTGCCCACATGGTATACAATTTTTGACCTTCAAGGCTCCACCCCTCCAAAATGTCTCTCCTCTACCATCTTTCCAAGGCCCTAGAAAGTGACGTGATTTGCTCAAGGACACATGGTTCCTCTCTCCAAGGAGGTTTAGAAAGACAAGTATCATAGTGAGGTAAGAAGAGCTCTGGATTTAGGCATAGTAAGGACTGAGTCCTCCTGGCTTCTCCCTTCCAGATGTGACCTCACATATACTTTTCTAGCTTTCCTTTCCCCATCTGTCAAATGGGGTTAATAATCTCTGCCTGGATTTCTCACAGGGCCATCATGAAGGTCAGATAGCATAATGGATGTGAAGCCACTTTAAAAGCATTATGTAAATGTATAAGGGGTCTCAGGAGGTTAGAGTAGGAAAGGGAAATCATTTAGCCAAACCCTTCCCACCCTCCCCTCTACCACCATTCCATTTTATAGATGAAGAGACTGAGTTCCACAGAGGGGAGGTGACTTACCCGAGGTCATAGGGCAAGTAGTGATGAGGCAGAGCACTCCCAGTCTGGTCTAATTAGAGGCAGCCAGGGTGGCGTAATGGAGAGAGTGCTGGATTTGAAGCCAGGAAGACTCAAGACACTTAGCTGTGTGACCCTGGGCAAACTACTTAACTGTTCTCTGCCTCAGTTTCCTCATCTGTAAAAATGGGCACCTACCTACCTGTCAGGGTTGTTGTGAGGATAAAATGAGATAATACTCACAAACTTTAAAGCATTATGTAAATTCTTCTTATTAATTATTATTATTAGTCTGAAATTCTTTCCACTGTTGTTTGGCCTTTGTTTTTGAAGAGTAACATCACAGGTGATGTCTTAACTTGTGAGTGAGTTGGATGTAAGTGAGGCAGAGCTACACTCACACTCTCTTCCAGAGTCCTCGAGGTACAATGTCAAGACAAAAGTCAGGATGACTCATGATGGCCCAGGATGAGGTGGATGACCTTGGCATCTTCCATGTCTGACCAAACTCTAACCAGGGGTGGGGAACCTTCAGCCTTGAGGCTACATGTGGCCTTCTAGGTCCTTGAGTGCAGCTTTTGGACTAAATTCCAGTTTTACAGAGCAAATCCTTTTATTAAGAGGATTTGTTCTATGAAGTCTGGATTCAGTCAAAGGGCCACACTTGAGGGCCTAGAGGGCCACCTGTGGCCTGGAGGCTGCAGGCTCCCCACCCCTGTGGGCTCAGCGCTCCACAGGGCCTGCTTCAGCCCTTCGTGGCTATTAGACCAAATTGTTCTCATCCACCCTTTCCACTAGGGAAAGTCTCCACATGCTTGGGTAGGCCTTCCCCTAACCCACCTACAGGTTTGAGGCCTGTCACTTACCCTCAGCCTGGTTCAGCCCATCTGCAGAGACAGTTTTACCAGGGTGTGGCCACTAGGCATGCCACAACTTCTTAGAGCCACAGGTGAGAACTAGGTGACTGGTTGGATGCCAAAGGGGGATGAGCAGGCCTGGAAAGGGGTTGGCAAGCCCTCACCCCAGAGGTGCTAGTCCTCCCTGAACATCCCATACGCCCCTCTTTCCACAACGCCACATTGGCAGTCATGCCTCCACATGGCTGCTGAGGAGTGGTTCTAATGGTGGAGTTATAGGTCCCATAGTAGGCTAGTAGGGGCAGTCCAATTTACTGTTGGGAGCTTCCCTCCCCTGGCAGCATCGTCCGGCTGCTTTCTGGAGTCATACCCATACTTTCCACCCATGGCCGCTAGAGGGGGTCACAGCTTTTTTTAAAAAGTTGCAGTATTTTCTAAGAGTTTTTGGCTATTCAATTATTTCAGTCGTATCTGATTCTTCCTGACCCCATTTGGGGTCTTCTTGGCAAAGATACTGGAGCGGTTTGCCATTTCCTTCTCCAGCTCATTTTACAGATAAGGAAACTGAGGCAAATAGAATTGAGTGCCTTGCCCAGGGTCACACAGCTAGTAAATGTCTGAGGGTGGATTTGAGCTCAGGTCTTTCTGATTGGCGTTCTCTCTGCTGCATCACCTACCAGCTGTCTTCTAAAAGGACTGGCCTTTAGTCCTTCCAGGAGAGCTGGTTTAAGATTTGAAAGGGTGTTGGGGTGGGGGTAGGAGGATCCTAGCAAAGTGAGAGGTCAATCCAAGGAAGGAGGGGCCATTCTCTGACCCACACCTGGCCCAGATAAGGCATTGGCCCAAGGGGGTGTGGGAAGGTGGGTGGAGTTTATGGAAACAGCCTTTGGGGAGGATACAGACTTGGTGGGCAATTGACCTCAAGTCCCATTGTGAAGTTGGGGACGCGACTTCTGAGGTTCCTGCCTTAGGAAGATGGATCCAGAGTTGGAAAGGACCAAAAAACCTCAAAACACAACAGTGCTTAGCATAGTCCCTGCCATGTACTAGGTGATATTTGAATCCTTACTCCCTTCTCCCTATTGACAGGGAAAATGCAGGTTTGGGCCAGACTCAACAATTCATTCAACATTTTTTTTTTTAAGGCAATTGGGGTTAAGTGACTTGTCACACGCGGTCACACACTAGTAAGCGTCAAGTGTTTGGTCTGAGGCCGAATGTGAGCTCAGGTCCTCCCGACTTCAGGGCCGGTGCTCTATGCACTGTGCCACCTAGCTGCCCCCATCAACATTTTTTAAGCTCTACCTACATACCAGGCTCTGTGCTAAATGACAAAATTGAAATAGCTCCTGCCCTCAAGGAGCTTGCATTCTACTGGGTGTGGGTGGAGTGAGATGATCTCTAAAGGCCCTTTTAGCTCTGTTTATAATTGTATAACTACTCTTTGGAGGGTATATAGAAGTATTAAGGGCAGCTATATGATGCAATGGATAGAGTCCCAGGCCTGGGGTCAGGAAGACCGATCTTCCAGAGTTCAAATCTGGCCTCAGATACTTCCTAGTTGTATGACCCTGGGCAAGTCACTTAGCCCTGTTTGCCTCAGTTTCCTCTTCTGTAAAATGAAGTGGAGAAGGAAATGGCAAACCACTCTGGTATCTTTGCCAAGAAAACCCCAAATGGGGTCATGGGGAGTTAGACACCCCTGAAATGATTGAACAACAACAATAGAAGCATTAGGTGAAAATGACTTCCTGTCTTGGGGGGGGTAGGAGTGGGAAGGTTCAGACTTGTGACTTTACTGGTAGAAAGAGTGCCAGATAAGGAGCCATCCTATGCCTTCTCTGCAATTTATTGTCTTAGATGAGTTGGTTAAAGCATTGGGAAGTTAAGTGATCTCCTCAGAGTTGCACAGCCAGGCAGGAACAGACCTAGAATCCAGGCTACTAGTTGTCATTCAGTTTCCTGTTATCCCTTTCATCCTCCTCCTCTTCCTCCTCACTTCCTGGCCTCTGGAAGGTTATAACTTAGCTCCAGAGGCCTTTGGTATAATAGGAGAGACCTGGACTTGGAGTTGGAGAATTTGGAAAGGGGAAGTATCCTGGGTCTGCCACTTACTAGCCAATCACTTCATGTTTCTGAGCCTCAGTTTCCTTATGTGCAAAATAGGGATAATAACATCCAATCTTCTTACCTCATAGGTTTGCTCTATAAATAGGAGTTGGGGAGATATTTTACACACATGGGCAGTTGAATGACAAGACAAGAGTAAAATAAAAGCCCAGGATGAGGTAAAAAGATGTCATGCACAATAGTTATCATGCCCTGGATGGGGTAAGGACCAGCTAAAATAGCTCTGGTCAGCTGAGGACCAGGCCAGTTACTCCTGTGCACACTACCCTAACAGTTGGAATGCGCCGTGGTCTGTGCTTAGTGGGAGGATTGGGGGTAGGGTGGGATGGTATGTTAGCTTTTCATCTCCTCCATGTTCATGTCCTCCATGAACATATGTTAACTAAAACATAAGTTCAGCTCAAGTAAGGTGGAAAGTGGTGTTTTGTCCATCTGTGTGTCTTCTATTGGGTTCAAGTCCTTGGAATCTAGTAGAAACCAGGCTGGGCTGATTTCCCAGATCTTGGGATAAAAAGGCCCAGATGTTCTTTCTCTCCTCCCGGTCCTTCACCTTATGGCTTCTGGTAAGTCAGAAGGATAGGAGGAAAGAAGAAGCAAAAGAGATTCCGGAATAACTTGAGAGCTTAGTGTTAGTTTTACGGTAAGGAGTGCCATTTGTTTTTTTGAAGAAGAGCCAGGAATCTCAAAGCCAGATGGCTTAAGCACCAATTATCGGCTTCTGAGCATCTGCCCAGCAGCCAATCTGAGCTAGAGACGTCTTATCCTCCCCTTCTCATCCCTTAACCAGCCTCCAGCCCCAATTCAGCAAGCTGGCCACTCTTTTTACAGTCAGTCCCACTTGGGTGGGTGATGGTGGTGGTGGTATCCAGGGGGAGGGAAGAGTTTATTTTGACTCACCTCCATGAGTCATCTACATTCCTTGGAGTGATCAAGAATCCACAATGGCTACCTATTATCTACTGCATCAAACCCAAACTTCTCAGCTCAGCATTCAAGGCCCTCCAAAGTCTAGTCACTTTACACAACCAATGCTCTTTCTCACCAACAGGAATCCTCCACTGCAGTCAGTCCAGCGGTCTCCATGTCTCCCATATAAACCATGCGACACACGTTTCCATCTGTACCTTTGCTCGTAACCAGGAATCCCCTTGGCTCTTTCTCTGCTTATTCAGACCCTACCCATCCTTCAAGGCCCATGTCTTTTGGTGTAACTCTGTGCCAGGGGCTGGGAGGATAGGCCAGGGGAAGGTCTTACAGATGGAAGCTTAGCAAGGCCAGTCAGAATCGAGGCCTCGAGGGTCCATGAACCCTTCATTGATGCTCCTGTCATACTGAACTATACAACACCCCAGTGTTCTCTCAGCTTTCCTCCATCTCTGTCTTCGTTTACCATGTTCCTTCTGCCCTCATTCCCCACATTTACCTCTTTAACTCCTCCCTGTCTTCTAAATCCCAGCTCAGATACCCTTTCCTCAATATTGTTTCCCCTGATCTCCTTGGCCATGAAGTAAAAACCCATTTCCCTTGAGTGCTACCTAGGTTTGCTAGCCTTTGCTGACTGTGTTTCCTATGTCTAGGATACTCTTCCCTTCTTTCTGCATGTTAAACTCATACCTATTTTTAAAGTCTGAGTCAAATAGCATCTCCTCCATGCAGCCTTCCCTGATCTCTCCCACCTTCCCCATCCATAAAAGAAAATCCTATTCCCCCTCCTCCCCTCAGCTGGGTGGTTCAGTGGATAGAGCAATAAGCTTAGCATCAAGAAGATGTGAGTTTAAATCTGGCCTTGGACAGCAAGCAAGTCACTTAATCTCTGTCTGCCTCCATTTCCTGAACTGTAAAATGGGAATAATAGCTCCTATCTCTTGTTGAGCTAAACTGAGATAACATTTGTGAAGTGCTTAGCACATAGTAGGTGCTTAATAAATGCTTGTTTCTCCCCTTCAGCCCCTCACATAACATTTTTATTTTGCCCATCTCTGATGCCCTTAAGCAATATTGCATACTGTAGTTGTCTGTGCCTTTGACTTATTCTTCTATTAGATTGGAAGCTCTGTTAGGGCAGGGATCCATCTCCCCCAGTGCCTAACACAGTGCTTGGTATACAGTAAGCACTTAATAAATATTTGTTTATTTTAAGGATCAAAAGAGAAACAAATATCAGCTACTAAGCTCACATGCTGCTTTGTTGACCTCACAAGGTTGTTGTGAGGGTCAAATGAGATTGTGGGTGTGAAAGGGAAGGAGTAATTGAATCCAAAGTCTTTTTATGGAAAGCTAGAGGGTTTTCATGGAGTGATTCCACCTCCCATGTGTCTCATGTCATAATAAATATATGGAAGAATTTCAGCATGATCCAGCAGAAATTATCTGTCCCAACCCCATTTCTTCATTCACAAACCATCTGCTGGAGGGAAATGATTATGGGGAGGCAGATTAAATCTCAACACCTTCGTCCTTTACTTTGCAGAAATGTGGAACAATGCACATACTGCTAGACGTTTTCTACATGTGGTTAGTTTTGCTAAACTGCTTTTTAGTGGGTCAGAGCACTGGGCTTAGGAGCTAGGAAGCCTTGAGTTCAAATACTACCTTAGACACTTACTAGCTGTGTGTTTCTGGGCAGGTCACTTAACCTGCTCCAGCCTCAGTTTCCCCATCTATAAAATGGTGATAATGATACCACACAGAATTGTTGTGAGGATCAAATGAGATAAAATGTTCAGGAACTTCAAATCTTAAAAACGTCTAGTTATCCATCTATCTGTCCATCTATCTATCTATCCATCCATCCATCCATCCATCTATCCATCCATCTATCCTTCCATCTATCCATCCATCCATCTATCCGTCTATCTATCTGTCTATCTATCACTCATTCTAGCTGTTAGAGGAAAACACACAAGAATAACTGGCCAAGTTCTCAACTGACCAGAACTATTTCAGCTGGTCCTGATCCCCTCCAGGGCATGATAGTTACTATTTTTGACAGCTTCTTTCCTCGTTCTTTTTTTTTTAAATCTTTGTTACTGGAATGGCTTACTGAGTAGAGGAGTGGGGAGGGTTATGTTTGAACATGAGTGTATGACAAAAAACAAAAAGTATCAATAAAAATAAGACAAAAATTTAAAAAATTTAAAAACAAAAAAAGAAAGAAGGAAAACGTTTTAACACTTAGAACTGTTCAAGAATGGGTGGTACCATCTCATGAAGGGGTGAGTTCTGTACCATCAGAATAACATTTGAGTGCCTGTTGTGTGCAAACCACTATTTTGGGAATTATAGATTTTTAATAAGACATAGTCCTTGTCTTCATGGAGTTTACAGTACAGTTGGTGGATAAAACACAAACATGGAGGAATTTTGGGGGGACTATATCTGTGATTTCATTATTATACCCAATGAGAAAACCAGTAAAGAACTTCTTATACCAGTGACCTCTCATTGACTTATATATAGTCTTGCGTGGGACACAAAGGGGTTAAGTGAGTTAGGGTATGTATGTATCAGAGGGAGGACTCAAGCCCAGGTCTTTCTTACTCCATGGTCAGCTCCCTTTTGGAACTGCTATATTCACTCTCTACCTTCTTTCCAGAGGTAGGTTTGACATTTGTTCATGCTATATGGATCATCACAGCACCCTCTGCTGACCACTAGAATACTGTGGGGCTGTAGAACCAACAGCCATGAGGAAACAGCGAAACTGAGACCCAAGGAGGTTAATTGACTTGCCCAAGGTCATGTATCAGAAGTAGGATTTGAACCCAGTTGTTTGGGTCCAGAACCAGTGCTCTTTCCATTCCTGTCCTTTGTACCCCACCTCACCCTTAAATGACCTCCCCTGTATCTCATTCTTTCCAGGTCCTGCAGACTAATCCAATAAACTAATTTATCGCAAATGTTAAAGTACTATATTAATACTGGTTATTGTTATTATTATTATTATTAATACCAAAAGAGGACAGGCAAACTTTAACCCATATTTGCAGAGAGTCATTTGCATAAGTGTATTAGAAGGATGCAAAAGAAAGTGCTGGGTGTGTTCCAGGGGAAAGGATATTTATTATTGACTGAGGAGGTAACATTTGAGATGAGCTATAAAGGATAGATGGAACTTGACAGGGGAAGATGGGGAGGGAGGACATTCAGGAACAGGGAACCCAGGAAATAGTCAAGCAAAAGCTAGATAACTTGTTTAAGAGACTGCAGAAGGAGGAGAAATTTCTTCTGTTAAGTGGAAGGTAAGACTTGATCTCTAAGTTGAGCTATAACTAGGAATTGTTATGACTAGGGCAAGCACCACAGACCCCCCATAGGGGGCAATGGACATAAAAGGCCCTCTCAATTTTTACTGGAGGTGGGGAGGGCAGGTGAGCTAGAGACCCTGGTGTAGCTGCTGGAGAGGCTGTCTTCCAGGGAAAGTAGGGTGGGGAGGAGCAGGAGCAACTCACCCTGTAAATTCTTTTGACGCCCTTTAAATTTGGCGCATTCTGAGTTCAGCTTTCTGGGACAATGTCCCAGTCATGGTGCTTTTGTTAAAGCTCTAAGATTCCATGTTTCCAGTCCAGGGCTGAGGAAGGCGGTACATGCTGAGTTCTATTACTGGCTGGTTGGGTTGCCTGGGAGCTAATATACCTCTCACTGAGAGTCAATAATAATAATAATGATTATAATAATGATGAGCATTTAAACAGCACTTTGAGTTTTGCAAAGCACTTTAAAAATATTATTTAATTTTATTCTAGCAAGGACCCAATCCAATCCAATAAACATTTATTAAGTGCCTACTATATGCCAGGCACTGTGCTAAGCACCAGGGGTACAATTAATAACAACAATAATAACAACAACAGCAACAACAATAATAACAATGTCCCTGCTCCCAAGGAGCTTGCAGTTTAATGGAGGTTAATCCTGCAAGACAGATGCTATTATTATTCTCATTTTACAGATGAAGAAACTTATCAGAAAGAGATTAATGGACTTGCAGAGGTCACACAGCTAGTAGGTATATGAGGCTGGATTGAAACTCAGGTTTTTCTAATTCTAAGTCCGGTACTCTGTGCACTATGCCACCTAGCTGCCTCAGTTTCTCCAGCTGTGTTATAGGGAGGACAAGTATAAGGGAGCGGGAGATGCTCCATGTCACTGCCCTTGGTGCACCAAATCTGTCTGTCCCTTCTATTTCAGTCCTTCCCCTGTGACCATCTCCTCCACAATCTTGCCAACCACTTTCCTGCTCATACGATAGACCATGTGCCCCAGGGGAACTTCTGCTCTGGGGCCCCACTGTCCTGTCTGGGGATTGTTTTTCCTGGATTGCAATTTCAGGACAGCCCTGCCAGCCACTACGTACACTTAACTTTTACAAAGTTGTCTCTGGCCAAGTCCTCCATAGCCTTGCCAAAAACCATGCCTTTCCATTTCTCTAGCTGTGGAACCAGGAACTATGATGGGATTAACTTTACGATTGTTCCTGGTTGGGATGGGGTATGTCAATCTACTCTCCTAAGGACCCACTCATCATTCTTGTAACTTTCAGACCAAAACGATTCTTCCTGGATGCCATCACTGTATGTTGTCTCCCCCTTTAGAATGAAATCCCTTTGAAGGCAGGAACTATCTGTTTTGGTGTTTGTATCCCATGCACTCAACATTTAAGTGCTTAGCAAATTCTCTCTCTCTCTCTCTTTCTCCCCCTCCTCTCCTTCCTTCTTTTCTTTCTTTTTTCCCCTTCCTCCCTCTCTTCCTTTCTCCATTCCTTCCTTCCTTTCTCTCTTTTTCTTCCATTCTATTTTTCTTTCTTTCTCTCCTTCCTTCTTTTTCATTTTTCCCTTCTTTTTTCTTCTCTTTCTCTCCTTTTTTCTCCTTTCTCTTTCCTTCTCTCCTTCCTTCTCTCCTTCCTCCTCTCTCCTTTCTCTTTCTTTTATTTTTCTTCCTTCTCTTCCTTCCTTTCATTTTCTTTCTTCCTTCCTTCCTTCCTTTCTCTTTTCTTTCTTCCTTGCTTTCTCTTTTCTTCCTTTCTTTCTTTCTTCCTCCCTTTCTTTCTTTCTTTCTTCCTTTCTTTCTTCTTTTCTTCCTTCCTTGCTTTCTCTTTTCTTTCTTTTCTTTCATCAGTGGCCTTAGAGGGCCCAGGAAAGCAATCATGAGCTCACAGGCCATTTCCACTGAATTCTGATGACTCACGTAGGCTGAGGAGGAAAAGGAAGAGTCTGTTGAAAAATAATACAGACAGGCCCTGCTTTAAGAAAATGAAACAAATCTTTAAATTTACCAAATCAGTAAAGGAGTGATTTTAGAAGGATGCCTAACTTATCCTTTGTTAGCCTGGATGCATGTACACTTAGAGATCCTTGAGGGCAGGAAATCCCCTTTTGTGTAATGCTGTTTCAAGTAATATTTCAACACTCTGTTTTGTGCAATGCAGATTTTGTAAAATGAAAATATTTGGAAAAGAAGCATCAAATATCACCTAAGAGCCTCTGATGTCATCTTGTCAGTCAGTCACATGTTAGAGGGCTGCTGTTTGCCCAGAACTGTGCTAAAGATTCCTGGTCCCTGCCCCATATTCATTGAAGAGAAATTACACTTATGAAATAGAACAAGAATGATGTAGCAGAAAAAGGAGTAGGTGTCGCATTAGGAAACCTGAGATCCGATCTCAGCTAACTTGCTGTGTGACCTAGGGCAAGTTAATTCACTTCTTTGGGCCTTAGTTCCCTCACCTGTAAAATGGGGGAGGTCAACAAAGCCCTTTCCTGCTCTAACAAAATGTGATGCTGTAATATCCATCAGACCCTAGGATGGTGATAAAGTCTCTAACAGATGAACTCAGCAGTAAGATCAGTCCTAGCTCTGCCACTTACCAGTCATGCAAGCTTACTTGCTTCACTTCTCTTGGACTCAGTTTTCTCATCTGTATTATGGGCTGGAATAGACAGTGTGAGAGTGGGAAATAATAATCTCTACCCTAGCCTATTTCAAAAGGGTGTCATGAGGGTCAAATGAGAAAATAGATGTGAAAATGCTTTGCGAATTGTAAATGAGTCAATCATCTCAACGTGTAACACTTCCAAATCTCTATGCCCAGCTCTCATGTCTCTTGTGATAGGAGCAATGTCTCCCATGTAAGCTAGGCCCCAAAGGTAAGGAAGCTGGCCCTGAGACTTGATCGGTCCAGGAGCTAAGCTCAAGCTGTTAATGTAGCTTTCCAGTCTTCCAGGGCATAAAAGGCTGTCCCATTAGAAATCAGTGCCCTCTGACTTTGTGGATGCCCCATTTTAACATGGGAATCACCATATCCAACACACCCTGCTGACCAGATGTGTTTGGGGATGAGAAGGCACTGAATTTTCTTGAACCAATGTTGTATCACTTCTGAATCTCCTTTCCATGCTATGGCTAAGTAAATCTCCTCTTATTAATTGTTAGGAGGACTTCAGTGTCTCACTGCATCCCAGTTCCAAGCCTGAAGCATGAAGGAGCTGGAGTCAGGCCCAGCCAATAACATCTCTTCTGAGCTTCATCCGTGTCCAGCTCCATTTGGATGACTCATAGGGATCTCAAACTCAACACATGCACAACGAAGCTCATCATCTTTCCCCCTAAACCCATGCTTTCTCTTTACTTCTCTGTTTCTTTCAGTCACTCAGGTTTGAAACCTTGCAGTTCTTGGTATATCACCCTCCCTTACCCCTTAATCTAATCGGTTGCCACGTCCTGTCTATTCTGGTTTGATTTTTTTTTTGGGGGGGAGGCTAAGTGACTTGCCCAGGGTCACACAGCTAGTTAAGTGTCATGTGTCTGAGGCCGGATTTGAACTAAGATCCTTCTGAATCCAGGGCCAGTGCTCTATCCACTGCGCCACCTAGCTGCCCCCCTCCCCCCCGCCCCATTCTGTCTATTTTGTTGGACCCAAGAGAGGCCTCAGCCATACTTTACTCATGATTTGACTTCCTGGACTTCTCTTCCCCTTCCCCAATTACCTTCCTTCCTCTTGGACATCCTCTCCACTCCCTATTTCCAGCTCCCCTTTTAGTGAAATTTAGTAAAGCTCTTATTAGCTGTTAGATCAAGACGGAGGAAGAGTACGGTGGGACGTAAGGAGGTTTCTATGCCATTGCAGGATTGGTCATTGCTGGGAGTTTGGAGACTTGGGGTTAGAAGTGAAAGCTGAAGGAAGTAAGCATCCCCCCCCCCAAGGATGATTGCTATTAATGAGATGGGGAAGAATTCACCTAGAACACGTGTGACCCAGGACTGTGCCACTGATTTTCTCTACATGTTGGTACTGAGTCACACAGCTAGTACAGGTCTGAGGCCAGATTTGAACTCAGGAAGATGAGTCATCTTGACTCTAGGCTTGACACTCTAGTCATTGCACCACCCAGCTGCCCCTTCATACATCTCCAATCAGCTATAAACCATCCTTCTCTCTTCACGGTTAACAAGGAAAACAGGTAGAACTGACGTCTCTCCTCAGAGCTACAGGTTTCTTTTTATGTGAATATCAAGGCCACCCTTGATTTAAGTATGTAAAAATGTTTTTGGTGCAGTGGCTTGAACTGGTCTGATTAGCCACAGTTGGACACACTGTATGTGCCTTGACTCCAACATGGTAATATCATCTTGGTCCACTTTGAGTACGAAGGACAATAGGCAATCAACCAATCAACTGGTTGCTACACCGTAGTTACAACTGTGGGGGAGAAAATGAAGACATGAAGACTTGATAGGAGGTTACTACATACATGTGTACATATATACGTGCATACATACATACATACATATTGAGGACTTTAAAATATTTTGCTGATTTTTTTGTAAATTTTGCACCAAAAATGTCCACTTGACATATTAACATAGTTATTTTATGTTATAACAACAACAATCTATGTTATGTTCTTTTTATGTTAAGAATTGGTTTGCATGTTAATAAAACCTTTTGTAAAGAAAAAATAACGGCTCAGGTGTATGGACTAGATTTGTGCTTGTATTGACATAGGGAGCCCCTGGATAGGGAAACTCTCTCTGGCAATGCTGGTCAGGACCTTCCTGGCAACTCTCCCTATTGTGGTCTTAGAGCACTGAGGGGTTGAGGGATTCACCCAGTCTCCCAGCCAGGATGTATCGGGGTCAACACTCGGACCCAGGTCTTCCTGGCCTGGAGGCTAACTCTAACTCCACAACCCCAACAATAAAAAAACGAATCAATGCTTTGCCCTCAGAGAGCTTCCAAATATGTAGTGATGAGTATTATGTAGGGGGAAAAATGCAGAAGAGGGATAGATGGGAGAAATAGTGTAAAGGTCAGACCAACGGGACTTGATAACTGGTTGAATATGAAAAGGAAGGAAGAGAGAAGTCAGTTGCCAAATTCCCAAGGTTTTGAATGTGTCACCAATGTGGAAGACAGACTGGCCACACGGTGTCACCA
>NW_020954585.1:52827002-52829460 GCF_900497805.2 Vombatus ursinus
CACACGGTGTCACCAGTGTGGAAGACAGACTGGGCACACGGTGTCACCAGTGTACAGACTGGGCACACAGTGTCACCAGTGTGGAAGACAGACTGGCCACACGGTGTCACCAGTGTGGAAGACAGACTGGGAGCATACTGTCACCAATGTGGAAGACTGGGCACATGGTATCACTAATGTGGAAGACAGACTGGGCACATGGTATCATCAATGTGGAAGACAGACTGGGCACATGGTGTCACCAATGTGGAAGACTTGGAGCATGATATCACCACTGACAGAGACAGTGAGATCAGAAGGAGGAGAAGCAGGTTTGCAGAAAATATACTGAGCTTAATTTGGTCATGTTGTGTTTGAAGCACTGGTGGGACAGGCATCCAGGTGGAGGTTGCCCTGTTGCCATTGGAGATGTAGATATCTGGGCAGTCATGACCATGAGAAAACTGATGACTTTTTGGGCTTGAGACTAATTCATCTTCCTCTTTGAGGCTTTGCATGTAGACATTTTGACATTGTTGTCCTCTTCTGAATTTTTTTTTTTGCTCTTCCCTGTCTCCATAATAGCTTTCTATGGTCAGGGCTCTTTTCTGTTTTTCTTTTTGCTCATTTTAAGCCTATATTGTGACTTTTAAAACTGAGCTCTGCTCCTCGGGCATAGAGGGCACTGTCCCAAGCTTCTTGTGCTGGGGGCCAGGGGCCTTGTCACTGGCTTTCTGCTCTGGGGCCTCGGGTGCTGGTGGCTTGCCCATTGTGTGAGGGTGGCCTGGCCTATTCGTGCCTATTGTGATGGGGTTCCCAGGATGGCAATTTACCTTCTGCACCGGGCCTGGAGGTCTCACAGCTGGCCTGCTGTGCCAGGGCCTTGGGACCTTGGTTGCTGATCTGGGCTGTGGCTAAAAGTCTTCCACTGGCTTGCCTGGACACCATCTAAGTTGGGCTGTGCTCTCCTTTTACCCGAGTGAGATAGACCTTTCTCGAAGTCCTGCTAAGTTATCTCAAGCTTCAAAATTGTTTCACTCAGCTTTTTGTAGGTTCTGTCATTCCAGAATCTGTTTAGAACTTGATTTAATGTTTCTGAGGGAAACTAGGGAGGTTTCAGACAACTTTCTGGCTTTTCTCCGCCATCTTGGCTCCACCCCAACATAAATTTTTAATCATAGAATTTTAGAGTTGAAAGGACCTTAGAGATCATTTAATCCTGCTTCCTCATTTTATAGATTAGGACCTGAAGCCTAAATCCTGAAGAGTGTTAGTGGAAGAGCCAAGATTTGAACCCCCAGGCTTCCTTCATTCCCAAGCTAATGTTCTTTTCTTGACCTTAGCCTATCCATAGTGGCTGTTCTGAGTCAGAGTGATGGTCACATGCTTCCTCCTCAAGGGAATGAGTCAGGCCACTAGGAGATACGAGCTAAGGGGTGCCCTTTGTGTCCCAGGAGTCAGGGAAAAATGAATCATGAAAATCCTGGAGGCCCAGCAGTTGGGTCTGGGCTCCTGAGGGGGAAGACATGGGACAGGGACAACAGGACTGTCCTATCACACCCCACTTGGGTGGGGATGGAGGTCCTGATTTCTGCATTTGACTCACTTTTTAGGGAGATGCAGGAGGCGGCAGAGGTGTAAAACCCTACCCATTGGCCTGGCTTGGGGCATTTGCCCCACCATCTGATGAGAAGGTGTCCCACCCTGGAGAAAGCACCAAGGCTGTCTAGGGCACAGTTCTAATCACATGGTCCCATTGCTTACCCCCTGCCTGTATACACACCTTCTTCCCACCTTCAGCTCCCTCCTGTTTTCTCTCACCTCCTACCTTTGTTTTCCTCCATCCTCCTCTTTTCTCTTCTCTCCATTTTCCTCTTCTTTTATTCCTCCTCCTCCCTTTCCTTCTCCCCTCTTCTCCTTTTCCTTTTTTTCTTCCCTCCTTTCATTTTCTTTTTTCCTCTTACCTCCTCTTTTCCTCCCTCCTTCCTCTCAGCATTTCCAGGACGGTTGCAGAACAGAGGCAGGAGCCCACCCCCGTTTCCTGTCTCTTGTTGGCTTCCTGTCCTCTCATCATGGCTAGGTATTCTCAGCTTCCTTCCATCCTCCATCCTGATCTCCTGCCAATACTGCATGTTCTAGAACTAGTTGGAGCAGAGAGTTCCTTCTGCTCATCCTTTGGTCTTACTGGGTTATAGCAAGAAGGTCATAGTAGAACAATCATTGACTTTAGGGTCAGAAGACCCGGGTTTGAGTCCTGACTTAGCCAACAACTCACCATGTGACCTGGGCAAATCACTTCATTTTTCTCAGCCTCAGTTAATTTTCTCAGCTTGAAAATAAGGAGGTTATATATCAGATTGCTTACCATCTCAGGGAGGGAGGAGAGGAGGGAAGGGAGGGATAGAATTTGGAACTCAAAACTTTAAAAAAAAACAAAATTTAAAGATTTCTTTTAGATCGAAGCATACCATTTGCTATT
>NW_020954585.1:52829612-52831634 GCF_900497805.2 Vombatus ursinus
ATAATTCAAAATAAATTAATAAAAAAGAATTAAAAATAAAGATTGCTTTTGCATGTAATTGGGGGAAAATAAAATATTAAAAAAATAAAATAAGGAGGTTAGGCTAGACAGGGGTGGGGAACCTGCAGCCTTGAGGTCACATATGACCCTCTAGGTCCTCAAGTGTGGCCCTGTGACTGAATCCAGTTTGGATTCCCCACCCCTGGAGAAGAGCTCTAAATTCCTTAACAGTTCTAACATCATTTTTTTGGGGGCGGGAGGGTGGGGCTCTTCCTGGGTATGAACCCAGGATCTAACATTCTTTTGTTTGGGGAACTACCTATTCTATTTTTGTCATGTCTCAGGACCTTATTCTCTGCTAACTCATCTGAAAAAGCAGAGTTGGGTGGTAGTGGGGACTAATGGGTTACTATTTTATCCCTTCCAGGTAAGTTTCTTGCATTTTCACAGGTTCCTTCTGGAGACACAGTGATATAGCTGAAGAGAATAACTAGATCCCGTGCAGCTCCTGAGAACTCTGGCTCTGTTGTCCCTTGCTGCTTTTCCCAGGTATATGGAGGCTGAAAACTGTGCAAATTATAACTTTGAATCTATTGCCAGCGCACATAAGTCACTAATCTAATAGCAAAAGCACTTAATTAGGACACAAAACAATTGCAATGCTGAGAGGGAGTCCAATGTCCCCTCTCAATACACAAATGGGTACAGCCCACTGACAAGTGTGATCTTCTGTCCCTCTGTTACAGTCATAGCCAAGAGCTTGCCCCCCTATCTCTGCTCAATTCTACGGCTCTGTCAGGCAATCTTGCTTTTTCTTGTCAGTCAATAGACATTGATTAGGCTCCTGCTGTGGGCCAGGTACTGTGCTAAGTGCTGGGGATAAAAAAAAGAAGCAAAAAAAAAAAACCCCAAACTGTACCTGCCCTCAAGAAGCTTACAATCTAATGGTGGAGACAAGAAGTTGACAAATATGGACAAACAAGCTAAAACCTGGTGTTCTTCATAACACTCCCTACCAGATTGGTGATACCACCACTCTTCAACCAGTCCTACCACCTTTTGGGAACCCTTCAACATACTTGCCAAATTGACTTCCTAAAGAAAAGGCCTGACCATTTCACCCCCACCCCCTTTACATAGCTAGGTAATGAAAGGAGAGAACAGTAGGCCTGGAGTTTGGAAAATCTGACTTCAAATATAACCCTCAGACACTTACTAGTCGCGTGATCCCGGGCAAATCATTCCTGTCTCAGTTTCTTCAACTGTAAAATGGAGCTAATAATAGCACCTACTTCTCAGGGTTGTTGTGAGACTCAAAATGAGATAATGTTTGTGAAGTGCTTAGCAAGGTGCTTGGCACAATTTAATCAATTTTTGTTCCTTCCCTTCCGTCACTCAAGAAGCTTTACTGACTTCCCATTGCCACTATGATAAAATACAAACCCTTCCATAACATTTAAAAATGCCTGATTTCGCACTACTGCCCCTCGCACTCTCTATATTCTAGCCAAACTTATCTACCGAACTATCCTCTATACATAATATTTCATCTCCCACCTTCATGCCTTTGCATAGGCTATGCCCAATGCCTGGAATGCTCTAGGTCCTCACCTCTGCCTCCTGGAATATCTAGGTCTCTTCAAGGCTGGACTTGAATGTCATTTCCCAGGGAGGCCTTTCCTGCTCCTCCCCACTCCCACTAGTGCTCGCCTGCCTCCTCTCTCCCTTTACTTAGAATCATGTATCTATGGATGTGTTGCTTCCTCCTGTAGAATTTAAGTCCCTTGAGGGCAGGAACTATTTAATTTTTGTTCTTGTCTCCTAGCACAGAGCCCAGCACAATGACTGGGACATGACAAAGACTTTTAAAAAAATGCTCATTTAATTGAAATGAATTGAATTGAATGTAATCCAGGGAATTTTTCCCAGTAATCAATACTCTGTTCACCCTAGACATCAATTGTAAATGAAGTCCTTCAGGACATTTCTCCTTAGCCATGACTTCTGCAAGAATAATGGAAA
>NW_020954585.1:52831695-52852917 GCF_900497805.2 Vombatus ursinus
TAACCCCATTGCCTAGCCAAAAACAAAAAAAACAAAAAGAATAATGGAAAAATAGAATCTCAGATACAGTAGCAGGCCTGTCAGGGAAAAGATCTCTGAGCAAAGGGACCTTTCTGTGCCTTTCATGTCATGCCATTTAGATGACTACCAGCTTTCCTGTGAATTGGGCCCACCATTGCTATGGCAGCAGTAATATAATTGCCCACATTTATAGAATATGTTAAGGCTTACAGAGTGTTTCCCTCACTTCTCTATAAGGAAACCCATTTTACAGATGAGGAAACTGAGTCTTATCTTGCCCTAAATCACATAGCAAGGGCGGAAATGAATGCCAGGTCACTCGTGCTTAATATGTCAGGTAGCTCAGGTGCATTAGGGAGATAGGAACCTCTCGCTGATGTAGCAGGTTGAGGTTTCTGGGCCAGAAGCCAGAGGGTTGACGCATGATGTCAAGGAACTGGATTCAGGTTAAAGGGAGGCAGGAGACCTGAATGTTTGTTTTGCTGCCCATGTGGAGGAGTAAAGCAAAACCACTCCCGACTGCAGAACTTCCTGGTTGTTCTAAATTTAGAAATAGTTGTTCTAATGCATAAAGGCGCTCAATATTTACCCAGGTGAATAGATGAAAGGATTAGGGATTCTAGCTAAACTCAAGTGGATTCTAGAGAAATTGAAAACTTGTATGAACTAAAGAAGAGCTAACAGAGCAGAACCAGGAGGATGATATAGAATAAAAACAACTGTAAAATCAAATTGGAATGATGTAAGTATTCTAGTCAGTGCAATGTCCAGCCATGAACACAGAGGGCCAGTGCTGCCAACTTCCTGACAGAGAACAGATGGGCTTGGAGGCAAAATGAGACCTCTATTTTATGAACTTGCCCGATGAGGGAGTTTGTTTTACTTGACTATGAATCTTAGTTACAGGAAATTTGTTTTTTCTCCCCCCCCCCCAAAAAAAGGGTGGGGGGGGGTGGAAGGAAGAGGAAATAGATGTCTGTCAATTTAAAAAAAAAAAAAAGATCAATACAGAACTGCCTAAGGAGAATCCGGAGTCTGCCCTTCAAGACCACACAATTTAGTTCTGTCTGTCCGTCTGTCTGTCTATCTATCTGCAATTGGTGTTAAGTGACTTACCCAGGGTCACACAGCTAGTAAGTGTCTGAGGTCGAATTTGAACTCAGGTCCTCCTGATTCCAGGGCTGGTGCTCTAGCCGCTGTGCCACCTGGTTGCCCCTGATTTAGCTCTTAATGATCCTGTCAGTGGAAGGAACAGTGGCCTAGAAACCAGACAGCTTTAATTCAGATCCAATCTTTGTGTAATCATGACTATGGGCAAGTCATTTAAAAACCCTGAGCCTGTTTCCAAATAGTGGGGCTATCTGCCTCACAGAATCATAGTATCAAGGGATTATGGATCAAAGATCTAGAGGTGGGGGGGACCACAGATGCCATGGAGTCCAGCCCTCTCAGTTTACAAATGAGGAAACTGAGGCCAAAGTGGAGTAAATTGGCAAAAGGGACTTGGGCAGTCAGCATCGGAGGCAGGACCTCTCTGAGTTCAAAATCAGTGCTCTTTCCATTTGTAATTTTGTTGTTTAGTTGTTTCAGTCATTTCCAACTCTTCGTGACCCCATTTGGAGTTTTCTCAGCAAAGACACTGGGAGTGGTTTGCCATTTCCTCCCCCAGCTCTTTTGACAGATGAGGAAACTGAAACCAAAAGGGTGAAGTGACTTGTCCAGGGTCACACAGCTAGTAAGTGTCTGAGGCGTGATTTGAACTCAGGAAGATGAGTCTTCCTGACTTTGGGTCCAGTGCACTCTGGCGCCACCTAGCTATCCTCCCTAAGTAAATAAGTTATATTGTTTTGTTTCAGTGGTACATCATCTCCCCCCGGAGAATGTAAGGTCTTTATGACTACAGTTCACTTTTTGTGAAATGCTTTGAGGTTTTAAAAGAACTTCTCTATAGCAAACCTATGAAGTAGGTAGTTCGAGAATTATTAGTTCCACTTCACAGAAACTGAGGTCTAGAGAGCTTAAGTGATTTACATATGATGAAATACCAAGTGTCAATTCAGGGATTTGTGTCCATAGGAAAACATAGCCCCAGAAGAGCCTCACGTCCTTAAATCTATCTTCTTTCCTCCCCCGTTAAAAAAAATAAGAAAAAGGCCTTGTAATAAATATGAATAGTCAAACTAAAGAAATTCCCACATTGGCTATGTTCAAAAATATATGTCTCAAACTGTATGTTGAATGCATCCCTTTCTGATAAGAGATGGGCAGCATGTTTCATCATTGGTCCTCTGGAATCACTGGATCATTGCAGGTAGTCACTACACTGATCAGAGTTCTTAAGTTTTTCAAAGTTGTTTGTCTTTGCAATGTTGTTGTCATTGTATAATTTTTTTTTTTTGGCTTTTTGCTAGGCAATTAAGGTTAAGTGACTTGCCCAAGGTCACTGCATAAATTGTCCTGGTTTTGTCCCCTTCACTCTGTATCAGTTCATACAAGTTTTCCTCAGTTTCTCTGAAACCATCATTTTCATTATTTCTTATAGCACAGTAGTATTCTGCCATGTTCATAGCCATAATTTGTTTGGTTACTTCCCAGTTGATGGGCATCCCTTAGTTTCTAGTTCTTTGCCACTACAAAAAGAGTTGCTATAAATAATTTTGTACGAATGAGTCCTTTTCCTCTTTCTTTAATCTCTTGGGTTATCAGCTTAGGAATGGCATTGCTAGGTCAAAGGATATACACAGGTTATTAGCATTTTGGGTAAAGTTTCAAATTGCTTTTCGGATTGGCTAGACCAGTCCACTGAGATTAAAATTAATCATTAAGCTTTTCATAACTGTGTACTAAGTTCCAGGCACTATGGTAGGCTGTGGGATACAATGACAAGAAGGAAACAGTCCTTGCCTTGAGAGAGGCAATATGAATGAATGTATAAGTATACACAAAATATTGTATGATGATCAACTGTGAATGACTTAACTATTCTCAGCAATACAATGTTCGAAGACAATTCCAAAGGACTCATGATGGGAAATGCTATCCACCTCTAGAGAAAGAACTGATTGAAGCATACTAGTTTTCACTTTTTTGCATGTGTTTTTTTTTAAGTCTGTGTTTTCTTTCACAACATTACTAATATAGAAATATGTTTTGCATGATTGCATATGTATAACTTATGTCAAATTGCTTGCTGTCTTAGAGAGAAGGGAGAGGAGAGAGGGAGAGAGAAAATTTGGAACTCAAAATGTTTTAAAAGGACGTTAAAAATTAGTTTTACATGTAATTGGGAAAAATAAAATATTATCTAAAAATAAAAAGAATTTTGAACTTAAAAATCATTTCAACATTTCCTTATAAATAGCAGAACACAAAAGAGGATTGTACATGAAATTGTCACTCTGTTTCATACAACCTGTTTTAAAAAAAATATAGGGGCAGCTAGGTGGTGCAGTAGATAGAGCACCGGCCCTGGAGTCAGGAGGACCTGAGTTCAAATGTGACCTCAGACCAAACATTTGACATTTACTAGCTGTGTGACCCTGGGCAAGTCACTTAACCCCAATTGCCTGGAAAAAAAAAGTATATAATAAATTCCATGTTACTTTCAAAACTATCCAACTTGTCTGTGTTCCTTCTGAACTTCCTTCTATTCCCTTCTGTACGTTAAAAAAAAAAGTTTCAATGGTTTCTTTTTTTTTTTTTTTAGCATCACTATTGCTAATTCCTATCCCTACAGCCTCTCCTGTCATGGAGAACTAAGAAAAAAAGAAAGTCTTATAACAAATAAACACACTTGAACAAAATAAATTTACAAAGTGTCTATGTCTTTAAAAATGTCTCTTTCTGCACCCTGAGTCCTTCCAATCATCTCTTTGTCAGGAGGCGTTGCACACCTCATCAGAGATCCTGTAGACACATGGCTAGTCATTACACTGATCAGAATTATTTAATCTTTCTCAATTGCTTTTCTTTATGATGTTGCTATAGTTTGCATTGTTTTTCAGGTTTTGCTCTCTTCACTAAGTATCAGTTCATAATACTCAGGAAACTCTGAAGTAATTTCTCTTCGATCATTCTGATGGTACAATAATATTCCATAGCATCTATGTGCTACCATTTATTTAGCAATTCTCCAATTAATAGGTGCCCTCTTATATTCTATTTTTTTTCTTATTTTTAGGCAATTGGGGTTAAGTGACTTGCCCAGGGTCACACAGTTAGTGTCAAGTGTTTGGTCTGAGGCCAGAATTGAACTCAGGTCCTCTTGACTTCAGGGCCAGTGCTCTATCCACTGCACCACTTAGCTGCCCCTACCCTCTTACATTCTAGCTCTTGCCTTCCCTTGCCTGCCTATTTTTCCTTTTCTATCCCCACTTCAAGATCAGGCAATTTGTTTTTCTTTTTACTATTCCCTTCCCTATATTATCTTCTTTTAACACTCTCCCTCTGGCATCCTCTCCCACTCTTTGTTTTGTTTTTATTTCCAAGATCTATCAAAATACCATATACATTTGTTGTTCAGTAGCGTCTGACTCTTTGTGACCCCGTGAACATACTGTCCATCGGATTTTCTTGGCAAAGATACTGGAGTGGTTTGCCATTTTCTTCTCCAGCAGATTAAGGCAAGCAGCGGTTAAGTGACTCGCTCAGGGTCACATAGCTAATGAATGTCTGAGGCCAGATTTGAACTCAGGTCTTCCTGACTCCAGCCCCAGCACTCTATCCATTAAGCCATAAATCATTGAATTTAAATGAAAAGGAAAGCTCAAGAAACTTCATTGACTCATTATATTGCCTCTAGGGTAAAATATACGGTGTTCCAAAAAATCTTAATAGCTTAATAAATTAATAGCTTAAAACTGCACTCAAACATTTGTGACACCCTATATAAACTCAGGTTCGCATTGAAAGCCTTTCACAATATGTTTTCGTAATATATTTATATAATATATATTATTATTACATAACATGTAATAATATAATAATTCCATATATATATATACATATATTCCTAACTCACAGAATCTGCATTCTGGACAAACCGTCCTACTAGCTGATCCTTTTCGCAGACGCTGTCCCCTAACGGGAATGCTGATCTTACAGAATGCCTCCCCTTCCTTTAAAGCACACATCAGGTGCCCTTTCCTACAAGAGGCCTTTTCTGCTGTCTCTGAAATTATTTTCTATTCATTCTGTATATATTTTGCATACAGAAAGTCAGAGAGATGCAGTGTAAAGAGCACTGGATTTAGAACCAAAAGACTTGGGTTCAAATCATGTCCTGTTTCTGTGACCCAGGGCAAGTCACTTAACCTTTCTGGGCCTCAGTTTCTTCATCTGTAAAATGAGAGAGTGGAATTAGATGGCTTCTAAAGTCCCTCTACTTTCGAATCTATTGCTCTATACATCTGTGCACATGTTATTTTTGCCCCTTGAATCCAGGGACTGTTTCATTTTTTCTCCTCAATGCCCAGCGTAACTCCTGGCATATAATTTTTCACCCAACAAATGTTTGATAAATTGAATTTAAAAAAGAAGCTCAAGAAGTTTCAGTGGCTTTCTATTGCCTCTAAGGTAAATTCAAACTCCTCTCAGGGCCTGTGAAAGTGCTTATGGACGTGGGTAGAAACCCTGCTGATTCATTCCATGTATTTTCGATGTGTTTGTGTCCAGGTTCATAGACCACAAAACACTTGCATGACACTAAAGTGATTCTGCATATATTTAATATTTAGATGCTCAAAATTGCCCTGTGAAGTAAATCAAGGCAGGAATAATTCCCATATTTTGGGTGAGGAAGCCTTGGGAAAGCATCCTAGAATAAGAATTGGGTCTTGGGTTTTGTTCTCAGTTCTGATAGCTGTGTGTGAACTTACCACTATAGGTCTCAGTTTCCTCATCTGTGAAAAGGAGCTAACAATTTAGTTGAGTTGAGTGACTTTCCCCGGGGTCATATGGCTAGCAACGACTAAAACTGGGATTAAAGCTCAGGTCCCTGGACTCCTTATTTTTTTGGACATGGCCAATGTGGGGATTCGTTTAGTTTGACTATGCGTAATTCGTCCTTTTTCCCTTCTTTTTAAAATTGTGTTGGAGGAAGTGGGAAGGAGACAAGCCCAATGCAAGGCCTTTTCACCATGCTGGCTTTTAGAAAGCAGACTTGACCCAAAGAGGGTTCTCTGGAACATTTCTGAGCTCTAAAACAGAGCTCATTTCATGAATGTTTCTGTCTTTCCATTTACAGTGTGGGCTCTTTTTCCCCACCCCTCCCCCAAGGCGCATACCCAGAGTCTCAACATAGGGCTCTCTATGCCGCCTGCTCATTGAATGCTGACCCATTGACCTCTGGGTTCCAGGAAAGAGGGTGGGGAGGTTTACAAGGAAGGGAGATAGAGAAATGAAGTAGATATGATTAGAAAGAGAGGGAGAGAGGAAGAAGGAAAAGGATTGAGAGAAAAGAAGGAAACAATGGGGCATTATTAATTCAAGGAGCAGTTATTAGGCACCTGCTATGTGCCTGGCACTATGATAAGTGCTTCGGATATAGAGAAAGGCAAAAACAAAAAAAACTTAAAAAACAAAAACATAGAAGCCAATTCCTTCTCTCAAGGAGCTCACAACCTAATGGGAAGACGATATGCCAACAACTATGTAAAAACAAGATAGGTATAGGATGAAATGGACTGAGGTTAAGGAGGCCTGGGAAAGGACTTCTTGCAGGTGAGACGTCAGCTGAGACTTGAAGGAAGCCGGGGAAGCCAGGATGGGGAGCTGGGGAGGGAGAGCATTCCAGCCAGAGGAAATGCCTGGAGTCGGGAGATATGAGGCCATTCAGTGGATCACAGAGTGTGGGGAGAAGGGTGAGAGCTAAGAAGGCAGAAAAGGCAGGAGTAACAACAGTAAGCATTTACAGAGTGCTTTGGGGGCAGCTAGTGGGCGCAGCGGATAGAGTGCTGGGCCTTGAGTCAGGGACTTGAGTTCAAATCTAGCCTCAGACGCTTACTAGCTGTGTGACCCTGGGCAAGTCATTGCACCCTGTTTGCCTCAGTTTCCTCAACTGTAAAGTGAGCTGGAGAAGTATCTTTGCCAAAAACAACAACAACAACAACAACAACTCCCAAATGGGGCCAGGAAGAGTTGGACACTACTGAACGATGACAATGTATAATACTTTGAGGCTTACTAAAAACTTCACAAATATCTTATTTTGTCCTTACAACAACCCTGGGAGGTAAGTGTCATTATTATCATCATCCCGTTTTTACAGTTGAGGAAGCTAAACTAGACAGAGGTGATGTGACTTCCCTGGGGTCACATAGCTGGTAAGTATCCGAGGTCAAATTTGAACTCAGGTCTTTCTGACTCCAAGTGCAGTGACTTATCCACTGAGTCACCTAGCTGCCACAGGTTATAGATAAGATCTTTGGTGGGGAAACCAAGAAAGAGAGAGAGATAGGATGTGGTATGGAGTAAAGAAAAGGGGTAGAGAGAAGGGGAGAAAGGAAAAGGGGAGGGGAGGTTAGAATTTAGTGAGGAGGAGATAAAGATGGATATATATGTATGGGCTGAAAGAGCAGTAAAGAGGAAACTCAGAGGCAGGGTTAGAAATAAGTGTGGGAAAAACCCAGGAAAGTGACACAGGAAGGGACAAGGCAAGAGGGACATTATATATGCGTGCCTAACCCCTCACCCCACCCCCCTCCAAGCAGTGAAATCCTGGCCCTGGGTCAGTGACTAACTTGGCAGCTATTAGGGAGTATGTGACTCACCCCCCAGCTGTCCGGGAGGCCCAAGTCAGCTCATTAGGAGAGGCCAGCCCCTGAGAGTAACTCTACTGCCTGCTAATCCTGAGGGATCCTTTCTATCCTCCCTCCGCACACCCTCCTGTGTCCTCCTAGGGCTGAGGATATGTTCAAAGAGGGAGAGAAAAAAAACAAAACCCACACAACGGCAACACTCTACATCTCGGTTTCGTGCTAGTCAATCAGAGCTCACCCTTGGCCTGTGCCCCACTCTCACAGCCCGGGCCCTCACAATCTCCCAGGAGTAGGAGACATTTGGGGGCAAAACAGGAATTTTGGTTCCAGAGGACTGAGAAGGTGACCGATCTCCCTTTTCTCTGGAATGGTGGGCCATTACAGATGGTGAATGCAGTGTGCATTGCCAGACGTGGCCAGTGTGCGTTTGCTTTGCTTCTCTATACTTTCTTGTTGATCACTCCACCTCGCCCCAATGCCCTGCCTGGTTTTAGTTCCAAGGAATACCCTGTGCCCATACTCCCTGGTGTCTTGCTTTGTCCCCTGCTTCTTGTTTCATTTTACGTATTGTTTTCCCTTTTAGACGGGGCCATCTCTGGTCCTCCAGTTCAGTCCTGATCTTTATCTTGTTTTGGCCAGAAACCCAGAGGCTCTTCCCTTCCCAGATTGATTTTTTTTTTTTGAATTAGGTACAAGGGGCCATTCCTTGGCTCATTTCTTACCTAGCCATAATCACTGAATGGGTGTTGCCTCAAACTGAGACCTGGGAAAGACCTTAGATTAAAAAGGCCAAGGTCCCCCACTGCATCCTGGGCCATCTCCAGTCATCCTGACCTATATCTGGCCACTGGACCCAGATGGCTCCAGAGGAGAGAGAGAGAGGCTGGGTAACTTTGCACAGCCCTCCCTCACTTAAATCCAATTCACTCGCACATCACGTCATCACCTTCCTGATGTTATGGTCCTCTCCAAGAACGAAGGACAAACAACAAACAACTTTCTTGTTACATGGAAGGAGGAAGTCTATGGAGAGAGGCAGAAAGATTTTGGGAAGGGACTGTAATTTTAGAAGAAGAAAAGCATCAAATATTTTTTAAAAATGAAGGAACTCATTCTACTCTTCTTGATATAACTCAGGTATCACCTCTTCCATGAAGCTTTTCTTGATAGTCTCTGCAGATGAAAGTGTTCTCCTATCCCTAAAATTTTCCTAGAATACCTTTTCTGGATTTCTCTTTTGCTCCTATCCTCCTCTTCCTCATATTATGTTTATGCCAGGACACCCCTCTAGGGAGTTGTAATCTTTTTGAAGATAAGCATTTGTTGATCAACTTTGTTTTTATCTCCAACACCAAGCACATTAATGTAATAATTAACATTTATTGACTTGAGCCAGCTGACAAATTCCTGTTCAGAGCTGTCCAGCACAACAATATCTCGAGTTTCCCTTCAAGGTTTATGAAGCACTTTCCTCACAACTTTGAGAGATAGGTAGTAAAAGTATTATTATGCCCATTTTGTAGATGAGGAAACTGAGTCAGTGACTTGTCCAAGGTAACACAGTAAGGACTGCAGACCTATATCAAACTTAATGGATTGCTTCTCTTTCAGTCCTTGACTACTCAGAGTAGATTCAATCCTCATGCAACAGAAAAGATGGCGGTGGGAGAAGCTAGTGCTCTTTCCTCTACAGCATGTAGCCCCTAAGCCCAATTCCCCTGGCTCTGCTCAAGTTGTTGGGCAGGGGCTTAAGCAAGTAGATAAAGAACAGATAAGAAGATAGGAGGAAAAAAGTGTCTCAGCCAGATGGTGATTAAAAATGTCTGGGGGCTCATATATCTTGTTGTTCAGTTGTTTTTCAGTCATGCCTGACTCTTTATGACCCCATTTAGGGTTTTCTTGGTAAAAATACTGTAGTGGTTTGCCATTTCCTTCTCCAGCTCATTTTACAGATGAGGAAACTGAGGCAAACTGGGATAAGTGAAATGCCCGGGGTCACATAGCTAGTAAGTACTTGTCTGAGGCTGGATTTGAGCTAGGGAAGATGAGTCTTCTTGACTCTAGCCCTGACACTATTCACCATAACACCTAACTACCTCTTCATACAACTATAATCAGCTATAAACCTCCTCCCATTTTTTTTTTTTTTGGTGAGGCAATTGGGGTTAAGTGACTTACCCAGGGTCACACAGCTAGTAAGTGTCAAGTGTTTGGTCTGAGGCCAGATTTGAACTCAGGTCCTCCTGACTCCAGGGCTGGTGCTCTATCTGCTGTGCCACCTAACTGCCCCCATCCTCCCATTTTCATGGGTACCGAGGATAACAGGTAGAACTGTCTCTCCTTCTAGCTGCAGGTTTCTTTTTTGTGAATAGCAATCAAAGCTACCTTTGATTTACCTATATTAACATTTTTTTGGTGCAGTGATTGGGGACTGACCCCTGATTCTGCAACTACAGAGCTCTAAAGGGTCATGGGGTGGGTGGGGAAGGAAATCAGAATATCTGTCCCTGAAGTTTGTAAAACATTTTAATTCTCAACCTTCCTAAAATTATCTGTGCGCCTGCGTTTTCCTCCGCTCAGCCTACCAGACTGCTAATCAAAGCAGGGAGGGAGTAGGGATAGTTGATTCAGATGAGGGTAACCAACAGGCCTCACACTCGTCGGTGAGTTAGATGGATGTCTACCCCAAGCATGTGAAGACTTCCCCTGTCAGAATGGGCTGATGAGAACAGTTTGTTCCAATGACGATGACGATGACTGAAGTAGGCGCTGTAGAGTGCCTAGAGCTTGGTCAGACAAAGAAGATACCAAGGTCATCCATTGTATCCTGGGCCATCGCCGATCATCTTGACCCCTGGACTTCAATGGTTCTGGAAGATAGAGTGAGGCTGATGACTTTGTGGAACTCTGCCTCACTTAAATACAATTTATGTGTGAGTTAAGACATCACCCCGGGGTGACATCATTGCTCCCTTTTTGCAAATGAAGGATGAACAACAACAACAGATGAAGCAATTGAGGTTCAGGGATGGTGACTCTCAGTAAAGATCATGCTGCACCAGCACGACCAAGAGAGAACTTGGGTCTCCTGACTCCCAGTACCACCAATTACCCCAACTTGGGTCTTTCATCTTGCCCGAGGGTAAAGAGTCTAGTTGGAATGATTAAAGGCTGAGGGGCAATCAATCAAACAAACAAGCATTTATCAAGTTCTTACTAGATGGTGTTATGTGATAGTTTTTTGTTCTTGTTGTTGTTTGTTTTGTTCAGGACCTATGACAGAGAAGAAGCACGAAGAAGTGAATGAGTTTCTGGACTTGACGTTGTGAGTACCTGGGCTCAAATCCTACCTCAGTCATTAGCTGGGCCCCCAGGGCAAGTCACTTAAATGATCTGTGCCTCCGTTTCCCAATCTGTAAAATGAAGAGCTGGACATGGCCTCTAAAATCGCTTGTGGTTATCTATGCTCCTATTATCCAATGATTTCATTGGCATAAGGGAACTCCCAGTGAGGAAACTCCTTCTATCAAAGCAAAACAAAAAACAAAAAAACCAACCAGCAACCTTTCTGCAATGTATAGCCTGAGTGACTATAAACTAGTTACACACTTAGAAGTTAGGTGGATTAAAAAAAAAGAAGAGGAAGTTAGGTGGATTGCTTAGTTTCGTGCAACTACCCTGTGTCAGAAACAGCACTCGAACCCAGGTTTTCCTGACCCTGAGGCCAGTTTTCTATCTATTATGTTACTTTGCTTCTAGTGAGAGGTACAAATGAAGTATAAGGATGCCTGCTCACATAGGGGTTGGTCTAGATTAGAGGCATAACAAGAAATTTTTTAATCTGGAGGCAAAAAACATTTGTGGGGCATGGGGGCCGTTGTGACCCAGAGGATGGTCTGGGTGGAGGGTGACAAGGATGGGCATAGCAGGACAGAGAATGACTGAGCTGAGCGGGGGGGGTCTCCTTTCCACCAGAAGTGCAGTGCTTCAAGGAGAGGGGGAAGTCCTTACACGTCCTCCAGGATCCTGCAGTTTTGTTCCCCTCCCCTTTCCTGGGGTCACCTTCCCCACAACCATCATCAGGTTATGGATCAGCAGACAGTGAGGTGAAAGGTGTGGGAACCATGGTCTCCAATGATAACAACAGCTGATGTTTATATAGCGCTCACTGTGTGCCAGGCACCATGCTAAGTGCTTTACAAATATTATCTCATTTGACTCTCACAACAATCCTGGGAGGCAGGTGCTATTATTATCCCCATTTTACAGATGATGAAACTGAGGCAAACAGAGGTTAAGCAACTTGCCCAATTCCCACAGCTAGTAAATGTCTGAGGTTGGATTTGAACTCAGGTCTTCCTGACTCCAGGCCCAGCACACTGTACCACTTAGCTGCCCCATGGAGAGGAAATGCTCCCATGAGAAGTGCCCTTCCCACCATGTCAGCTCCTGGAACAAAGAAAGCCCCTACTGCCCTGTCTGTTACTTCTCTGGACCAAAAGAATTCTTAGGATCCTTCCAGCTCTAACATTCTATACTAAGGAAGGCATATTCCATTTTCTACCTTCCTTTGTCTCAGCCTGGGCTTTTGATGGTGTGTCCAGGGAGCCCGGTCTGACTTTTCCATGAAGGCACAAGTGCCCAGGATCTGACTTAAGCTCTCAGTAGAACTCTTCTTTCCTCCAGCCTACTTTTACTTCAGAGGAATAAGGGCTCAGCAGCTCCGTGGAACAGAGAAGGAACTTGGCCTATGCTGAAGTCGCCTCGTATGGTATTCTGACAGTGAGGGCCCTGTGAAACACCGGAACGGATGACTAAGTAGGCTGAAAAATGTCCTTCTCCCTAGGCCTTCAAAATTAGCAGAGATAATTCAGTTCAAGTATTCATTGAGCTTTGTGTTCAGCACTGTGGTCCCAATGGGAGGTCTGGGAATAAAAGCAAAAGTTGGCACCTATTAGATAGTGTTTTAAGGGTTGCAAACACTTTACATATATTATCATTTGCTGTGTGACTACAGGCAAGTCATTTAATCTCTAAGTGCCTGAGCCACTCCCTAATAGTATAATTCCTGATGATGATGATGATAAAAATAATAGCTAGCATTTAAACAGTACCTACTATGTGCCAGGCACTCAGGTAAACATTTTACAATTATTTGCATAATTTGATCCTCATCAAATTTAATATAACCGTAGCTAGCATTTATATAGCACCTATTATGTACCAGGCATTGTGCTAAGCATTTTCCAATTATTTGTATAATTTAATCCTCATCAAATTTGTTCCTCATCATCATCTGATCCTTGTAACAACCCTGGGAGGTAGGGATTATTATGATTCCTATTTTACAATTGAGGAAACTGAGGCAAAAAGAGGTTAAATGATTTTCCTAGGGTCATACAGATAGGTAAGTGAGACAGGATTTGAACTCAGATCTTCCTGACTCCAGGCCCAGCACTCTGTCCACGGTGTCACCTAGTTGCCTGAATAAATAGCTGATCCGAACAGTGAAAATAGATTCCACAAACTAAAGTAGATTCAGGAAGACCTGAGTTCAAATCTGGCCTCTGACACTTACTAGGAGTTCCTCACACAGATGAAATTACAGGTCCAGCTGCTTCCTTCCCCCCACTTAAAAAACAACACCAGAACAAAACACAAACCCACCTTGAAACAACCCATTTGATCCTGACAACAGCTCTATGAATTAGGTAGTATAAGTAATTTTACAGATGGGGAAACTGAGGTACAGAGGGATAAAGTGATAGTAAAGTGATATATCCAGCATCACACAACTAATAAGTGATAGACCCAGAATTCAAACTCAGGTCTTTTGACTCCAATTCCAGTTGTTCTCCCCTGTCTTTCATATGTATATATGTATGTATGTATGTATGTATGTATGTGTATGTGTGTATGTATGCATACATATATAAAATGAGGTCCCTTCTATGTACATGTGCATATGCATATACCCACATGTACAATACGTAGCCAGACACATACTCATCTGAATATATCAATTATATACACACATATATATGTACATACATATACACACATATATAAAATCTTTATACATGCGTACACATATAAGCACCTATATGTAAAATCCCTACCCTCAGGGAGTTTCCTCTCTGGTTGGGGATATGAGATGTAGACACATGAAACATTGAGAGAACCTCATAATGTAATATTGAGTGAGCTGTGAGCCACAGTGTGGCACAGACATTCAGAGAAGAGAGACAGTAACGTGGGCTGGGACAGTCAGGAGGGGCTGCATGGAAGAAGTGGGATTTGAGAGCTTGGGCACAAGCAAGGAAAGAAGAGTTAACCCATCCCAGGTTAGGGGCACAGCCTGAGCAAAGGTACAGCATGGCATATACTGGAGATAGAAATGAGCCTGGATCTGGGAGGATTTGTCTGATTTCCCTCTGGCTTCAGGGGGATAACTATTTGACTTTTCAAAGTCCCTTTGGCCTTCAGATTTTTGACTCTCCTCTCTTCTCCTCTTCACACTTCTCCCTTTAGTCTGTGAACACAGCTCAGCTCCTCTTCCCATGGCAACTTTCAGAAGAAAAGACCAGGGACCCCCAGTAGCAATTAAGCCTTCCACTCAGGTACAGAAGGCCAGCCATAGTACCTCGGCTTTCCAGTGGCAATTAGTGTCAAGTGTCTCATTAGCAGTAACCATTTGAGAGATAAGTAAAAGCAGAAAAGCAATGAAAAGAGAGAAAAGCCCCTTTTTCCCCCCTCCCAAAAAAGGAAGGGGATTAATTGCCTAGTGGTCTGTGGGGGCACCTACTTTATACCTTCCCAGATTTTCTCAAGAAAAGCCAGGGAAGGAACCCAAGTCCCTGACAATTCGCCAATGGCATCCTAGCATCCTAGTGAGCTTAGTTTGCTGTGGGCAGGGTGCTTAACAATGGGAATCATCTCTCAGCAGGACAGAAACTGAGAGTTTTAATTGACGCTTCCCTCATCACCTTGAAAGGAGGTCGCTAACATGGTGTTCCAAAGATCCGTGCTACTCAATATTTTATCACAGGCCTGGATAAAGTCATAGATGATACACTTATCAGAGTGGCTGTGATGGAACCGCAAGCTAGGATGGATGGCTGTTGGATAATAGAGTGAGTATCAAATAAGAAACATACAGATTTGAATGTTGGGTTGAGTCTAAGAAGATAAATTTCAATAGGGCTAAATGTAAAGTCTTATTATCTGGGTTCAGAAAACCAACCTCACAGGCACAAGATAGAGAAGGCATTCTAGATAGAAGTTCATATGAAAAAGTTCTATGGGCTCTAGAGGCCGCTAGGTGGCTCAGTGGATAGAGCGTTGGACCTGGAGTCAGGAAGACCTGAGCTCAAATCCATCCTCAGACACTTACTATCTGTGTGACCTTGGGCAAGCCACTTAACTTCTGCCTGTCTCAGTTTCCTGAACTGTAAAATAGGGATGATAATAATAGCACCTATCTCCCAGGGTACTTGTCAGGATCAAATGAGATAATATTTGTAAAGTGCTTAGTATGGCAGTCATGTGCAATCTTGGGCATGTATGGTCTAGAATAGGGAAAGTGATAATATCACTGTATTCTACCCTGTGGTCATACCATGATTGGAGCATTGAGTTTAATCACTTTAGGGAGGACATGGACAAAATGTAGCATTTATAGGACTTTAGGATTTGTAAAGTGCTTTACAAATATCATCTCATTCAATTCTCACAACAAGCCTGGGAAGAGGATGTAGGGTAGGCACTATTATTATCTCCATATTTACAGATGAGGAAACTGAGACAGAGGTGAAATGACTTGCCCAATGTCACACGCCTAGTAAGTGTCTGAGAGTGGATTTGAACTCAGGTCTTGTGACTACAAGACCAGTACTCTGTTGATTATTGTTGTCCAGCTGCCACACAAGCTCCTTAAGAGCCCACAGGGCTATGACTATGGTGAGGGACTCCAGAAGGACTGATTGAAGGAAATGGAAAGAACTGGAGAATATTAGATTTATTCTGCTTAGTTCCCTGGGGATAGAACGAGGGGCAGATTTAGGCTTGACTTTTTCAATAGCTTCCTAACAAAGCTATTTAAAAGTGAGATGGATTGCTTGCGGAGGTATCAGGGTGAAAAGCTGAAGATTTTCAAGGTTTGCTAGGGGTGTTGCGGAAGGGATTTTTGTTCATCTAGAGATGGGAATAGTTGACCTTTGGGGTCCCTTCTAACTGAGATTCTGTGATTCTGTGACTTGCTTAAGGTGGAGAGGACAGTGACTCAGTGCGGGAAGAGTCTAGGGGTGGAATCAGGAGAACAGGGCAGCTGAAATCAATCCCGTGACTAAATCATCTCTGAATTTCCTTCTCATTCTTCATCCTCTAAGTCAGGCCTGGGATTCAGACTAGTAGCATTGTCTCTGCGCTGGGAGGTTCAGTTGGCCAGATGCCCGCTGGCTCCGTTCCAAAGACCCTAATAGGGAGAGAAGAAGGAAGTTCCTGTTGCTACTTAAAGACCGCCATTCGTTTGCTCTGGTTAGGCTGTTTGCTTTCCCTTTTAAAATACAAATGCCCCCTGAGAAGAGGAAAAGGGCCTTAAATCCCCAACACCTCAGTGTGAATGAACATACAGGATCTAAACCGGAAGTACAGGGACAAAAAGAGAGCACCAAGTCTATCACAAGGAAAGGGAACTCTCTCTGGGAGAGGCTTGAGAAAGGGAAAGGAGGGGACACTGAGGCAAACTTCATGATTTTTCCAGGGCTCAGAACTGCTGGAAGGAGGGTCAAGCCCAAGTCTTCTTTTTCCACTCAACCCTCTCCCTATTCTTCTCTCCCTCCACTCTTTCTTTCCCTTCTTTTTCCTCCCTTCCCTCCTCTCACCTTCTCTTTCCTTCCCTATTTTCCCTCCCCCTCCCCTTCTTTTCCCCTTCCTTCTTCCCCTCCTTCTCTTTCCCCTCTCCCTCCTTTGCTTCCCTTCTCTTCTCCTTTTTTTCTTCCTATTTCTCTGCTCTTCCTTCTTCCTTCTCCTTTCCTTTCTTCCTTTCTCTTCTTCTCTTCCCTTCCTTTTTACCCTTCCTTTCTCTTCTCATCCTTTCCCCTCTTTTTGCTTTCCTTTCTCCATTCTCCCTTTCCTTTTCCCCCTTCCTTTCTTCACTCTCCCTCTCCCCTTTCCTTCATCTCTCCCCTTCTCCCCTCTCCAGTCCCCTCTCTCCTTCTCAGAATCACATAGTCTTTAGAGTTGGAAAAGGGAGCTCAGATATCACCTAGTCCCATTTGTCAATAAACAGGAATCCCCTCTCTAACATCCCTGACCAGTCCAGCCTCTACTTGAAGACCTCCAACGAAGTCCTTCTTCCCTCCTCCTCCCCTCCTCCCATGAAGGATCTTGCCCATTTCCTTGGCCTGGGTCCCAGTCCCTATTCTAGTGGCAATCGATTTGTCACTTCAAATACCCACTGTGGTTCAGTAGGGAGAAGACAGGCTAAGACGAACGCTTGAGCACTCCAGGAGCTCCCACTTTTGGCCTCTTCCCTGACTCTTCACTGTAGGCCAGTTTCCTTTTCAGCAATGTACTCAGCAAAGGAAGGGACTCCCTGGGGCCCGTCTGAGGAGCAGGATTGGATCCTGCTGACACCCCCAAGGAACTTTTGGAGCACAAACTGATATTACCAAGCTGCCCCATATGAGGCTAATAAGTTTCTTAAAAACGTGATCTGTTTTTGCCTTTCTTTCTATCTTCAGGTTTAGCACAATGCCAGGCACATAGTAAGCACTTAATAAATGTTTGTTGATTGTTGACTTATTAATGGCCACAGGCAGATATGAGAGAATGTAATAGTAACTGAAATTACTTCTGAGATGGTGTTTTTCCTTGCCCAGCCTTCCCAAGTACCCAAGGGGGAATATCTGTGACTGGGGAAGCCCCAGTCTTCTGAAAGGAGACCTAGGCCCTGGGTACCTACCTGGTCTGTCAGCCTTGATTGTCAAGCAAAGGCAGGTAAGAAATGGGGGCTGAGGGTTGCTATGGCACCCAGAGCTTTCACCCCAATTGATGCAATCAGCACGACCTGCTTACTCAGAACAAAAGCTGTCCAGGTTTCATTTTCAGTTTCCAGGGATAGGTAATCAGCAGCGACCTTTGAACACTCGTCGGACTAGAATCCTGGGCCCGCTTTGTTGTTGGGGTGAGGTGGGGGCCTTGTGGTCAGAGGCCAGCTCCCTACAGACTTTCTCTTCCCAAGTGGTGCAGTCCCATTTCTGCATGACCCTGAATGCTCTTCCAGGTCTTTTCCACTCATCTACATCCCACTCATAGGTATTAAGAGATAGAGCAGGAAGGGCCTGGTTTTTAATCAGTATCAGATAGCTTTGATTATTACTTTGCAAAGCACTGTGAATACATTATCTCATTCAATTCTCAACAACCCTGTGAAGTTGGTGCTATTATTATGGCCATTTTCCCAAGGAACTAAAGCTCAGAGAGATTAAGGACTTGTTCCCTGTCACTCACGTGGTGGGTGCTGGTGATGACATTCAAACCCAGGTCTTCTTGATTTAAAGTCCAGCTCTCTCTCCGGTATTCCACACTGCTTCCCAATTAGCCACAAAACTCAGGCCAAATATAGCAGTCAATACTGGTAATAACTTGTTTAAAATACATGCCTTTCCTTCTTTATAGCAAATCCTAAACTGCTAAAGTGTAAAGTTGTGGTTATTCATAATTAACTAATGTTCTGGTTAAAGTTCTGGACATGGAACCAAACACCTGAATTCAAATCCTGCCAGATTCTTACTAACTGGGTGACCCTGGGTAAGTTATTTAACTGCTCTGAGTCTCAGTTTCTCTATAAAATGGAACTTTAAAAATGTTTGTAATATGTGTCTTACAGGTTTGCTGTGAGGCTCAAGTGAGAAAATACATGTAAAGCAAAGGCTTTGCAAGAGATGTGGTGCAGTGGGTTACTAGCTTAGGCTAGTTACTGGACTTCTCACAACCTCAGTTTCCTCATTTGTAAAATAAAAAGTAGCAAAGACCAGTTCTTCAAGTGTCAGAATATCTGACCCTTTGTGACACTGTATGGGGTTTTCTTGGCAGAGTTACTGGAGTGGTTTCCCATTTCCTTCTCCAGCTCATTTTATAGATGAGGAAACTGAGGCAGACAGGGTGAAGTGACTTGCCCAAGGTCACACAACTAAGTGTCTGAGGCCAGACCTGAACTCAGGAAAATGAGACTTCCTGACTCCAGGACTAGGGCTATATCTACTGTGCCACCTAGCTGCCCTATGTTTAGGCCTTAAAAAAAAATAAACCTGAACAACCACTAGGATTCTAACAAGCAAGCCATCTTATAGGTGAAATTATATCAGAGTGACAGAGAAATAATTCTTTTATGTATTGTAATCTTGTACATTCTTCTACTTAGGCCATAACAGTTCAAAGATAGGTCCAGAACAGCATATTTCCTTGAATGTCATGAAGTTGAACAAATTTAGTTAAACAGAGTAATAATCTCATACATCCCCATAGGAAACAAACTTCATCAAACAAACTCTATAGGTAAACTAAGTCAAGTTAACAGATTAAACTGCAGTTAGAGGGTTCACAAATAGTCTAAAAGAAGGAGAAGGGATTTCCATGTGGCCAAGGAGTTGGAGGCAGTTGAGAATCTTTCTTTGGCTTATCTAAGGAATGCTTAAGACTTTTAAGTACATCCCACAGGACAGGCTTTGATCAAATGAGGCTAATATTAACAGAAGACAGGCTTTCTGTTAACCAAAAGCTGCAGAAGGAATAAAAGGAGATCAAAAATAAAAAAATTTCCAATATACCATGTCCAAAAATGTGTTTCATTCTGCACCATGAATCCATTACCTTTCTGTTGGGAGGTGGATAACATGCTTCATCTTCTGTCCTCTGGAAACATTGTTGGTCATTGCACTGATTAGAGTTCTTAAGTTCTCTTAAGTTGTTTGTCTTTATAACGTGGTTGTTTTTGTATAAATCATTCTCCTAGTTTTGCTCATTTCACTCTGCATCAGGTTATATAGATATCTCTAGGTTTTTCTGAAAGTGTCCCTTTCATCTTTTCCTATAGCACAGTAGAATTTGTAGTTTACAAGTGAAAAAGCTGAATGTTCTGTGGCACAGTTAGATTGGAGGGCCTTTAGTACTTTGCTGGAAGAAAAGCCTCTAAGAGAACATTGACGAGATGCAGTTTTGCCATCAAAAATTAAACAGGAAATTACATAGACTTTCTGACTCTAAGTCAGAGATTCCTGAGATTAGGAATTCTTAATCTGGGAGCCGTGAATTAAAAAAAAAATTTGATAACTCTATTTCAATAGAATTGGGTTCCTTTGTAATCCTATATATTTGATGCCTCTAAAAGCATGATTCCAAGAAGGGGTCTATAGGTTTCACCAGACTGTCAAAGGGGTCCATGACACCAAAAAGGTTAAGAATTCCTGCCTCAGAGAGAATCTGCTGTTGGTGAACAGGAAATTCATGTGAAAAGATACTTTTAGGCCTGAGGTACAAGGTAAAGTGGCTCACAAGGATTCAGAAATCCCCTTCTAGAGAAGAAACTCCAATTTCAATCAAGGGTTAAAGAAACAGATAGACCCCTAAGATTGGAAGAAAATCTACTAATGGTTTTCTATAGGCTGATGACTGGGGGTGTAAGGGTTTTTGCCTGTTTGAAAAAGCAATAGTAAATTTAAAAAGTCTCCATAGCTTCCTGGTTGAGGGCATCAGCTGAAGCAGATTCTGGAGACAGCAAGCTCTTCAACCTCGTGCCCAACGGAGCCATTCTTGGAGGCAACCACGAGTAACCAGAGAACCATTGCAGCACCATTTCATTGCAGTGACTCGACCAACAGGGAACCCTGGCCAGAAGAGACCAAACGGATGGCACCTCAGACAAGACCATCGTGGGCTGAGCCTGATGGGGACAGTCCAATGATGACACCAGAAAACATCGGTGGCCCTGCATCGTTGGAGGTGCAAATTTCCCCTCCATGAGTACGTCTTGGTTACGTGTTTCCTCTGTGTAAATCTCGTCACACACTTTCCCGACATACGTAATCTACCAACTGATGGATCATAGCCCCGTGGGATCATATGAACAAACAGTTAGAGGTAGGAGGGCTCACAGAGGCCATCTTGTCTGACCCCTCGACTTTACAGATGAAAGAACCGAGGCCTACAGAGGCTAAGTGACTTGCCCAAGGCACAGGCAGCAGGGGTATGAACACAATTCTGAGGGGATTAGGTGTGGGACAAGAGTGAGTACAGTAGGTCGATTATAGAATTTAGAACTGGAAGGAAACAAAGATTGTCTATTTCAACTTCCCATCCCTCTAGCCCTCCAGCTCGTCTTTCTGCAGATGAGGAAATGGAGGCTCAGAGATTCTGACTCCAAATCCCTCTTCGTGATAGGTGA
>NW_020954585.1:52852935-52866041 GCF_900497805.2 Vombatus ursinus
GTGTGTGTGTGTGTGTGTGTGTGTGTGTGTGTGTGTGTGTGTGTTGGGAGGGGCAGATATTGTTAAATGCGGTCAATGACTAAAGCTAGATAGTTCAAGTAGGGAACCCCAGTGGGGACTCGATGCTTGGGAAGTGGGAATAGGTTTTGTTGCAGGAAGAGAAGAACATTCAAGGCCTTCAGTTCAACTCTCCTCCAAGCTACAGATTCATTGTTCCTAACACAGAATATGTTTGTTCCTTGGTGTGATGGACAAGTCAACCTGCAAGTACACCCTTTTCCATGTAAATGCATGTATATGCATGTAGTTAAAGAGCCCAATGGGCTATTGTGACGAGACAAGAGAGTATATAAAGAAATACATGTTTGCATAGCTCATATATATATGTATACACACATGTATAGCTGTATATGTATACACACAAATATGTGGACATGTACATACATTATTTATTTTGCTGTTGTTTAGTCATTTTGGTTGTGTCTGCCTGATTCTCCATGACTCCACTTGGGGTTTTCTTGGCAGATACTGGAGTGGTTTGCCATTTCCTTCTCCAGCTCCTTTTACAGATGAGGAAATTGAGGCAAACAGGGTTAAGTGACTTGCCCGGGGTCACTTAACTAGTAAGTGTCTGAGGTCAGATTTGAACTCAGGTCCTCCCGACTCCAGGGCTAGAGCTGTATCCATTGCACCACCTAATTGCTCATATTATTTATTACTTATATAATAATACATATATTATTACTATAGCCCTTTCAGGATCATAGAGTTATAGATTTAAAGCTAGAAGGGGTCTTAGAGGTCAAGGGGTCCAATCCCTTTATTTTATAGATGAGGAAACTGAGCCTGGCAGGGGTCAAATAACTCGCCCCAGATAACACAGCTACAATTTAAGGTTTACCAAGCAATTTTCCTTGCAATAAGATAAGCAGTACAAGTAGTGTTACCTCCATTTTTACACAGGAGGAAAAAGACTCAGAGACGGTTGAAGTCATTTGCTCCAGGTCATAGAGTCAGTAAATATCAGAGTCAGGATTTGAACTCAGGTCTTCTGACTCCAGGGTCAGCACTTGTATAGGTTGGTTCACTTGAGCAGGGGCTTAGTGGATCGGTCCAGAGCTCTGGCTCTGCTGCTTGGTTACATTTTGTGACCTGGGCAAATTGCTTCCTTTCTCTGGGCCCTACTTTCCTCATATAGACAATGAGGAAGATGCTGGTTGGAATCCTGGCTGTGCTTAATAGTGAGAGCTTGAGTAACTTCTCCTAGACCATTTCCTCTTCTATAAAATGGTGACATTGACAATTATAGTAGCATACAATTGTGAGGATCTAATGAGATAATGAACACCCTCAATGTTGTAAATCTAAAGGTAATAATGTAAATGTTGGCTATTAGGATTTTTGAGAGGCTGGCAGGTGTGGGAAGTGTATTGAGAGTTGACCTCAGAATTAGGAAGACCTGGGTTTAAGTCCTGTTCCTGGACACAAACTTGGGCACGTACACTGGCAGAATCTTAAGATATCATTCGGCCCAATCTTCTCATTTTTAATATACTTCCTTTAGGAGAAGAGGTGGGAAAATTGCAACCCCAATGCATTGTTGGTGGAGTTGTGAACTGATTCAACCATTCTGGAGAGCAATTTGGAACTATGCCCAAAGGGCTATAAAACTGTGCATACCCTTTGACTCAGCAACAGCACTTCTAGGTCTATATCTCAAAGAGATTATAAAAATGGGGAAAGGACCCACATGTGCAAAAATATTTATAGTAGCTCTTTTTGTGGTGGCCAAGAATTGGAAATTGAGGGGATGCCCATCAACTGGGGAATGGCTGAACAAGTTGTGGTTTATGAATGTAATGGAATATTATTGTGCTATAAGAAATGATGAGCAGATGGACTTCAGAAAAAGCTGGAAAGACTTGCAGGGACTGATGCAGAGTGAAGTGAGCAGAACCAGGACCACGTTGTGCATAGTAACAGCCATACTGTGTGATGGCTAACTCTGATAGACTTACCTCTTCTTAGCAATGCAAGGATCTAAGACATCTCCAAAAGACTCAAGATGGAAAATGCTGTCTACATCCAGAAAAAGAACTATGGAGTCTGAATGCAGATCAAAGCGTACTATTTGCTCTCCTTTTTGGGAGGAGGTTTCTTTTTCTTGTGGTTCCTCCCACTGGTTCTAATTCTTCTTTACAACATGACTAATGTGAAAATATGTTTAATATGAATGTATATGTATAACCTATATCAGATTGCACACCATCTTGGGGTGGGGGAGGGGAGGGGGGAGAGAAAATTTGGAAGTAAAAACCTTAAGGAAGTGAATGTTGAAAACAAAAAATATATAAATAAATTTTAAAAGTTAATACTTCCTTTCTAGCTGACCTGTGATTTCATTGGCATATTTCCCAGTGGAGAAATTCCCTCTCTTGATGCAGCTCACCAACTCCTTCCAGCAGAATATATGTTCCTAGGGGATGAAGATTTTTGGTTACAACTAGATGGTGCAGCACATAGAGTCAGAAAGATTTGGGTTTAAATCCAGCCCCAGACCCTTACTAGCTGGATGATCGTGGGCAAGTCGTTTAACCTCTGCCTGGGGCAGCTAGCTGGTATAGTGCTTAGAGTGATAGGCCTAGAGTCAGGAAGACCATCTTCTTGAATTCAAATCTGGCCTCAGACACTTATTAGCTGTGTGACCCTGGGCAAGTCACTTCACCCTGTTTGCCTCAGTGTCTTCATCTGTAAAATGATCTGGAGAAGCAAATGGCAAACGACTTTCAATATCTTTGCCAAGAAAACCCCAAATAGGGTTATGAAGAGGTGGACATGATTGAAACTACTGAACAACAACAATAAAATGGGGATAATGTAGCACCTACCTCTCAGGGATGTTGTGAAGATCAAATGAGATAGTATTTATGAAATGACTTGCAAATCTTAAAAAGTATATACATGTCTGCTATTATTAATAATAATAATTATTATTATTTATCTTTTAATGCCACCAGGTAAATATCTAATTCTGTAAATTGCAGTTAGCCAATCACATAGTCAATAAACATTTATTAGGCACTTACTATGTGTGGGGCACTGTGTTAAGTGTTGAGAATACAAAGAAAGGGCAAAAAATAAAAAATCCCCATCCTCCAGAAACGTACATTCTGTTGGAATGAGTTGCTGAGCTGCATTGATAGAAGAAATTTCTTCACTGGGAAATAAATTCATGAAATCACAGGTCTGGGTAAAAGAAATTATTATTATTATTAACAATGAAAGAATTGGACTGCATGAGTTCTAAGGTTCTTTTAGTTCTAAATGTCATGATTCTGTCATTTTCAGAAGGAACCATAAAGAGATCTAACTTATACAGACCAAGCCAGATAGTGTCTTAGCTAAAATACCAGCTCTGCATGGCACCGTGCTATTTCACCTCTATTTTTATATCCCCAGTGCTTAGAACATAGTAGGCACTTAACACTTAATAGGCATGTAGATTGAAGGGAATTATACAAGGTCATAAAAGTAGTAGGTGACCATATCAGGATTTGAACCCAGGGCCTTTTTCTCCAAACTCAGTGCTCTTTCCACTATGCACCCACACCAACCAGGAGGATTTTCTAATATTGCTTGTCACCTGTTATGGTTAAGAGAGAATCTGACTTTGTGAAAACCCAGCAGTGTTTGACTACAGACCATGGAATGTTCTTCCTTAGGGTGAAAAAGCCAACAAAACTGGCATTTGAAGCAAGATGTTTTTGAAGCGAATATCCCAGTAGAAGGGATGCTATTTGGTGTCAACCAGAGCCATAACTAGTGATATTTTTATCGAGGGCCAAAACAAGCGAGCCAAGAGGGTCAAGAGGGTGGCCAGCAGGGTTTAAGAACAATCTGAGTGAAGGGTACCATTGATCCAGGAGAAAACAATCAATTCAACCCTCTTCCTTGGAATTGGGAGTGTGGGAAGGTGGGTTCCAGAGCAGGGCCTTGGGGGTGGCTGTATCTCAAAGCAGCATGGGACAGTGGAAGGCTGCAAGGTATGCGTCATCCTTCTGGGGAGGGAAAATATACTCCATACCCTCTGTCTCCCAGGACTTGGAATCGGGAAGGCTTGGGTTCAAATTCAACCTCAGACACTCACAGTTGTTGTTGCTATTCATCCTTTGTTCTCAAAGAGGACCAATGACATCAGGAGGGTGATGTCTTGACTTGCAAGTGAATTGGATTTAAGTGAGCAGAGCTGTGCATAGTCATCAGCCTCATTCTCTCCTCCAGAGTCATTGGACTTCTGTGGCAAGACATGAGTCAAGATGATTCTGCTATATATTAATTTGTATTTACTGTTCTTGTTCAGACATGTCTGACTCTTTGTGACACCATTTGGGTTTTTTTTGGCAAAGGTACTGGTGTGGTTTTTCATTTCCTTCTCCAGCTCTTTTCACAGATGAGGAACTGAGGCAAACAAAGCTAAGTGACTTGCCCAGGGTCACACAGCTAGTAAGTATCTGAGGCCAGATATGAACTCAGGAAGATGAGTCTTCTGACTCCAGGCTCAGCATTCTATCTACTACACCATCTAGCTGCCCTATTATTACTTATATAACCTTGGCAAATTACTTAATCCCTCTGGGCTTCAGTTTTCTCCTCTGTGAAATGAGGGAGCTGGGGTCTATGATTTTTTTCCTTTTTTTTTTATAAGTTTTCAACATTCACTTTTATAAGATTTTGAGTTCCAAAATTTTTCCCTCCCTCCCCTCCCCCCCTTCCCCAAGATGGCTTGTGATCTTATATAGGCTATACATGTCCAATCATATTGAACATCTGAAAGAAGAATCAGAACAAAAGGGAAAAACCACAAGAAAGAAAAAACAAACAAATGAAAAAGAGAGAATAGTATGCTTCTATCTGCATTCAGACTCCATAGTTCTTTCTCTGGATGAGGATAGCATTTTCCATCATGAGTCTTGAAATTGTCTTAGATCATTGTATTGCAGAGAAGAGCAAAGTCTATCAAAGTTGGTCATTGCACAATATTGCTGTTACTGTGTACAATGTTCTCCTGGTTCTGCTCACTTCACTCTGCATCAGTTCATATAAGTCTTTCCAGGTTTTTTCTGAAGTCTGCCTGCTCATCATTTCTTATAGCACAATAGTATTCCATTATGTTCATGTACCACAACCATTCCCCAATTGATGGGGAATCCCCTCAATTTCCAATTCTTTGCCAAGTCTATGAGGTCTAAGGTACCTGCAAGTTTTAAATCTATTAGTCTATGTTTCCTGGTTCAGTGGTTATCTACTTTCTACTTGAACACTTACATTAATAGGGAACTCATTACCTTATGAGGCACTTTCAGCTCTGATCCTTGTTGTTCATCCTTCGTTTTCAAAGAGGATCAATGACACCAAGGGGTGATGTCTTGACTTGTGCATGAATTAGATATAAGTGAGGCAAAGCCTCACAAAGTCATCAGCCTCACTCTCTCCTCCAGTGTCATCAAAGTCCAGTGGCAGGATATAAGTTAGGATGACTGGCAGTGGCTCAGGATCCAGTGGATTGGCGCCTTCAATGTCCATTCAAGGTCTAAGTGCTCCACAGTACCTGCTTCAGCAACTCTTAAGAAGTCAATGAATATCTAGATCAGTGGTTCTCAAAAGATATAGCCAGCCATACTAATGTGCCTTGAGTTTTCTGGTAGGTGTGCAGAGAGCTGTATGGAATTAACACTTGGCTTGCATGCAAATGTGAAAATCTCCTCACTTTTATTCAGTGTGCCCTCCATTCCTCAATAGCAAATACTAATCTGTGCCATTAACAAAAACATTTTTGAACCATTGATCTAGATAAGGATGTAATGACCCCAGAGAGCCAGCATCATTTCTTTAAGAATGGGCCATGCCAGATCAACCTGAGTTCCTTTTTTTTGATAGGGTTGGTAAACTAGTAAACCAGGAAAATCCTATAATTTTGACAAAGTATTTGGTAAAGTTTCTTACATGGTTACTGTTTCAAAGATGGCAGGAATGAGAGCTGGATGATTACACAATTAGATTGATTGAGAATTGGTTGAATAGCTGGAATCAAAGAGTGGTTGTTAATGGTTATGTGTTATTTTGGCTGGAGGTCTCTGGTGGAGGTCCCAGGGATCTGAGACTGTTAAGTAATCATAGCATGATTATTAAATTTGAAGATGATATTAAATTAGGAGGACTGTTCATAAATTGGTTGGCAGAGTCAGGATAGATCAAAAAAATTGAACCAAGTTTAAGAAGATGAAATTCAACAGGGATAAATGTAAAGTCTTATATTTGGGTAGCCCTTTATAAAGAATGTGGGTCCTCATCCCAGCTTGCACTCTGGGTCCACCAGAGCTAAGCTGGCTAAAGACTCTAGCAACATTTTCCCCTAAGGGTTAACCCTAAGGGGTAATGGAGTTCTTTGATGCCCTAGCCCTAAACTCATGTTCCAGTGTGTTTTCTCCAGTATCATTCACCAACTGCAGTTAGCATCTCCCTTAGATCACCAATACCTTCCAGTGATTACCCTATCCTTATGATCTAACCCATTAACATGGATTGGCTTTGACCGAGGCATATTGACTGAGAAGATATGGCAAGGACAGAAGGACAAACTCAACTTTCCCAAAACAGGAGCATACTTTCTGCTATACCACCTTGGTCCCTGTGAAGAATTGGCTAAGACTTAAAGTGGTTGCTAAAAGTATTTGGGGCAGCTAGGTGGCACAATGGATAGAGCCAGGCCTGGAGTCAGAAAGACCTGAGTTCAAATCAGACCTCAGATGCTTACTAGCTGTGTGACCCTGGGCAAGTCACTTAACCCTTTTTTGCCTCAGTTTCCTCATCTCACTTTGGAATGTGGCATAAGTATTGATGAATTGCTTTCTTGGCTGCTTTTGATCCATCATACTGGGTCACCCTGGGCTTGGCTCCCTGTAAACTCTGGCATGAACTCCTGCTAATGGATCTTAGGTAGCGTGATCTTCTTACCTTTGGGAGCTCACCAGGTCACAGCTTGTGGTATTCCATCTTCAATACTCCTTTACATGAGGCAGGAAAGAAATGGATGCAATGACAAAGCATGTGTTCATGCTTCATGTTTGTCAGGTTGGAGAGAATAGACCTCTAGCCCTAGCTCTCTCTCTCTCTCTCTCTCTCTCTCCCTACCTGAAGGCTTACAGTAGTCCTTGCCTCCTCATCCAAATGCAGCCAGGCAGAAAAAGAGAAGGAGAGGCTCCATTTGACTCTCTAGTGCCTTATAAATGCATTCCCAATTCCTGCTCAGCAGTCAAACACCTGTTTTTCCACCAAGTGTATAGCAGACCAGAAACAATCATAGAGTAATGTTTTAAGGCCACACAGCTCACTGTCCCTGGTCAATCACATGCTCACAGAGACTGGGCTTTCACTGACCCCATTATACTTCTGGTTTTGTTTTTTTTTTTTAAAATCACCTTCATGAGTCTAAGATGAGAGCGGCATGTCTAGGGAACACGTTTCATGTGGAAGAGTCCTGGGAGGTTTGGGTGGACTGAAAGGTTAATGTGAATCAACAGTTTGATGTGGGAGATAAAGAGTTAATGTAGTCTTGGGTTGCATTGATTGGGGCATGTCTTCTAGGAAGAGAGAGGTGATAGTCCCATTGTACTTTGCCCTGGCCAGACCCCATTTGGAGTATTGGCTTCAGTTCTAGATACCACATTTTAGAAAAGGTCTTGATACACTATTGAGATCAAGAAGAGGGCAACTAAGTAGGAAAGGACCTGGGGTCCATGCCATCTGAAGGAACTGAGAATGGTCAGATTGGAGAAGAGAAAACTTAGCAGGGCCCTGATAGAGTATCTGACTTGCTGTCAAAATGTCAAATGCTGGTGAGATGGAGAGGTAGGAAAGAGGAAAAAAATAGATTTTCTGGTTAAAATATTAATTAAAATATTTATTTTGAAAAATTATTTTAAAAAAAAGGAGAAAGAAATACTGTTCCTTAGTAGGGGGAATTGGATTTGTTGTTTGGCCCTGAAGGGCAAATCTCAGAGCATTGAGAGGAAGTTATATAGAGGCAAATTTAGGTTTGCCGAGACTAACAATTGAGCTCCACCAAAGTTAGATGGGTTACCTTGTGAGGTCTCCCCTCACTAGAGATTTTCAAGCAAAGGGTGAATGTCCACTTGTCAGGTAAATTGTAGTGGAGATTCTTGTGGAGGTACGGATGGGTTGGATTAGAGGGCCCAAGAGGTCCCTTCTACCTCTAAAATTCTGTGATTCTGTGAAATTCTTCCTTAGTTTGAGTAGAAATAGGTTTCCCTCTAATTTCCACTCATTGACTTTAATTCTTCCCTTCTTGAAACACAGTTGATAAATTTACTCTCTTCCAATATCTGAAGGCAGCCGTCATGTTCCATCTTCCAAGTTTTTTTCTCTCTCAGCTAAAACATGTAGCATGATTGTAGGAGATCTAAAAGCCTTGTCCCTCCCCTCCAACCCAACTCCATTCATGATATTAGAACACTGACCTTGGAGTTGAAGGATTTGGGTTTCAAATCCCAGCTCTGCTACCTATTATCTTTGTGACCTTAAGAAAGTCACTTGGCCTCAGTTTCCTTATCTGTAAAGTGAAGTGATTGAACTAGAATAAGAGATTCTTAACCTGAGAGGTCCACGAACTTGAAAAAAGTTGATAAATGCATTTTGATATCATTGATTTCCTTTTTAATTCTATGTATTTTCTTTTATGCATTTAGAAACATCATTCAGAGAAGGGGCCCCTAGGCTTTACCAGATTGCTAAAGGCATCTAAGCTATGAAAAAGGTCGAGAGCCTCTTAATTAAAAGAGCTCAGAGTTCCCTCCAACTCTAGAATCTGTCATCCTCCAAGGCCAGTCCTTAGCACCTAAACCCCCCCACTCTCACTGTGACTCCTTTGGGAGTTTCACAAGAATGTTGGATTTTGATTGGGTTAAGACATCACATTACCTGGGAGGGTAACCTCTTTGACAGTCATGCTGTGGATTGTCTCTCTGTGATGCTGAGCTCTGGGGCTCCACTTGAATGAGCTGCTGGAATCAGACTCAGAGCTGGGAGGAACCTTAGCTATCACCAGTTCCAAACTCCCCATTTTACAGCTGGAGAAACTGAGGCTCTATCCACAGTCACACAGATAGTAAGTGGCGGAAATAGGATTTGAACCCGTGTTCCTTGACTTCAGAGCCAAGGTTATTTTCGCGTTTGTGGGGCCGTGGCCAGAGTACGGAGCATCTATAGCGCAGTGAATCTCGTGTCTGCTTCCCCTGCTGCCAACCCCCCGGTGATCTCTGAAAGAAAGTTGGGGCCATTCATCACACCATGTCTCTAAAGCGGGTGACTACTTTCTGGCCAGGCTTGATTAGAGCTATTTCTCTCTCTGCTTTTTGGTGCAGTTCTTTCCCCTGGAAAGAGCCCCCATCGGTGCCCTGGTTCTGTTTGTTGGCAAGTAGCTGGGGGATGAGCCACATTACAAGGGGTGCCTATAAATGGCGTACTGAGGATTAATAATGTATTTATAACGCATCGTGGTGGTAGCCGAAAATGATCTATAAATGCGTAGTAAATGTTTTATAATGTTTTTGTAACCCGTTATAAATGATAAATGGGTGACTATAGATGCCATATCAAATATTTATAACGCATTGTGTGCTTCGTTACGCTGTTACTGTTCAGGAAGCCATTAATAATAAAGTGAATGGAAGCGTAAAAGTTACAGACATGCCCAGCAAAGCCATTTATAATGAAATGTAAAATTTGGGTTGTTAAAATAAAAAGAGAGGGAGAGAGAGGGAAAAAAAAAAGCAAATGCATTGACCGGTTATTGTTGACGCACTGGAAATGAAAATGCATTGTAAATTATTTGTGAGGTGTTCAGACATTAATGTATACTATCCATATCATGTCATATAAATATGCTATTAATATATTATATATTGTATGTATTATTAATTTTTTCTAATTAATTTATAGGCAGCCTTTTAAAACAAAGCATCAGAAAAACAACATTCTTCCTTAGCCTGTCAGCTCAACAAATATTTTTTTCTTCAGAGGGAGTTAGTTTTCCTGACCTGTTTGTTTTCATTGGGTCATGATAATTTATGCTGTTTGCTCTTCAGCAAGGAAGGCTTGTGGGAGGGCTGGGCACCTCACCAAGAGAGCCCTTTGCTGCAGCAAAGCCCACATAACTAACCCTGAGCAAAGCCAGCCTTCCTTCCTTCTGCTCCTTAGGCCTGATCTCTGGGTTCCAGAATTCTTCGCGGTTCTAGGCAAGGAACTTTGATTATCTGAGTTGGAAACAGTGTGAAGACATGGAAAGAACACAGGGAGAAGAAGGCAGGAGACAGTGGGCTTTAGACTCAGGGTTGCATGGTCTTGGACAAGGCCTTCCTCTTTGGGCCCCAGTTTCCTCATCTGTAAGATAAGGAGGGCTGGACTAGATAATGATCTCTGAAGCCTTTTTCAACTCTGACCTTTGGGGAATCTAGGAATCCTGCTTTGGATGAATTCACACTGATCTGATTGGATCTAAGTCAAACTTTAGGAAATCTCATGCAATGCATTTTCTGATTTGTTCAATTCTCTGCCTTACCCTCCCTTCCTGTGTTTTTTAATTCAGATAGTTTTGCATTTTTCCAGTATTTTGACCTAGAGAACGTAAACCCCTTGAGGCCAGGGAATGTCATATTCATGTCTGCATTCCCAGTGCCTAACACAGTTGTTACAACAACAATAGCCTAGTACCCGGTACTGGATAACAGTACCTGGTACATAATAGGCACGTGATACACGGCTCTATCTCTGTTTCTCTTTTTGTCTCTCTCTTTGTCTCTCTGTCTCTGCCTTTCTCACTCCTTTTTCCTTCTCTTTGGCTGCCCCTGTGCCTCTCTCTCCTCTGTTTGTGTTCCTGTCTCTGCTTGAAGCAGAATTACATTTTTTTTTTTTTGCATGAGATAATCAGAACAAAATGAGGTAATGGGTGGATAGGGGGGCAATCACACAGAGAGGCTGCCATGGAGATCTGGTTGGGAAGTTCTGAGGAAACTAGGGAAGAGATCACTTGGGGTATATCCACTAAAGGAAGAAAGCCTGTCCCGGGGCCTCATAGGTTTTTATGTTACCAAATCAACTAAAAGAAGCTATTATTAAAAACTTAGTACATATCGAGTGCTGTACTAACGAGTGCAAGTGCTGTGAATAACCTCTCCATCCTGCGCCCTGGACAAAGCCCTCCTTGCCCCACCCTGGTTACCCTTGTCGTTTTTATCTTTGTCTTTGTCTCTGTCCCGGTTTCTGCCCCACTCCAAGTCTTTGGCACTGTCTTCTTTCTCACCAACAAGAGAGAGACACATACTTTGAAGTAATCAGAGCAATCTCTCCTCTTTTCTTTGCTTGGAAAAGACTACTCAGGACTAGGTGGGGTAGAAGAGGCCCAAGCCTGTTTGACCATGTGTTCTGTTTAGAGAGAACCGGCTGATAGTGGAAAGGAGGGCCGCTTTCAGCGATTGCCCCCAGTTTCTTCTCTCCCAGGGACAGCAGGAGGCTTTGAGGGCAGGGCCAGTAGCTTGTGAGAGAGTGTTGCTTATACCCACCCTGGCTTTTTGCCACGCCAGGCCCCTCACCATGGAGTCTGTCACTTAAGTTGCCTAGTGCTCTCTTAGCCCTGGCTAATGGGACTGCTGTCCACTTGTACTGCTGAGGTTCCTGCCCTCTTGGAGGTTCCATATAACCAAATGTCACAAGGGTTATTAAATCCAGAAGAGCAACTAGTTATTTCCATTTCCCCTCAGGACGGAGCAAGAGCTGCAGGCTTCCAAGTCCATGATGGGTTTTCTGGATCTGTCAGTATCTGACTGATTTGAGTGTGGGAGGCCGGGGCTGGGGCTGGCTGACCATACAGGATTGCCTGCAGACTTGGCCCGCTCATGCAGCCTGGATTAGAGCTTTAATCAATAATCAGATACTCATTGATTATCTGCTACGTATCCTGTGCCAGGCAATCGGGGTTGCACAGAGGAGTGTGAGATAGAGACCTTTCCTCAAATAGCCGTCACTATCTTGACCTTTGTCTTGCCACTGGACTCTGATGACTCTGGAGGAGAGAGTGCGGTGAGGCTGATGACTTTGCATAGCATTGCCTAACTCAAATCCAATTCGTGTACAAGTTCAGACATCACATTCATGATGGCATTGGTCCTCTTTGACAGCAAAGGACAAACAATGACAACAAGTCTATTTGGGGGATGCAGACTGATATATCCAGGGGAGATCCTCAGAGTTTCTGGCTAGAGCAGTAACAATTGCTATTTACACTCACTCTGAGCCATCAGGGCCCAAATAATGACCAGGTGAGGTTTGGGCTGGGACCTATTGTCAGCCAATTAATGATAGCTAGAGTGAATTAGGTTTGAAGCATGGTCCTTAAGAAAGAGATCTAGCCTGTAAACTCCAAGATATCTTGCAAGGTTTCAGCGATCAAAATTTATATTCCTTTGGGTGGAGTACTGGCAGGTAGGGATATGATACCCTATGTGGATAGAGGGGGAAGAGGGAGGAAAGGAAAGGAAAGGAAAGGAAAGGAAGGGAAGGGAAAGAAGGAAGGAAGGAAGGAAGGAAGAAAGGAAAGAAAGAAGGAAGGAAGAAAGGAAGGAAGAAAGGAAGGAAGGTTCTTTATTGCCCAAATGAAACTGGCCAGTTAGGTCCTCAGTGGGACAGCTACAACTACTCACAGGTTGTTGTTTGTCCTTTGCATTAGGAAGGTGCATTGAATGGGTGTTGCCTCAGTCAAACTGAGACCTGGGAAAGATCTGAGCTTAAAAAGACCAAGGTTTCCCACTGTATCTGGGGCCATCTCCAGTCATCCTGATCTATATCTTGTTACTGGACCCAGATGGCTCCAGAGGAGAGAGTGAGGCTGGTGACTTTGCACAGCCCTCCCTCATTTAAATCCAATTCACTTGCATGTCATGGCATCACCCTCCCAACGTCATGGTCCTCCTTGAGAATGAAGGACAAACAATGACAATAACAACAATCCAGGGTAGTAAGTGGGGGGGGGTAGT
>NW_020954585.1:52866081-52934728 GCF_900497805.2 Vombatus ursinus
GGAAAGAACAGAACATAGGCTTTCAGTGTTGGAAGAACCTGATAGGCTACCTCAACAAGAATTCCCTCTCTAGGATATCCCTAACTACTGGTCATCCAGTCTTTGCATGATGATTTCCAAAGTGGGGGAACCCATTACCTCCTAGGAAAACCCTTCTCACTTCTGGTAGTTAATTCTTAGGAAGTTTTTGTGACGAGTAAGATGATGGATTATAGGATCATAGATTTATAGCTGGAAGGGAATTCAGAGGTCATTTGTTCCATACACCTCCTCATTCCCATTTTACAGATGAGACAACGGAAAGCCTATGAGATTAGCTCCCTTAGGGACTTTTCTGAAATCACATAGCATTGAAAAAATTTTAATTAATTAATTTATTTTTAGTTTTCAACATTTGCTTTTATAAGATTTTGAGTTCTAAATTTTTCCCCCTTCCTTCCTCTTTCCCCTCCCCAAGACAGCATGCAATCTGATATAGGCTATACACGTACAATCATATTAAACATATTTCCATATTAGTCATGTTGTGAAAGAAGAATCAGAACAAAAGGGAAAAACCACAAGAAAGAAAAAACAAAAAAGAGAGAATAGTATGCTTCGATCTGCATTCAGACTCCACAGTTCTTTCTCTGGATGTAGATGGTATTTTCCATCATGAGTCTTAGATTGTTGTATTGCTCATAAGATCTAAGTCTAACAAAATTATTCACTGCATAATATTGCTGTTACTGTGTATGATGTTCTCATGTTTCTGCTCACTTCACTCAGCATCAGTTCATGCTAGTCTTTCCAGGTTTTTCTGGTCTGCTTGCTCACCATTTCTTATGGAACAATAGTATTCCACTACATTCATGTACCACAGCTTGTTCAGCCATTCCCCAATTGATGGGCATCCCCTCAATTTACAATTCTTGGCCACCACAAAAAGGCTGCTATAAATATTTTTGTACATGTGAGTCCTTTTCGCTTTTTTATGATCTCCTTGGGATACAGACTTGGTAGTGGCATTGCTAGATCAAAGGGTATGCACAGTTTTGTAGCACTTTGGGCGTACTTTCAAATTGTTCTCCAGAATGGTTGGATCAGTTCACAACTCCATCAACAATTCATTAGTGTTCCAATTTTCTCATATCTTTTCCAATATTTATCATTTTCCTGTTTTGTCATGTTAGCCAATCTGATAGGTGTGAGGTGGTATCTCAGAGTTGTTTTAATTTGCATTTGTCTAATCAATAGTGATTTAGAGCATTTTTTAAATCTAACTATAGATAGCTTTAATTTCTTCATCTGAAAACTGCCTTTTCATATCCTTTGACCATTTATCAATTGGGGAATGACTTGTATTCTTATAAATTTGACTCAGTTCTCTACATATTTGAGAAATGAGGCCTTTATCAGAGACAATGACTGTAAAAATTGTTTCCCAGTTTTCTCATTGGCTTTGTTGTCACATAGGATTTGAATCCAGGTCTTCTGACTCGGATTTCAGCCCACTCTACCCTTCAGGACCAAATAGAAAACTTTTTCTCTCCCTCCCACATAATAAGCCTTCAAGCATTTGAAAGACAGTGATCATGTCTTCCCACAGTTGTCTCTTTTTCAAGCGAAATATCTATCCTTCAACTAAACCTTAAATAACATGGTCTCTAGTCCCTTCATCTCCCTGGTCACCCCCTTTTGAACATGCTCTATCACGTCAATGCCTTTACTGAAACATAATAGCCAGATTTGGATGCAGTACTAAATATATAGTCACTGGGATCATCACCTCTCTTTGCAGTCTAAATCCAAGCCCAACTTACAAATCTTCCCTTTTTTTTAAGCATCAGTGACAAGTACAAAGAAGGATTATGGAACTTAGGGATGGAAGGAACCTCAGAGATCCCCTAACTCAACTCCCTCCACTCCCACACTTTTTACAGGTGAATAAACTGAAGCCTAGAGAGATCAAGTGACTTGCCCAAGGTCAATCAACCCCTGTTTGAATAGTTAGACATCATAGCGTTATTAGACTTAGGAAGAATTGAGTTCAAATCCTGTCTCAGATGCTGTGTGATTCTGGACAAGTTACCTAACCTCTCTGTCTTAGTTTACTTATCTGTAAAAATGAGCGGATTGGACTTGATGGCATCCCTCCCAGCATCTATGATCCTGTGGAAGGAACATATTATCTAGGAGACTGAAAAAAAAAACTCTATAGGGCACAGTTGATTCAATTCAATAAATATTTTTAAGGTCCTGTTTGATATATCTCTATCTCTATCTATCTACCTATCTATCTATCTATCTACCTATCTGTCTATCTATATCTATGTATGTATGTCTATATGTGTGTGTGTATATATCTATATATATCTATATCTGCTTGATAGGTACTTGGAGATAAAAATACGAAATCTACCAAAAAACCTCAGAAAGAGGTATAACCTTACATCAGAACTGCTTTGGGAAAGTATGCCCATCTCCATGGCAATTCTGACCAGGATTACAGAAGAGTTATGTGCTAGATATAGAATAATTATGGCTGACTCCACAAGATAAAAAGACAAAAATACCACATAAGATAAAAAAAAAAATCATGGTATTACAATGGTGAATTTAAGTACTTAGAACTCCCACTCAGCATTTCCCTTTCTTCCCCACCCAAAATCCCACATTATGGATAGAGTGGGCATAAGCGAAATCTCAAATTGTGACTCTGGAGTTTAGCTTGGGCATCCCCACTCACTCCCCTCACCCCCTCCTCCATGGCAATAACGCAGCCTGAACCTCCTCTGAGCCTGCCAGGAGTGACAGACATAGATTCTGCCCAGCTTGATGAAGGAACTGGAAAGGGTCTGGAGGAAGGGGACTGGATGGAAAACGGGAGCAGTGCAGAGGCCAGGGCAGCGCCCAAGGGGAAGGAGGCGACTCATCTGACCTAGGGAAAGGGGACTAGAAACCCAGTCTTCTTGCTCCAAGGTTTACTACGGACAAGGACCTGGGTCCAGATGACCTCCCCCTCCCCCAACTTCAAGAGGCTGAGGACAGCCAGCAATCTAGCCTCGGGGTCCATTCAGCAGTGGAAGGGGGATGGGACCGAGAGTGAGGAAGAAAATCAGAGGTACTGTAAGTAGCTACAGTAAAAGAAGAAGGCTGAAAGCCCAAAAGTTCAAGAGAGAAAGGTGGACTAAAAACCAAGCTCACAAACAGATAAGCCAACACAGAGTATCATAAAGACAAAGAAGAATGAGTTAAATCTTAAAACGAAGCCAGAGTCTACTGAACAAATATTGTGATATGAAAAACATGAACTAAAATTAATCAACGAAAAGAGACTCCTGCAGACTTTCCATAGATGATAGGATTCCAAGATGATACAAAAGAAAAAAAATTTTTTTTGGTGAGTCAAACAGGATTAAGTGACTTGCCCAGGGTCACGCAGCTAGTAACTGTCAAGTGTCTGAAGCTGGATTTGAACTCAGGTCCTCCTGACTCCAAGGTCAAAGCTCTATCCATTGTACCACCTAGCTGCCCCAGAAAAATTTTTCTTTACATCAAATCTACATTTGATCTTGTATCTTCTACTCATTTCTCCTACTTCTAGCCTTATCTGAAGTCTAATCCCTTTTTCCTCAGGACAGCCCTTCAAACCCTTATAAACTCCTATACTGTTTACTCCCCACCACCACTAACCCCCAAACTTTTTCTTTAAGCACTGGACTTGAAGCTAGAAGTCCTGGGTTTAAATCCCAGATCTTTTATTTATTAACTGTGTGACCTTGGACAAGTCACTTTCCATTTGTGGACCTCAGCTTCCCCAGCTGCAAAATTAAGTCAGAGGACATAGTGCTCATCACCAGCAGCTACTTACTCCCCAGCAGGGCCCAAACTAGATTAAAATGTAACTGGGAAATATTTAGCATGATGGGTTGTTATTTGTCCCTTATTCTCAATATACAGACAAGTCATTTGACTCCTTAGTCAAAAAAGACCAAGGTCTCCCATTGCATCCAGGGCCATCTGCAACACCACCAATAAAAATACAATACAACATAGATAATGTTAATGTGAGTTTTCTAAGTCAGTCTGCAAAGGATCCCTTTGTTTCCATTTGAGTCTGACCCTCATTAGAGTAGATAACCACGTGAAGCTGGGATTCAAACCCAGGTCTCCTAGATTCAAGCAATCATTTACTCCAGCAGTGTCAAAGCTGTGTGACCTTGAGCAAGGTCTGGATCTGTTTCCCCAGTGCAAAATGAGGTCAGTGGACTAGAAGACCTCTAGAGTCCCTTCTATCTCTAAGGTCCCATGATTCTGAGAATCTAAAATTCTGTTGTTAGAGCTTCGAATGAAAATCCAGTTATGCCTTCCACATTGTGACTTTCCCCATCTTGGATTCAATATATCACAGGTTGGCATAAGAAATTAAATGGGAATTTTGGGGGAGTTTTGTGGATGCCGTAGCCAACATGCAAAGGCCAGCAGACAACGCAGAAAAAGTTTAGAAACTCAGAAATGCATGTTATCTTTTAATACCATAATAATTCAGACTTCTTCTTTGGTATGAAGGGAGGGCCAAAAAATTTTATGTGGATTTTCCAGATTTCGGAGCTCTGGGCTCCTAACCCTGAGATGTGGAAGGCATAACTGTATAACTGAGGTGGCAAATGATAAGTGCTGAATAACAATAAATACTGTAGTAGATCAGAGAGAGGAGAGTTGGCCTGGGGCATCAGGAAAGAGGTGGAAGCTTGACCTGGGCCTGGGAAATTGGTCAGGATTCAGAGAGGCACAGAATAGAAAAGGACCTTCCAGGCAGAGAAAGTGGTGTGGCCAAAGGTATCATGAGCTCAGTCTAACTGGAGCAGAAGCCTTGGGAGCCGATGGAGATAAGCTTGGAAAGGTTGTTTGAGGACAGATTATCATGGGCCTTGAATACCAAATGAAGGTGTTTGAGTGGCAGGGTGATTATAATGGATAGAGCCTTGGATTTTAAAAGTTATTGTGTTTTTATGGTGATTACAGCATTTTGCTCAATCTCATCTCCATTTGGAGTGAATTCATGACTCTATTTGGGGTTTTCTTGGCAAAGATACTGCAGTGGTTTGCCATTTCTTTCTCCATCCCATTTTACAGATGAGGAAACTGAGGCAAACAGGGTTAAGTGACTTGCCTAGGGTCACATAACCAGAGTCTCAGGCTGAATTTGAACTCATATTAGGGTCACACAGCTAGGAAGTGACTGAGGCCAGATTTAAACTCAGGAAGAGGAGTCTTCCTGATTCCAGGCCCAGCACTCTATCCACTGTGCCACCTAGTTACCCAGTATTCCCATAATTTTCCATTATATTCATTTAAAATATTGTGTTCAACTATTCCCCAAGTGATGGATATCCCTTTAGTTTCCAGTTCTTTGGTACTACAAAAAAGAGTTGATATAAATATTTTTGGTCATATAAGTCCTTTTTTCTTTAGGTATAGTAGTATACTGTCACATCAAAAGGTAAGCATAGTTTAGTAGCTTTGGGGGCATAGTTCCAAATTACTTTTCAAGATGGCTTCATCAATTTATAGCTCCACCAACAGTGTGTTCATGAGCCTATTTTCTCTGCTACCTTTCTAATATTTATCATTTTCCTCTTTTTTTGGTCACCTTTGCCAATCTGATAGATTCGAGGTGGAAACTCAGAGTTACTTTAATTTGTATGTTTCTACTTGTATGTTATATAATTAGATAGTATAGACATGTATAGATTAGCTAATATATTATAATTTTTTTTTTTGGTTAGGCAATGTGGTTAAGTGACTTGCCCAGGGTCACACAGCCAGTAAGTGTTATGTGTCTAAGGTCACATTTGAACTCAGGTCCTCCTGAATCCAGGGCTGGTGCTCTATTCACTGCACCACCTGGCTGCCCCCAATATATTATAATCTTGAAAGTTCCTTGGAGGCACCAAAAGGTTGTGACTTGTCTATGGTCATGGAGCTGGTATGTATCTAAGACACGTCCTACATCCAAGATGTAGGACTTGATCCCCAGTCTTAACTCTAAGGCTAGTCCTCTTTTCACCATGCCACATTTTTGTTGTTGTTTAGTCCTTTCAGTTGTGTCCAACTCTTCGTGGCCCTGTTTGGGTATTTCTTGGCAAAGATACTGGAGTGCTTTACAGTTTCCTTCTCCAGCACATATCTTATAAATGAGGAATCTGAGACAAACAGGATTAAGTGACTTGCCTAGGGTCACACAGCTAGTAAGTGTCTGAGGCCTGATTTTTGAACTCAGGAAGAGGAGTCTTTCTGATTCCAAGTCCAGTGCTCTATCCACTGAGCCACCTATCATGCCATGCTATCTTTATATGATTATAGCAGTGTGCGCACGCGTGCATGCGCGCACGCACACACACACATATTCTACAACTTATAAAACATTTCTATTTCCATTCTTCAAGTGAGGAAATCGAGGTTTGGCGATGGTTAAGAGATGGCTTGTCCACGGTTCTACAGCTACTAAGTGGTAGGATTGATGAACTCATTTCTTTTAAACAATGTTTTTTATTCTGAATTCAACAAATATACACACATAGAGGGACAGAAACAGAGGTAGTGAATATTTCCATATGTAAATTAGAATAGATTATACGTAAAATTCTCAACACTACCACGTACAGCTAGCTTTTCTCTTCTAAAGTATGTAATAAATTTAACATTGTTACTTTCCCTGCTTTTCTGGGTTTCCCTCTGAACTTCCTTCTATTCCCTTCTGGGTATTTTGAAATATGCTTCAATAACTTTCTTTTATTTTTATTTTGGTAACACAATAGCTTCTCCCTTCCCCGGGCCCAAATCTTCTCCTAAAATATAAAGGGAAAGACAGAATTCTCCTGACAAATGAACTTAGTCAAGCAAAACAAATCCATTTATTTGCCATGTCCGAAAATATTTGCCCTATTTTACAAAAATTAGTTCTTCTTAATTCCTAGATAAACTGAGCCCAAATCTGGTTTCTTGTAATTTTACCTATTGGTCTCAGCTTTGCCCTCTGGCAAAAACAAAGAACATATCTAATACTTTTTTTTTTCTCAAGAAAATCCCTCAGATATTTGAAGATAGCTATCATATTATTCTCTCCCTAAGTCTTCCATTCTCTAGGCTAAACACCCCAAGTAACCTTTGGCCCAAAACCAAAGTATCTGGGGTTTTCATGGACCTGGCTTATTCTTGGGGGCTTCCCATAATCATACTCTTAAGCTTATGGCCCCACCCAAGATTTCCCTTGGGAACAGCAGAATGTAGCTCAAACTTGGACTTCTATGGAAAAGTTACAAGAACCCTCAGCTCCCTCATAAGCCCTTGGGGTAGACACAAGATAGCCTGTATTTAACAAAATGTGAAGCCCAAATTACTTGTATGTGAGTCCATCAAGGCCCAGTGATTCTCCTTCCTTCTCTGGTGGCCCTCTACCTTCTCCTCAGCGACCTGTACAATCTTCCAGACTTATTGTACTACCCAGGGTTTGAGGCTGCTTCCGTTCTGGCCTGTGTCCTATCCCTTGCAAGCAGAAAGTGCTTGGGGGTGATAGTTGACCTTTCTCTTTCTGATGAGCCCCCAAGACTTATATTATCCCTCTGGTTAAGGACCTCTGGAATGGGAAAGTCCTTGGGGGTGCTTAGAGATTCACATAACTCATTCCTCTGGCAAGCTCTACCGCTCCCAGACTCCTATGCAGTCCTCTAGACTTCCCCTGAGCTGGTTTTCCCCCAGAAGAAAGAAGGGGTTGCTAGAGTCTATTTCCTTGCCCCCAGACCTTCCCAGGCTACATTGCAGTACTAGTAGAGGGAAAGACACAGCTTTGTTCTTCTATATCATGGAAAGATACAGCTTTGTTCTTCTATATTATGGCTCCATCCCTTGCTTAATCACTGATTGGGTGTTGCCTCAGCCAAAGTGAGACCTGTTAAAGACCTCAGCTTAAAAAGGCCTAGATCTCCCATTGCACCCAGGGCCATCTCTAGTCGTCCTGATCTATATCTGGCCACTGGACCCAGATGGCTCCAGAGGAGAAAGTGAGGCTGGTGACTTTGCAGAGCCCTCCCTCACTTAAATCCAATTCACTTGCATGTCATGGCATCACCTCCTTGATGTCATGGTCCTCTTCGAGAACGAAGGACAAGTAACAACAGTTATTTCTTGCTGATCTTTAGCTCCAGTTTTTGCTTGGTCCCAAGACTTCTCTGCTTGGTCCAGGGATTCGGCATTACCTAGGAACTCTTTCTCAGTGTTCAGGAGACTTGGTCCTGAAATTCTTACCCTTCCCTAATACCTCTTCTTCTGATTCACTGCTATGGTTAGATTGTGTTCCTGTAGCTTCTGACTTGGCTTAGATTATCCTTACCATTCAGATGACATCTCTCAGGGCCACAGGGGTGCCTGAAAGAGAGGTGGAGGGGTGGGGGGAGCATATGACCAACCTTGAGATGGCCTTGAGAATGTTTGGGCTTCTCTTCTAGGAAACTGAGCCTGGGTCGCAGTGTTTCCCCCCTATAGGAGCCCCTGCCCCAGCTTTTGTTCTATCTCTCTAGCTCCCCCTTTTAAATGCCTAATCCAAGGGTATAGACTTGGCAATTTGAAACTGATCATGAATGAATGAATCATTTTCATTGTGGTATCAATAAGGGATAATTCTGTTTTTTGTTTTTTTCCACTTGTGTCCAGCTCTTTGTGACTCTATTTGGGATTTTCTTGGCAAAGATACTGGAATGGTTTGCCATTTCCTTCTCCAGTTTGTTTTACAGATGAGGAAACTGAGGCAAACAGGGTTAAGTAGCTTGCCCAGGGTCATACAGCTAATAAGTTCCTGAGGCCACATCCTATCAAAGAGACTTCATCAACACTAGAACAAAGTCAGTGGGGGCATCACTGGAGAGGTTTATGTTTTGCAAAGGGAGATACACATCTTTCATAACAGAAAATACTTTATTCTTTTACCTTGATTGGGTTTCTTCTGTTCCTAGCTTCTATGCCCAATTCTTTCAACCATTCCTTATATGATATAATTTCATAACAGACCTCTCACCATTCTAGCCACTCTCCTTTACATTAGTTCTTACTTTGGGGTCTAGGGCAGTTAGGTGGTGTAGTAGATAGAGTGCTAGGCCTGGAGTCAGGAAGACCTGAGTTGAAATCCAGCCTCAGACACTTATTAGCTGGGTGATCCTGAGCAAGTCACTTCACCTTTGCCTCAGTTTCCTCATCTGTAAAATGAGCTGGAGAAGGAAATGGCAAACCACCCCAGTATCTTTGCCAAGAAAACCCCAAATGGATTCATGAAGAGTTAGACATGACTGAAACAATTGAATAACACCTTGGGGTCTGGTTTAAGATTTAAAATTTTATGGGTTGTTTTAAGACATTTTATAACCTTATTTCAATTCAATTGATTTTCTTTGTCATCTTATACTTTTTTATGCATTGAAGAACATTATCCTGAGAAGGGGTCCACAGGCTCCTCCAGACTAACAAAGGGGCTCATAACACAAAAAGTTTAAGAATCCCTGCTCCAAATGCTTTCTAGTTTGTTAACATCCTTCTTTAAATGTGGTACCCCACTGAACAGAATATTCCAGATGTGATGTGACCAGGACAGAATTCAGTGGGAATAAACATAGGATCGTTGGCTGAGAGGTGGAAGGAACTCTAGAGGCCAACTAGTCCCACCCCTTCCTTTTAAAGCTGAGGAAACTGAGGCCCAAGGAGGTTAAATGACATTATGCATTGGAGGTAATATATCTGCAGACTTTAGAGCTAGTGTGCTTTTGATTGTACCATGATACCTGCCAAGTACCTTTGTTCTTCTGGACTTTGTACCCTCGCGGATGTAAAGTAGCATTATGTTAGCTTTTTTTCAGTCATATGGTTGGCTCATATTGTGTTTGTAATTACCCAGCCCCCCGGGTCTTATCATAGGATCAGCCAGTCACAGAATGTTAGAACTAGCAGGGACTGGAGAATATCTAGTTCAACCCTCTCCTCTTACAGGGAAGGTAACTTGGCTTACAAAGGCGAAATGACTTGCTTAGCTTTGCTCAAATTCGTAGCTGCAACTTGGTTAAAGGTGACCAAGACTTTGCTTCAGGGCATTGACATCTGGGGAATGGGGGGGTGGCATAGTGCTTTGGGGTAAATTCTGGCCAGTGGGCTGGCATCATGCCCTAGGTTACTTCTTTCCTGCACCTGTACCCAGGATCCTGTCCCTGTTATGCCCTTCTCCCAGAACCTGGCTTTTCTTAATGCCACATTGGTATGGATAAATCCCAGGCAGACAGCCTTCATCACACTGCCAGACTTGGAGACCCATGCCACAGGAGTACCCCAAGACAAGCAACAATGATGGAGTGCTCTGGCCTCCCCATAAACAGCCTCAGGAGGTCCCAGGCTTTCGTCTCTCCCTCCAAATGCATTGGCTTCAGGTGCTGAAATTTCTAGTTTTAGCTTTGCCCAAGTAGTAAATGGTAGATTTTTTTCCCACAAGAAACTGCTGTGAAGTCCATGCTTTCTCTGATTTATTCTTTTGCCACTGAGCTTTTGGCTCTGCATGTAACACTTTCTTTTGGGGAAGGGAAGGATAAAGAGACTGAATCTGTGATTTTGTCAATACTGGGAATTATCAGCATGGAAACTTCCTCCTTCAGTGAAAATTAGTTATTTGTCTGTAACTTGTCATTTTAGAAAATTACCCGGTGCACTAAGAGTTGAAGTAAATTGCTCATGGTCACACAGCTAATAGGTGTCAAAAGCTGAATTTGAATTCAGGTCTTTCTAACTCTGAGGCCAGCTCTTATCTACTATGCTACTGCTACATTTCATCTTTTATTCATTCTATCATACTAAGATCTTCTGGGATGCTCATCACATCATCCATCATTCCATCATTCAATTTATCAGCCATGTCCCCTGGCTTTGTGCTTTAAAAGAAAGAAAGAAAGAAAGAAAGAAAGAAAAACATGATATCTGTGTTATTAACCATATTGTTGGTGAAAATGTTGAACAGTTGAGGATCTTAGATAGAACCCTGCCTGACATGACTAGAAGCATCCATTCAGTTTAACATTAACTGACAGTCTTTGAGTAAGATTATTTAATGGGACAATATTTTCACCTCTTTATTCACCTTACTGTTTTCTATTCTTTTATTTATTTATTGTGATTTAATTATAATTAATTTATTATTAATTAATGTTTTCTTTATAGTTATATTCTTCTCTAGTCTTTAAAGGTCAACTTCAATCTTTATGGTTGTGGTGGCTGATTTCTGCAAATGGAGTTACGCAACCACTGACTGTTTTCTCTTTCAAGAAGGGTCCATTACAATCCCAGCTCTAATAGCTGCTTACTAGCTATGTGACCTTCAGACTTAACTCAACATCTCTGAGTCTCCTGGTGGGGTAGCTGATAAGATCTCAAAAGCAGTTGGGTGTGGGCCCTGGCAGCAGCCATGAGCCCAGATGAAACAGAAAACTGGCCTATGTTCCTTCACTGGGGCTCATACCATAGGATGACAACCCTTGACTATGTAATTTGTACTTTCTGCTTTTTGTTGTTGCAATATTATTATTCTAATGCTGTTGCTACTACTATATTAACTAATAATAAAAGCTAGTATTATATAGTGTATTATAATCATAAGGCATAATGGAAAGAGCATTGGATCTAGAGTGAGGGAAAACTGGGTTCCAATTCTATTCTGATATTTATTAGCTGAATGACTGCTCATTTATTTCCTCTGGGCCTCATAGTTGTTTCCCTTCAGCCTGCGCTAAAAATGGTACTGGCCAATCCCTTCGTCCAACCTAAGTTAGTTACATTACCAGGAGATACCCAAGAGAACTCAACCACCTTCTAAGTAGCCCTAGCTATAAGCTTTTCAATTTTCCCACCTGTGAAATGGGAATAATAATATCTATTGTGCCTACCTAATAGCGTAGTTGTGTGGAATGAGATAATTGGCTCCTTCTCAGCTGCCTACAAATATAGTCACATCTTCCCCATCTTAAAACAAAACCAAACCTTCTTTGATTTGACCGTCCTTACTAGCTATCATTTTATATCTGTCTTTCCCTTCATGGCTAAACTCCTCGAGAAAGTCGTGTACACCTGGTTGCCTCTGCTTCCTTTTCTGAATCTTCTGTAATTTGACTTCTGGCATCATCATTCCTGCTCTCTCTAGAGTGTCACTGATCTCTTAATGGCCAAATTGAATGGTCTTTTCTCAATTCTTATCTTTCTTGATCCCTCTGCAGCATTTGACACTATTGATCACCTTTTTCTCCTGGATACTCTCTTAAGTTATCTCATTTGATTCTCATAACAACCTGTCAAGGTAAGTGATTCAATCATTATTTGGATGGAGAAACCAAGGTTCTCTTCTCTTTGTGTTTTCCTGATACTTCTCTCTCTTCATTCTCCTCCTATGTGTAGAAGGTGAGTTTTCAGCTGAGAACTGAAGGAAGCTATCGAAACCAGGAGGAGGAGATGGGGAGGGAGAGAATTCCAGACATTAGGTACAGACAGTGAAAATGCCTGGAGTGGGGAGATGGAGTGTTATGTCTGAGTAATCCATTCCCTGTTCTCTCCTTAAACTACTGTGATCCTAGTGCAAAACGCCATCACCTCTCATCTGGACTATTGTAATCGTTGCTCAAATGGTCCCCTGCCCTAACCTCTCTGTTCGTCAATCCATCCTTCACCCAGTCTCCAAATTTCCTTCATGCACGGTTCTGATCATAGCATTTAGAGATGGAAAGGACCTTAGGGATCATGTAGTCCAATATGGGTGATGAAGCCCAGGGCTCTAAGGGTAAAGTGGCTTGCCCAAGGTAACACTGGTATCAGAATTAGAATTCAAACCTAAGTTCTCTGACTTTAAACCATTTTCACCCTTAGCACTTAGCACAGTACCTGGCACACATTAAACATTTAATAAATGTTGGTTAATGGTGTTAAGCGGTTCCCTGAACTTGTCTTTTTGAGTTGCCGTATTTTCCAAAAACACTGGATCCAGAGCATGCAGGAAGCCCTGCGTGTGTCAAGGACAACTCCCTCCCCCCACCCCCTGCCCTGTTCCAGCTACCATAATTTGTTGTCTGCACCCCAAGCTGGATCTCCTGTGTGTTCTTGGGAGGCAAGACAGATGCCAAACAGTCTGTGCCAGGCTGGGAAAACGCTTGTGGAGCTGGGGTTTTTTGCAGACAAGCAGATCCTGTCATCTTCATAGCAAAGTAGTTCCCAAGGGGAAAGAATGTGGCTTTTGCCATCACCTTGCTCCTCCCCTTTTGGGAAGGGTTTTTGTCCTTTTTCCTACTTTACTGTACCTTTCCCCCTCCATGCCCTTTCCTGTTTTCTCGTTCTTTTGTTGCACTGTTATAAATATGCAAAATGTCATGATCCTCTTCTAGAAGGAAGCACCACCACCACCAACACAAATATGCAAACTTCTGTAAGGACTGTGAACTCTTTGGGTTCCACATGCACGCTTATTTCTCTTGTAACAAACCTGGTTTTCACTTAAGTCTCATAATGTTGTGATTGCCTGTTGACAATGGATGACTGATTAACCCAATCACTGTAAAGTAATGGGGCGAGGCATTATGCTAATGATGACTATTAATGCTAGAGACCAATGATGAAATAATATGATATATTATGTTGATGGTGCACCAGAAAGAGGGAAGCTAATTTTTGAGGGCAACCTAAGGACGATGGTTTTTTGAGCTATGGGAAGTGCCTTTGCTTCATTGCTCAAACCCAGGGGCCATGTCATTCTCCTGCTCAAAACACTTCTCTGGCTCCCTCTTACCTATAGGATAAAAATGAAAACTTTATGACTTTTAAACATCTCCACAATCTGGTTCTCACTTACCTTTCCAGCTTTATTTCAAAGTATTCTCCTTAATGCCCTCTATATTCCAGCCACTGGATTATTGGCTGTGAACTCATCTCCTAAAGCTATTCCCTTTGCTTGGAACACACTCTTATCTCCCCTCCTTCCACTTAAATCTTGCTCTTCCTTCAAGGCCCAGCTCAGGTACAATCTCCTCCATGAAGTTTTCCTTGAGCTACCCTCCCTTCCAACTCACTTCTAGTTGAAATGCCATCTTCATCCTCAAATTTTCCTAGCACACTTTGTATTTCTCCTTTGCTCTTGTTATGATCCTACCTCAAGTGTTCTTAAGGTGAGTTCAGAGAGCCCTAAGCATCTCTAGATAGATTTCAGGGGAGTCCATGAACTTAGATGGGAAAAAAGTTATTACTATTAATTTCAATATAATTGGCTTCCTTTGTAATTTTATTTTATGCATTTAAAATATTATTCTGAAAGGGGGAGGTCTAGAAGGCTTCACCAAAGTGTTGTGACATGAAAAGGTTAAATCTCCATTTTCTTATCTGCAAAATGAGATTGTGGGACAAATGGATCTCTGAGGGATCTATCATTCCCATCACTAATGATCCCTGCTCTACTGGAATCATACTTATTTGTGTACATGCTACATTCCTGCTAGTTCTCCTGGCTCAGTCCCTGACTTCCTCTGGACTTTAAAACTATGACCCTCCCTGCCCCCATGGGGTACATTCACCCTCCTCCTCTGTGTTCTAGCTTGTTTTTGTGTGCTATCATTGCCATTAGAATGCTCTCAAGGACAGGGGCTTTTTTTTTTCTCATCTTCATATCCCAAGCCTTTAGCACGGTGCCTGGCTCATAATAAGCACTTAATAAATGCTTATTCCCTCCCTCTCTCCCTCTTTCCTTCCTTCCTCCTTCCCTTCCTCCCTTCCTTTCTTCTTCTCTCTTTCCTTCCCTTCCTTCCTCCCTGCCTTCCTTTCCTACTTCCTCTCTCCTTTCCTTCCTCTCTTCCTCCTTTCCTCCTTCCGTCCCTCTCTTCTCCCTCTCTCTCTCTCCTTTTCCCTTCCTCTCTCCCTGCCTCCCTCCCTCCCTTCCTTCCTTCCTAAACTCCTGGAGGACAAGGATTATGTCATTTTTTTTACTTTGTATCTTTACCTCTTACTGTAGTGCCTTGCATAGAATAGACGAGGCCCCATAATAGAGTGGAAAGAAGTCTGAATCTAGAGGCGGGAGAGATTCATGTTTAAACTGCCTTCCTCATGTACCAGCTGTGCAACTACTGGCCAAGTCATTGTATACCTGTTTCACACAATCATTATGAGCATCGAATAAGAAAAACATGTATAAAGTACTCTATCCACATCAGCTCATGTTATATTAGCTGCTTAAGCAATGGTTTCATATAATTCACTAAGACTTTGCTTCTTGTATCACAAGTCACTGTGCCTCCTTTGCATGCAGAGGGCATGCTGCATCTTTCTCATTTTGACTTGGGTATAGTCCTCATTACAGGGAGAGGATAAGGATGTAATTCATGCTCATTACAATAGACACTATTTTACTCATGTGTTTATCTTATATAGCCTAACTCTTTCCTTCTAGGAAGGGCAGCAGCAGATGCTATCTCAAACCCTTTAAATAACCATAAGCTTTCTATCCTGAAACTACAGGGTAACTCAAAGATCTTTTGGAGAGGATACGAGAAGAGTCAACATTTCGTAATTCTCTCTTGATTACTATCTCACTGTCTTTTGGAGAAGCCCATTCAACTCTTATTTTTGCATTAGAATCCCTAAATATTAGAGCTGGAAGGAACTGATTTGAAATGAGAAGAACTGGCCTTGAATTTCGGCCATGCTGCACGCTCACTGTAGGAGGCTGCTAGGTGCTGGACTTGGAGTCAAGAAGACCTGAGATCAAATCTTGCCTGTGTGTGACTTTGGGCCAGTCACTTAAACTCTATCAGTTTTAGTTTCTTCCTCTGTAAAACCCTGAAGAGTTAGATAACACGTAAAGTGCTTTGCAAATTGTAAAGTACCATATAAATATTGTAGTTGCTGTTGTTGTTCAGTCTGTTTCAGTTGCGTCTAACTCTTCGTGACCCCATTTGGGGTTTTCTTGGCAAAGATATTGGAGTGGTTTGCCATTTCTCCAGCTCATTTTACTGATGAGGAAACTGAGGCGAATAGGGCTGAGTCTTGACTTCAGGTCTGGCACTCTATCCACTGTGGCAATGGTTGATTGCTAAAAACAACAAAAATCACTCTTCCTCCCTCTACCACTCTAAGAAAGAAGAGAAAGAAAAAAAAAAGAAAGAGAAGAGAAAGAAAGAAAGGAGAAAGACAAAATAAAGAAAAGAGAGAGGAATAAAGAGAGAGGAAGGAAGGAAAGAAAGAAAGAAAAAAGGAAAGAGGGAAATATTTAATACACTCTTTGCACGTCTGAGGTAGAAGGAAACAATTAGTCCCATCACTTCATTTTATAGATAAGGAGACTGAGAAGGAAAGTGAAAATGCCTAGCACCACACTTACAGCCTAGTCAATAGCAGAACTGGGACTCAAGGAGCTTACAGTTTAATGGGAGAACCATGTAAACAAATCTATACAAAGCAAGCAATATAGAGGATAAATAGGAAATAATTAACAGAGGGGAATGAACTAGAATTAAGAAGGGTTGGAGAAGGTGGGATTTTAGTTGAGACTTGAAGGAAGCCAGGGAGGTCAGTAGTTGGAATGGAGGAGAGAGAACATTTCAGGAATGGGGGATGGCTAGAGAAAATTCTCAAAGCTTCTTGTTCATGGAACAGCCAGGAAGCCAGTGCCGCTGGATCGAAGAGTGAGTATCAGGAAGTAAGAGGTAAGAGGACTGGAAAGGTAGGAGCAGGCAAGGTTATGAAGTGCTCTGAATGCCAAACAGAGCATTTGAATTTGATCTTGGAAGTAATAGGGTGCCACTGGAGTGTGTGTGTGTGTGTGTGTGATGATATAATCAGACCTGTGTTTTAGGAAAATCACTTTATTGGAGGAGTGGAGAATAGATTGGAGGGGGGAAAGCCTTAAGGTGGGCAGACCCACCAGCAGGCTATTACAACAGTCCAGGTATGAGGTGATGAGGGCAGCAGCAGAGTGGTGGCAGTGCCAGGTGAGAGAAGGGGGCAAATCGGAGCGATGTTGCAAAGGTGAAATGGACAGGCCTTGGCAACAACATCTTGGATAAGGGGGTGGAGAGATAGTGAGGAATCCAGGATTATTCCTATGTTCTGAACCCAAGAGACTGGGAGGATGGTATTGTCTTCTGCAGTAATAGGAAAAACAATAGCATCTACCTCACAGGATTCTTGTAAGGACCAAACGAGATAACATATGTCAAGTGCTTTGCAAACCTTAAAGTGATTTATAAATTATGGCTGTTACTATGCCTTCTCCTGAATTGTGGTGCAGTGTAAGTAAGACCGGATTATTCTATGTGTTTTCTTCTTCATCCAGATCAGATTCTCCTGACCCACAGCTAGACTCATCAGTCATGCTTAGAATATCAGAGATGTGATGCCTGCTCTTTCCTGGTGCAGTGAAAGGCAGAGCACCCGCTACTCTTTCCAGAGAGTGAGACACCTCTTCCTACACAACATCTTTCTTCCTTGATCCCCAACCCTCCCCACATTGTAAAAGCTCCTTTCCTCTTGAACCTTGAATTATTTGCTATATTTTTGTATATGCTTATATATAAACATATATATAAATAATATAAACATATAAACATAAAAGCATATAAACAATAAACATTTATCAAGTACCTACTATGTGCCAGGCACTGGGTATGTAAAGATGAAAATGAAACAGTCTGTCTTAAAGGAATTTATAATCTGGGGGAGCAGAATGGAGAGGAGATGATATGTATGTGTTGTGTGTGTGTGTGTTTTGGTATAAATAGAATATATACTAGATAGATACACATTTTATTTCCCCTGACAGAATGTAAGCTCCTTGAGGGCAGGGATTCTTTTATTTTTGTCTTTGCACTCTTTACTTGTGCCCTGCGCCTAGTAGGTACTTACTAATTGTTTGTTGAAATTGGCATCCCCTCTGGATGGGGCTGGCATGTTTGACTTTTTGGCATTCAGTCAGAGTTGGGAGGTATGTTCAGGGCTCTGATGTCTCCCTCCAGTTGCTCACATCTGAGAGATTATTTCTCTTCATTTCTTCCTGGCTTAAACAAATTGATATTAGTCTGTTCAAGTCAAATGCAAATTGAACATTGCTTGCCATGACTCAAAGGAATAAGATCTGTCCTTGTTGTTGAGTTGTTTGTTACCTCAATTGGGGTTTTCTTGGCAAAGATACTAGAGTGGTTTGCTATTTCCAGCTCATTTTACAGATGAGGAAACTGAGGCAAACAGGGTGAAGTGACTTGCCCAGGGTCACATAGCTAGTAAGTGTCTGAGGCTAGATCGGAACTCAGATCCTCCTGACTTTAGACCCAGCACTCTATCCACTGCACCACCTAGCTGCCCCAGGAGCTAGGCACAGAGATAAATTCCTGTGAAGGGAGGGAAATGAACAGGATAAGTTCTCCTAAATCCCTTCCCCTTTCTTGTTTTCTCTTGAAATTGTTGGAGATAGTATCTCATGAGGACTGTTTGAAGGAACTTTGAAAGATATTTGGAGAAATCTGAGAGGGATATACATGGTAACTGTCTTGAAGTATCTGAAAGTCTGTCGTGTAGAAGAGAGAGATTTATTTCTTTTTGGCTTCAGAGGGCAGAAGCTGGACCAGTGGATGGAGATTTCATGAGGTGGATTTGGGATGTGGATTTGGGTACACTGGTGACCATTCCTATTAAGAGCTGGTTGTTACATTTTCAGTGTGAGCATTCACCCCTTGAAAATAGGCGAATGCTACAAATCAGGTCTTGATTTATAATTTTGTTGATTGTCTAACTTTAAGAAAGTGATACAGAAAATGCTAATAATGCCAATTAAACTTTAAATTGTGGTGTGTACATTGTTTCCCCCTCCTGAGAGTCATTGTTAAACATTTACTAGCACACCCCTGGATATAAGGAAAAAATTTCATTACAATCAGAGTGGTCCAAAGGGGCAATGGCCACCTTGGAAAGTGTCCACTTGCAAAGAGATTTCTATTCAGTTATAGGTCGGACTACAGCAAGAGTTCTTAACCTTTTTTTTTTTTGCCATGGGCTCCTTTGAGATGAAGCTCATGAATCTCTTTTCAGAATAGTGTTTTCAAATGCATAAAATAAAATACATAGGATTACAAAAAATATATTAAAATAGTTAAAGAAAAAAAAACCAGATTCACAGACCCTAGGTTAAGGATCCCTGAGGTAGAAAATTCCTGATGTTCCTTCCAACTCTGAAATTCTCTGATCCATTCCAAGTCAGAAAATGATGACTTGGGTCACAAATCATTTACTAGTTTTTTTTTTTATTTTAGATAATTAACTCATTTTAACTCTATAAGCCTCAGTATCCTCACCTGAAAAATGGGAATAATAATATTTACACCATCTACCTAACAGGGGTTAGGCCCTTGTGAGTATCAAATGAGATCACGAGTGTGAAAATACTTTCTAATTAGAAAGTTGTATATGTATATGAAGAGTTAATTATTATTATGCAGTTGAGACCCTTGGTGCCTCCTACCAATTCCAGTTCTAGCTTTTGTAGTTCGGTAAGCAAGGGACTAATAAATTAGGATTTCATGTGGAAATGGTATATGTTATTATGGTTGGTTTTTTAAAATCCTGTAGTGTTTCAGGGGCAGCTAGGTAGCTAGACTCAGTGAATAGATTGCCAGGCCTAGAGTCAGGAAGACCTGAGTTCAAATCCTGCCTCAGACACCTTAAACACTGTGTGATCCTGGGCAAGTCACTTACCAGCTGGAGACTTAACAATCAAACAATCCAGCATTTCAGGATAGATGACATTAATCAGTAAGCCTCAGTTGAGTCTTTGGCTTTGTAGCCAAATGAATTAAAGTCTTGTCTGCTCAGTATAAAGTTGTAGAAGCTTAGAGTTGAAAGGGTCGTTAAGAGTCATTTAGTTCAAGCTCTCATCCACTGCAGGAACCCATTCCGCAGGTGCTGGGTAGACGAGATCGAGCCTGTGCTTGAATACTTAGCTGAGTCAGGATTCAAAAAGATCCCTATAGGCTAGAAACACTGGTTCTGAAAAGACGACTAGGCCAGGTTGCTACAAATCCCTTAGCTTCGCCCGAAATCCCGGGACCTCTACTTTCCACCACAATTAGCTAGTGCTGGGGGAGGGTCCCTTTCCTCTCTTCCTCTCCCCCTCCCCCCCAAAGCAGGGGTGGGGGTGGGATAGACCCTAAAGACCATCAATCCAGTTACCGGAAGTTCTTGGCCTGGGGGCCTGTGAAACTTTTTGAAAGTTCTGAAAATAGTATTTCAATAGAATGCATTTCCTTTGCAATCCTATGTATTTTATTTTATACATTTAAGAAATATCATTCTGAGGAGGGTTCACCAGTCTGCCAAAGGGGTCCGAGACACAAAAAGGATTATGAACCTTTGTTCTAGTTCAATTGCTTCGTTTTACAGATGAGGAAACTGAGGCTCATGGTGAAGAAGTGACTTGCCCAAGACCATGACTAGGCCTCGGCCAGCCTCCTTGCTCCCCAACTTTTCTGTCTAGGAATGGGGTGCCTCCACCCCACACCTTCCACTGGCCAGCCCCGCCTCTCTCGCTAGTCCCCTCCCACCGCCTCCTCTTTCCCCGCCTCCTCTTTCCCACAGATCTGGCCCAGAGCTTCCCGGTCACCCAGAAAGCTGCTGTCCGAGAGCGAGTTGGGGGTGACCCGCTTGCCTGGCCCCTGGGCTGCGGTGCGCTCCGGTGCTGTGCGGCCGGCTCGCTCGCTGGCCAGCAGCCTGGGGGAGGTGACGGGTTGGGAGGAGAAGCGCGAGGCTGCCGGGCTAGCGGAGCGCTGGGGACTAGCCGGCAGGCGGGCGAGGGGAGCAGCACCGCGGCGGCCCGGGGCTGGGAGGGAGCGCAGAGGAGCAGGCTTGCCCAGGCACAGGGACTGCGCCGCCCGGAGCCCGTGGACCTGAGCAACTGGGGGCGGGCCGGGGAGGAGCTCCGTGGCTGCCGGAGCCCGAGACTCTGCCCGGGACTTTCAACCCTCCCGGACGTGTCCGATCCCTCTCTCCCCGGCCGTTGTGGCCCCTAAGGGGACGGAACCTGGCTTTGCTCTCGGGGATCGGGACCTGGCTGTGGCCAGCTTGCTTGGATATCTGGGGTCGTTGCCGCCTCCTCCAGGGAGACCCCTGGGGTCGCTCTGCGTGGACTAAGGAGCTGGAAATTGATCGCCTGGGAGCTGAGCTTTTAAGCGGGCGGACCAGAGCTGGAGTTTCCCTGGAATTCCCTGCCCTGCCTAGAGGTGCTCTGGCTTTCCAGGTCTGCACCCAGGAAGCAGGGTGCCTGAGAGACACTTCCCCGTTCTCCGCGCGTCGGGGAGCTTCACCACGTCTCCTCTTCGTTTCCATTCCTGACTCAGGATGGCAGCCATCAAGGCCCTGCAGCAGTGGTGCCGACAGCAGTGTGAGGGCTACCCCGAGGTCAACATCACCAACATGACCACGTCCTTCAGGGACGGCTTGGCCTTCTGCGCCATCCTGCACCGGCACAGACCAGACCTCATGTGAGTAGTGGGTACCCGGAGTCTTCCAGAGGCGGACAGCTCTGGTCCTGTTAGCTCCTGACAAGTGTTGGTTGGCATCAAACCTGACCAAGGTCCGGGCCGCTACTCGCCTTCTCCTGGAATGAAACTAAGCTTCCTGCATTCTGGTTCTCAAGTCTCTTTGTTTCAGGACCTCCCACCAAGAAAGGGTTGGGGGTGGGAGGACATGACCACATCTCTGTGGAAAAGCAGTGAGGGTTAGAGGATAAAGTACTGGTAATGGACTCAGAAACACCTCGGGCCAAATCCCTTCTCTAGGACTCAGTAATTATATGAATGTGGGCAAATTACTCAACCTTTCTTAACCTCAGTTTTCCTATCTGTAAAATGGGGACAATAATAGCCACAATGCCCGGGTTTTTCATAAGGTTTCTGAGGTGTAAATGAAACGGTGTATGTAAAGGGCTTTGAAAACTCTACAGTTATATAAAGGCCAGTTATTATTATGCCCAAGAAGCTGGGCTACTAGGCAAAGATTTCAGGAGTTCAGGCTCCTCCCTTCCTGGAAAAAAGCAGAAAGCATCTATTCTTGGGTCACTTGACATCTACCCCCACTGCTCTCTGGAATTATCTGACCCCAGTATCCCCAGATCTCTATCTGTCATTCCCATGTTTCATTTCTCTCTCTGCCCTCTGATGAATGAGGTGGGCATCAGCACCCTTTCAGAAACTTTTAGGACCTTAAGTTTCTTTTGTCTTGAGACCAAACTTTTGAATTGTCCAGAGCCAGAGATAGAGGGATGCTGGGAGGGTGGAAAAGTCCTTCTTTCCCCTGGAGCCAGTTGGGCAGGTCAGGAATAGCTCAGTTTGGGTGGGGATGGGGCTGTGCAGAAAGTGTGAGACACTGGTCCATCAGAGCAGAGACTGGCTGGGAGCCCAGAGCCTGCTCTCCTTTAGGAGTTCTGGAGACAGTGGGTTATTGCCGGCCAGTCAGGCTTATGAAGGAGGGTGACGGCGGAGGCGGGGTCTGAATACTGAGCTGAAGTAACTCCCAAATCTTAAGCTAGAATTCTGTTTCCCAACCGGTGACAAGGGGAGGGGGTTGGGGAGGGAGTAGGACCAAGCATTTTCCCCCTCTAGGCTTGAAGTAAGGAACACCTCTTTAAACCATAACTGCCTTGTAGAATTATGCCTCAGGGAAGATCTGAACTGGAAGGTGATTTTCCAGGGCTTTGTTTGGAACAAGCCTAGATTCCTGCTGGTGGTGCTAAACACTGGGTTTCCTGGGCTATAGAGAGTAGCCAGTGAGGCCTCCCCACGCTCCTTAGTTGAAGCCAAGGCCACGCTGAGTGGGGAGGAGGTTGGATAAAAACAATTCTTCAGAGGTGTTAACTGCCCGACTAAGAGTAGTTTAAAATGTCCCCATTCTGGAGTTTGGTGATAGGGGAATGAAGTGCCACAAAGGTAGGGCTCAGGAATACACCAGGATGTGGTCTTGCCCTGGTAAACCTGTGGTACAACTCATTTGGAGCAAGACTGTCTATAGTGGCCACTGAAGCCCAGGAGTTGGGAATGAATGGTAACTAGTCAACCAGTCCTTGCCACCCCATGCCAGGCTGGTCACGTGGAAACTTGTTCTTTGGCTCTGGCTCCTGCTACTGCAGAGAAGGCAAGAAACTCTTTCAGAAAACGACTTTTATTTATTTTGTTCCCTCCTCTCTATCCTGCACTGTGAACTTCCTTACCAGCAGATTTGGAAATGCTCAGAGTTGTCATTTCTATTCTAAAATAGATTTCAAATGTGTAGAGGAATGCTTTTGCCCTTTTAAAAAAATGAAAGTGTTTGGTTAGGCTCTGCTTCCTTCAAATGGTAATTTTCAGCAGGGTGTTAAGATTTTATTCCATTCCTCCAAATACACACATGTTCCAGGCAGTGTGATACAGTGCAAGGAGGGTTGAATTTGGAGACAGAGGATCTGGATTCAAATCCTCTGTCTCCTTCTTACCCTCTGTATCACATTGAGCAAGTTCCTTGACGACCTTTGTGCCTGAGTTTCTTTCTCAGTAAAATGTAGACCAGTGGTGTCAACTCAGACAGAAACAGGGGCCACTGGTCTGTACAGGATGATCTTTGCCGATGACATATTGGCTTAGTTTTAAAATGTAATATTATCTGCATTTTACTGTATTTTTATTTATTTTGTTAAATTTTCCCCGTTACATTTTAATCTGGTTCCAGGGGCACACAGGGTTATTTATTGTGGACTGTATGAGAATATTTGGACCTCTGAGGTGAGGTCAATTCAATGAACATTTATTAAGTACCTACCACTCAGTAGGCACTGTTCTATAGGACCACTGTGTGTGGTCCTTTCCACCTCTGTTGCTGTGACCCCTCAAAAATGTTGAAATGTCGTATTTTTGCCTTTTACCAAAACAGTAATGTCCTGTGATCCCTTGGGCTAATTTTGTTAAGCATGAAGTGCCTTGAACTTGAAGTCATAGGACCTGAGTTTGAATCTCAGCCCTGCCACTTTCTACCTGTGACAGCTTTGGGCAGCTCGCTTGCCTTTTCTGGGTCTTAGTTTCCCTCTCTGTCAAATGAGGGGGTCAGACTAGGTATCCTCTAAGTTCTTTTCCATCTCTCATTCTATGATCCTGTGACCCAGTGACTAGGGAAACAAAGCCATGTGTCTTATGAGGACAGAGCTGGAGAAAAGCATTTTTCCAGTGACCTAGAACTCCATAGTCCAAGAGCCTAGTTGCTTACCCTGCTGGTGTGGTTGCAGAGGGGGCCCAAATGAATAGACTGAGGGTTACCTGGTAGGTGCCAGGAATTTCTCCCCCCTTCCTTTCCTTGACAATTTAGCTGATTCCCTCAGATGTCGCTTACAGTATAAGGGAAAGAGAGGTGGGAAGCAAGGGCTGTCTGGTCCAGCCTGGCTTGTTCTGGGTGTGCTCATCTTTCTTCAGACCCACAAGCTGAGTGTTTTTGCTTTCTGCTGGGCTCCTTGAATTCTGCCCAGCTTCCCTTCTCTGCTGCTGCTGCTTGGAGCATCGTGGGGGTTTTGTGTGCGTGTGTGTGCCAGCTTTTGTGGGTTACTAGGCCAATTTCCTGAACCACATGTACTCATCTCTCTCCTGCTGCTTCCCTGTTTCCTCCTCTCCATCTTCTTTCAGGCACCAGCAAAGCCTCCTTAATTATTGGGGTTTCTCAGCTCCCTGGAGCCTGTCCCTCCATGGTCCCCTTGGCCTTTTTCAGCCACCAGCTATCTGTCCTTTCCTGATTGCTGGGGTAAGTTGCCTGCTGAGTGACTTGGAGTCGTTCTCTGTTTTTCCTTGAGGGGGAGTCCCCTTTCTAGGACCAGTCAGTGGGGGAGCACCTGGGGAAGGCCTGGAAGTGACCCTTGATCAGTGGTTGGTTTTTTTTTGAAGGCTCTTTGGAGGGTTGTAAAGCCCAGGAGGGCCAGGAGGCGGAAGATTCTAAGCTATTGGTATAACCCATATCCAGGACATCCTTAGGAGATGCCAATGTCTGAAGCAAATAAAACTTTGTCTCCTCTTCTTCCTTCCCCAATATTTCTATTTAGGTGACATAATTAAGGCAATTTAGAACTAATAGGAAGAACCACCCAAAAGAGGAAACAAAACACAACAAAAGAAAAAAAAATAGCAAATAGTATGCTTAGATCTGCATTCTAACTCCATAGTTCTTTCTTTGGATGTGGATAGCATTTTCCATCATGAGGCTTTTGGAGATGTCTTAGATCCTTGTATTGCTGAGAGGGGGTAAGTAAAAAAAAAACTTTCAACACAGATACATAGATAAACAAAATAAATTCCCTTGTTAGCCATGTCCAAAAAATATATGTATAGTTGTGCATTTTGACTGATGTTAAGCTTAGTTCATGTCACCTGAGTTTGCTCTGGCTTACCCTACAGAGGACAGGTGGTCCAGGAGTATGTAGGATACAAAAGGAAGCCAGCTTGGCTTTCCAGATTTTGCCCAGGAGGATTCACAAAGTACAAAAGAAACAAGGGCTGAGGATCTAAGAGGTGGAGAGAGTTGAGGAGTTTTTTAAGTCTGTTGCCTTGTTCCCAAGCTAAGTCACACTGGAACCATCTGGGGACACTGATAATCTTTCTTACTTTTTAAGGCCCCTGGGAGAAGGTTAGGAGACATCCTGTTTTATTATCTAACAAACTCACCATCAGGAAGCCCTTCCTTTTGTTAAATCTCCGAAACCTTCCTTTGAATTCCCTCTTGGTCTGTACTCAGTGGAAATGGAGAATAAATATCTCTGAATAGTAACTCAATGTATTCTTGAAGACTGATGTCGAGTCATCCCTTAGCCCCATGGAATAATTCTTGTTCCTCTAACCTTCTTCATGGATGGCTCCTTTGAAATGGCTCCAAATTCAGTAAACATTTATGAAGCACTTGCTGCATGCAAGGCACTGTGATGCTACGTGTTGGGAATGCCAAGATGGAAAAAGCCAACCGGGTCTCTGCCCTTAAGGTGTGGTGGAAAGGTGTTTGAAGTCAGAAAAGACCCGGGTTGGAATCCTGTCTCTAACACTTCCATATTTATAAAATGGGAATGATTAACACTTGCACTAGCTCCCTCTAAGGAAAGCTGTTTGTATACCTTGCAGCACTATGTAAATAAACAAGAAGGATCAAACGAGCACAGACCAAGAAGTGTGATAAAAGGGAGAGTGTGATCTCTGTATGTTGAAAAGCTGGCACTTAGCATTGTGCTTTGCACACAGTAGGTGCTTAATAATTGTGTTTTTTTTTTAAAAAATGCATTCATGATCTCTCAAAAGGAGAGATTAACCAAGTATTCTAGGAAAATTTGACAAAGGAGACATCACTTTCATCTAGGCAGGAGAGGAGGGGAAATCAGGAAAAACTTCATGGAAGCCTCTTAGCTAAGCTGGGAAGTATGTTTTAGGCATGGGGGAACCACTTTTGCAAATGCATGGAGGTAGGAGAGATGAGGTGTGTGTGTGGGGGGGAGGAAGCTAGTTTTCCAGTTTGGAGCATGTAGAGGATCTTCAGATCCTGACTTAGGAGTTTGCATTTTACATTATAAGCACTAGGAGAAGCTCCTGAGGATTTTTGGGTAGGGGAATGATGACATCAGACATGTGCATTAAGATGATTTTGGCAGCTGTGGGAAGACTGGAAGAGGCTGGAGGTAGTTAGAGAGGTGTCCTCTGTAATGGAAGAACCTGGAGCTGGGACAAAATTGGATTGCTGCTTTCTGAGTAGGAGGAGGATGGGGGATTTTTTTTTTTTTTTTTGAGGGGGAGTGGGAGGGTCAGGCAGTGAAGATGAGAGTTGAGGCCAATGATTCTAGCCTGACACCAGAGCTATACCAACACACTCTTGGTGGCCCAGCCCACTGCCCTTAAGCTCTTCCTTCTGCCTACCAGTTCTCCCCAGGGGTTGAGGGTTTAGGAGTGTCAGGGCCCATAAACACTGAGTAAGAGCCTTGGGAATGGGCTCTGCCTGAGGGTTTTCCAACCTGCTGGATTGGAAGCCTCCAGCTCACGTGGGCAGGTTAAATGGTGACGACAGTCTCCCAAGCCAGCCCAGGTGAGCACAGCCCTGGAAAAGGGGTCACGCCCTTACAGGGCGGGTCTCCCCACTGCTTTTCCTTTTGGCTGCAAAGGTGCTAAAACCACTTAAAAGGGACTCTGGCATCTCGGATATTTGTAGATACTCTTCTGCCACCCTGGAATTGCCCATTAGAAATTTCAAGCATTTCAGGAAAGGGTTCTGTGTTTTCCCCATGCTCTGGTTCCTTGGGAAGAGAAGAGGGAGGACCTGGATTTCTACAGCCTAGAGAAGGGAAGATTGAAGAGCTGGAAGGAAAGGACTTAATAAGTCATATGCAGACAAATGAATGGATCTTTCACTGAAGGCAAGACAAGAGTGAAGGGAACTTGGGGAGAAGAAGGCTTTCAGGGGCTTAGGTGAGATGTTAGAAAGTTATCTCCTGGGGCAGCTAGGTGGAGCAGTGGATAGAGCATCGGCCCTGAAGTCAGGAGGACCTGAGTTCAAATTCGGCCTCAGACCAAACACTTGACACTTACTAGCTGCGTGATCCCGGGCAAGTCACTTAACCCCAATTGCCTAAAAGTAAAAAAAAAAAAAAAAAGAAAAGAAAGTTATCTCCTGATTGTATGATCTTAGACCCATGTCATGGTGCCATGGTTTCTGAATCACTTTGTGTCTCTGTCTCTGCCCCAAAACAGGAGGACAGACTAGATGATCTTTTGTGGAACCTTCCAGCCCAAGGAAACCAAAATTCTGCTCTTGCCTCTTTTGGAGAATATAATGGTTAGGAAGAGGGGGATGAAGATGGGGAAAGGCAGAGGTGCCAAGACTTTTTCTATGTGGTGCTAGATCCAGCCTGCCTTCTACTTAGACATTTCACTTGTCTCCTGGTGGAAAACTATTTCTCTTCTTTGCATAAGCACCAGTTCTCACTAGAACTGGTGACTCTGGAGAGAGTGGGGAGGGGAGAGGAAGAAGGGGACTGTGGTTGATCTCACTTCCCACATGAAGACACTAGACATTTAGCAGGAAGCCTGGAGCCCGTCTTCCAACGGCTGAGTGGACAAGTGGCCTTCTATTCTAGAGGCTAGGGGGTACTCGGCTCCAATGACCTTTTCCCCTTCCTGTTGTTTTCTTTCCAGAAAGCACATGGAGGGTAATGAGCATTTTTCTTCCTCTCACTAGTTGGTGTCAGGCAGCCCGTGTGTTGAGACCCCAATGTGAAGATACCCCTTGAGGAAGAAACGTGAACTCTCTCCCTCGGGAGAGGAGAAGCCCTAGTCAATTTCCCAGCTTTTTTCACCACAAGAGAAAAAAGTCTGGATGTTCTTGGGTTTTCCTCTGGCTCACCCTGTGGTGCAGGGACTATTGGGAAATAGGAGAAGCTTGTCCCAGCGGTCTTGGACACTTTTGTACAGATGGGGTCCCAATATGGGGGCAATTCTACCCCTTTTCTCCCACCACATTCCACTTTCATCTAACCCTTTTAGGATCAGGGAACCAGATCCAGCAGCCCTGTTTTGAGCGCCCCCAGCAGAGGCCCTGCTCTCTTAATTGTGCCAGAGTTTTCTGGGTGACTGAGGAAGTCCAGAAGGGGAGGGATAAGTCTCTAACAGTTGGCTCCCTGGAGGCAGAAGGCTGCAGTTTTTTCCTCTGTAGATGTGGCGTCAATGAATGGAGCAACTCTTTCCTAGACATAACCCTTTCTGTCTCCTTTTGTCTCTCACATATGTTTCTTGATCTCTGTCTCCCTTTCTTTGTATTTCTGTCTAATTTTATTTCCGTTCTATCACCTAGTGTCTTGTATATAGTAGGAACTTAATAAAGACTTGTTATTTGAATGGATAACTGTCTCCTTTGGTCTCTTTCTTTGTGTTTGATTTTGTACATCAATTTCTTTATGTCTCTCTTTCTGTGTCTCTGACTCCCTTTGTCTTTTTTTGTATCTCTCTTTTTCTCTGTCTTGCAACCATCCACTGGAGTGTTGTGTGTGAGCAGAGGGGATACTTGCTCTCTTTCTCTCTGTGGGATTAACTCCAGATGTGGTAGAGAAGCCAGATTGGGAAGGTTTTGATGAAGCACTTTTCTTTCCACTGGTAGTACCCTCCCCCTCCCATTCGAACCCCCCCCCCCAACCTTCTGCCCCCTTAGTGGTTGGATTTTGTTCCAAGCCATAAAGCAGCGTGAGGTCAGCACTCCAGGAATTTGGAAGTGGGTATAAAATCCCCAGGAGCCCCAGGGCTGGTTAGTGAGAGGTGGTTGGGACTGGAGATCTGCGAGCAGCTGCTGGCTCTCATTTCTCAACAGATGTTTGTGCATGGCCATAAGGGGCTACAGTCAGAACAATAGCAACTTGGCAGGCAGAGAGGGGGTGCCTGCTCACCATGTTAGTGGGAATTGAGGTTGTGTAAGCTCTTCTTGCAAGGCATTTGCGTAACAGTGCTGAGCACACAGTAGGTGCTCTGTAATTAGCTGCTGAATGAATGAATGGGCGAAAATGCTTGACAAATGAATGAGTTTTATTTGGAAGCAAAATAGAAAGCATTATCACCCTTATATGAAACAACTGTGTTTTTGCTCCTGGAATCCTTTTAGAATTTAGGAGTATATGGGACGTCTTAACCTTTTTTGAACCCCTTTTGGCAGTTTGGGGAAGCCTATAACCCCTTCTCAGAATAATGTTTTTAAGTACATAAAATAAAATATGTAGGATTACAAAGGAAATTAATTATATTGAAATAGGCTTATGACATATTTTTAAGAAATAAGTTCATAGACCTCAGAGTAAGGATCCCTCTGTAGAGAAGGATTAGAAATGGTCCAGAAGAGCAATGATTTGAGAGCTGAAGAGCAGCTACAAAAGGACAGACGGTAGTAATTAGACCTCGTCAGTCACAGGATCCCAGTATGTAAGAACTGCAAGGGACCTGAGACAGTTTCCAAGCCTCTCATTTTACAGATGAGAACACTCAGGCCCGGAGAGGGGAAACAAATGCATTGCCTAGTTTGCAAAGGGTGTGATGGGAATCACGTAACCAAGAAATGTGGAGTTGACAGAGACCTCCGTGGTCTGCTTTTCTTTCTATCTATCTATCTGTCTGTCTGTCTGCCTTTTTTTTCTATCTCTCCATCTACTTGTCTGTCTATATATCTGTCCGTCTATCTATCTGAAGTCACATCTACAATATCGCCAACAACCAGTCTTTCAGTTTCTGCCTGAAGACCTCCAGCGATAAGGAAATTTCCTCCTTTCGGTGGTCCACTTACTTTTTTGTCTATTTTTGAAAGTTAGGTATTTTTCCCAGAAAGTATTCTAAACCTTTTTTTTGCTTCTCAAGCCTCTGACATCTCTGCCTCCCCCCCCCTCCATCCCCAAACCTTAACTAAGGAATTTGTAAACTCTACTGAGAAAATTGAGACCATTCAATGTGAATTCCCTCTTCTCCAATTCTTTTCATCTAAAAAAAACCAAAACAAAACAAGACACCTCCTTAGCGTCATCTCCTTTTTGCCAGACTCTGACCAAGAGGTTGCCCTTCTCTTTGCCAAGGCTGACCCCTTGCACCTACATTTGATGCCATCCCCTCCTGGCTACTCCACCAGTCTGAATCCTCAATTATCCCTGAAACACTCATCTTAACATTCTCACTATCAACTGGTTCCTTCCTCATTGTTTAGTTGTTTCTTGTCCAACTATTCATGACCTCATTTGGGGTTTTCTTGGCAAAGATACTAGAGTGGTTTGCCGCTTCCTTCTCCAGCTCATTTTACAGATGAGGAAACTGAGGCAAACAGGGTGAAATGACTTGCTTAGGGTCACACAGCTGGTGTGTCTGAGGCAGGATTTGAACTCAGGAAGATGAGTCTTCTTGACTGCAGGCCTAGCACTCTATTTACTGTCCCACCTAGCTGCCTGGTACCTTCCTTATTGCTTCAAATAGTCTAAATCTTCACCATCTTTAAAAAACTCTCAGTAGACCCGCCATATCCTCAAGCTATTGTCCTCCCTATATCTCTTTTGAGACAAACTCTTTGGAAAAATTGTCTGTTTTCTCTGACTCTATTTCCTCTCCTCTTCCCTTGCAATCTAGCTTCTTATCTCATGATTTAATGGAAATTCCCAAAAGTTACAAATAATCTTTCAGTTGTCTGTCCTCCTTAATGTTAGTGCCTCCCTCTGGGATTATCTTCAATTTATCTTGTATCTTGTTTGTACATAGTTTGCATATTTGTTCCTCCATTAGACTATGAACTCCTTGAGAGCAGAGAATTATTATTATTATTATTATTATTATTTTTGGCTTTCTTTGTATCCTCAGTGCCTGGAACATTGTAGGTGCTTAATGCATGTTAGTTGACAGATGGACTGAGTGATGGTCTTTTCTTAGTCCTTATTCTTTTTTTGACCTCTCTCTTGCATTTGACGCTGTTGACTGTTCTCTCTTCCTGGATTCTCTCTCCTTTCTGGTTGTGGTTCTTGTTCATTATTTTACTCTGTCTCTTGGTTCATTTCCCCCCTGGTCGTTGTTTCTGAATCTCCTTTGTAGATTCATCAGCCACATCACATTCCCTAACTGTGGGTATTTCCCCAGCTTTGGTCCTAGGCTCTTTTCTTTTCTCCCACTGCATTTTCTTTCTTGCTAACCTTGTCAGCTCTCATGAATTTAACTATCATCTCTATCCAGATGACTCCCAGATTTATATATCCAGCCCCAGTCTCTCCCCTGAGCTTCAGTCCTATATCACCAACTGCCCATTGGCTATTTCAAACTGAATGTCTCAGAGACATCTGAAACTCGATATGTGCCAAATTGAACTTTCTGGACCCCTTCCTTTTTCCAAACATCCCCGTTTCTGTAGAAAGCACCATCATCCTTCCACTCTCCCTGGTTCATGATGTTGGCATTATCTTGGACTGTCCCTCATCCCCTATATCTAATCACTTGTCAAACCTTGTCATTTCTTAGCTTCCCAACAGCTCTTGAATCTGACCCCTTCTCTTTACTCCCGTAGTTACCACCTTTAGTCAGGCCTTCATCACCTCTTACCTATTATTGCACCAACCTCCTAACTGGTTCCCTCTCCACACTCCAGACTATCCTATACACTGCTACTAAAGTAATATTCTTTAAATACAGACCTTACCACATGACTTTTCCACTTAATCAACTCCAGTAGCTTCTTCTTGCCCCTAGGACAAAATGTAAACTCCCTGTTTGGCTTTTAAAACCCTGTACAGAGGCAACTAGGTGGTGCAATGGATAGAGTGCCAGGCTAGGAGTCAGGAAGACTCATTGTGCTGAGTTCAAATCCTGTGTGACCCCAGGCAAATAGTTTACTATGCTTGGGGCAGCTAGGTGGCACAGTGGATAGAGTACCGACCCTGAAGTCAGGAGGACCCAAGTTCAAATCTGGCCTCAGACCAAACCCTTGACACTTATTAGCTGTGTGAACCTGGGCAAGTCACTTAACCCCAATTGCCAAAAAAAAAACAAAACCAAAAAACCAAAACAAAAACCCTGTACAACCTGGCCTGAACCTACCTTTCCAGCTTCAGTGGACATCATTCTCCCTCCTGTGTTCTGTGATCCAGACAAACTGGCCTTCTCTTTATTTCATAAATTCCCTTTTCCATTTCTGTGCCTTTGTACTGGTGATTCTCTATGCCTGGAATGTACTCCATTCTTAATATTTGTGAAGTCCCAGGCACATTGTAGGTGCCTAATAAATGTGTGTCCCCTGCCCCCTTACCTTTGCCTCAGAGTTCCTTTCTTCCTTCAAGACCCAGATTAAACCCTGTCTTTTTCATGAAGTCTTTCCTGATCTTCCTAAATGCTAGTGCTCTTCCTCCCAAACTACTTTATATTCAACTACTTTGTATGTATTTATATTGACTAACTTTAAATTTCTGATATACATAGTTTAAAATATATATATGTATATATATATATATATATATATTTAGGCAATCAGGGTTAAGTGACTGTGTGACCTTGTCACACAGCTAGTAAGTGTCTGAGACTGGATTTGAACTCAGTTGCTCCTGACCCCAGGGCTGACGTTCTATCCATTGTGCCACCTAGCTACCCCATGTATATAGTTTTACATGTATGTGTTACTTCCTCCATTAGAATATGAGCTCTTTGCCAATAGCAATTGTATCATTCTTTATACTTATATCCCTGTACCTAGCACAGTGTTGGGCACGTAGTAGGTGGTTAAAAAGTACTTGTTGATTGATGGACAATGTTTAGCTGAAAACTAACTGTAACTTCATCTTTGGTAGTTGATTTTTTGAACCCAATAACAGAACTTGACATTTATCTCTAAGAGAATGCAAAATCCAAGGCAGGAACTAGAGACTTTGTGTCTTTCTCAGAGGCAGCTAGGTGGGGGAGTGGATTATGGAGCCTGGAGTCATCTTTCTGAGTCTGAGGGCACCAAACCCTAAAATATTAGAATGCTTAAGTACCCCTTTGGCATTTGAGCTGGGTAAGTTTAGAATAAAATCAAAAGAATTCCTATTTCATCTGGGGGGTAATAACTCATGGCATTCTATACTCTGTTGGTCTGAATATCACAGCATTTACTTCTCTGAAATCTAGCTATATAAAACTGGAGAATTGCCTTTAATTGGTGTTATTTTTCAGCATACAATTATATTTTTCATCTTAGGAAATCTCATTTTAAGGTTGCAACCTATATCCAGAGGAGGCATATTTTTTAATCATTGTGGTAGATGGAATCCAAAGTTTCTAAGGGACAGAGCTATCACCAATAGTAAGAGAAACTAAACTAATCTTCATTTTTCAGTGTGAAGTCAGGGAAGACAACCATTCCCTTCCATGGCATGCCCTTGGGAACCTAAGTAGCAGAAGTCTGGTAAGGAGAACCCCGGCTCTGACTCAGTGTGGTATTTCCTGTGGTCCTATGAGGGCTGAATGCCAGACAAGAATGGGTGGGGGACCCTTGAGTTAGATCTGAACACTGAGCCTTCTCTCTGACTATTTAAGGCCTTTGCGGTGAAGATCACTGCAGTCAGGCAAGGCTTCACGCCATCGTCACCTTCTTCGGGAAGATTTCCCTGATTGCTCTGGCCTTTGCTGATATCTTCAGTGTCTGCACACCTTTAGCACTTTCAGTCAACACTGCACATTTGACTGTTTACTCAATCTCAGGCTCACGTAGGTTGGTCTTGGGCAGTTAAATAGATAGAACCTTCAACAGAAAATTAGAAAAAGCATGGCAGAGTGGAAAGAAATTATCTCAGTTCTAGTCCCAGCTTTTCTGCCTGGGAGCTGTGTGACAGCAAGCTAGTCACTCCATTCCTCTGGGACTCATTTCCCTCATCTATTAAATGAAGGGATTAGCTTAGATGACTGGGAGGGGAGGGACCTTCTCATGATCAAAAGTTATTGTCATGAACATTGAAATGGTTTTACTTCAAATGCCTGATAGAATGGTGCAGTCAATGAAAGGCTATATGAGCTTAGAGCTAAGGAGAGATAAAGTTGAGAAGTAAAATTCTTTTTTTAGTAAAAGAAGGCTTCCAAGAGAAGATGGACTGAAGTTGGTCCTTGAAAAATGTTTGGGATTTAGGTCAGTAGAGGGGAGGCAGGAGAAATTATTGAGCAGAACACCTAAATTCTGAACAGCATTTAAGAATGTTGTTTAAGAATTAAGAACAACAGTTGGGGAAAAAATAAAATATATATTAAAAAAAAGAATTAAGAACAACATTTAAGAATGTTGTTTAAGAATTAAGAACAGCATTTAAGAAGAATTAAGAATGTTTAAGAATTCAGAAGATTGTGTCCCAGCCTTCTCCCTCCACTTGGCTCCTGATCTCACCTCACCAGAAGGCCTTATCCGACAAGGCAGGAAAGCATAGGAGAACACACCCAATACCATAGCAGTCTTAGGAGTCTTTTCTATCCGGTGTATGTTCAGATAGTTGGGTTGGTTAAGCATGCTTCTCTTTGCTGACAAGTCAACTGTCTTTCCTCAGCTATACTAATAAAAAAAATGATGAAGAAACTTTGTCCTTACAGTGTTGTTGTTGTTTTTTAATTAATGTAGTAGTGCCTAGTGTAGCAGAGCCCTGCCTACATGTTGCAGGCCTATGGCAGGATTATATTACTGGCCATGCCTTTCAGATCTCATCCTGAGAAACAAAGCCTTAATTCCCATCCTCAATACTTGACCTCTCATCCCTAGAACCTTAACCCTTTTCCTTAGTATTTAGTCCTCATCCCTAATCCTTATTTCCTATGACCTTAACCTTTCATCTTTAATATCTATTTCTTTATCCTTAGTACTCAACCTCTAACCCTTGGTCGTATTTAGCTCCCACCTTTAGTAGTTAGCCCCTATCCAGTCCCCATCTCTCCCTCCCAGGCACACAGACACCCCACTCCCCTCAGTGACTGCCCTTATCTCCCCAAGGCTATGTTCTAGAATTTTGGCATCAGCAGATTTAGAGCTAGAAGGGATACTGGATCATCCAGTCCAAACCCTCATTTCACTTATGAGGAAACTGAGGTCAAGAGAGGTTAAGTGATTTTATCAGGCAGTTAGGTGGTATAGTGGATAGAGTTCTGGATCTGAAGCTGGAAGAACTAAGTTCAAATGTGACCTCAGGTACTATGTGACTATAGGCAAGTCATTTTAACCTCTCTTGGTCTCCATTTTCCTCATCTATAAAATGAGGATAATAATAGCTAATAATAGCACCCTCCTCTCTCTCAAATTAGATAACATATATAAAACACTTAGCAAACCATAAAGTGCTATGTTAATGCTGTTTAATTATTATCCTCTTCGGAATAATAGCTAGCATTAATACAGCACTTTAAAGTTTTTAAAACATTATCTCATTTTATCCTCAGAACAACCCTGAGAGGTAGGTACTATTATTAGCCTCTTCTTAAAGATGAGAAAACTTAGAGATCAAAAAGCCTCAGATAGAAGTTAAGTGACTTGCCCAGGGTCACACAGCTAGTAAACGTCAGAAGCCAGATGCTTGCACTCAGGTCTTCCTGACTCCAGATCTAGAACTCTGTCTACAATACCACCTACCTACCTCATCATAGTATTTATAGAAGCAAGGGACCAGGTACATCAAGTGACATAAAATTTGTATAAATAAAAATTATCCTTCTAGTTATATTTTCTTTGCCTTATGGATAAAAAAAAATACACTGCTGCAATTGATATTTCTTGGGTCTTCTAATGTTAAGGATTGACTATTCTAAAGCCTTCATTTTAGACCTGAGGGTACTTGGGTCCACGGAAGGAAAATGTCTTGTGTGAGGTCACATAGGTAAGTAGTAAGCAGCAGAGAGCTTTGTAAGCCCTATGGAATGTTTATGGGATTCATTGGATTAAAAACAGAAAGGGACCTTAGAGATCATCTAATCTGACCCTTTTATTTTACCAATGGGGAAACTGAGGTCCAGAGATGCTAAATAAATGCTCTTTCTATTGTTGTTGTTCAGTTATGTATGACTCCTTGTGACTCATAATTTGGGATTATCTTAGCAAAGATACTGGAGTGGTTTGCCATTTCCTTCTCCAGCTCATTTTCAGGTGAGGAAATGGCGGCACGCAGGGTTAAGTGACTTGTTTAGAATCACACAGTTGGTAAGCATCTGAGGCTGAATTTGAACTTAGGTGCTGCTGACTCTAGGGCTGGCTCTGTATCCACAGTGCCACCTAGCCAATCTTTCTACTGTGCTGCAATTAATACCTGATACCCCAGAAGAACTTCATCAAACAAAATCCATTCATTGCTGGAAAGAAAAGAACCAGAGATTGGAGGCATCATGGAACAGATGCAAAAGCAAGCACTCTGTTGCTCGTTTGTTCAGTCATGTCTAACTCTATGTGACCCCGTGGACTTTGCCCGTGGTGTTTTCTTGGCAGAAATGCTGGAGTGGTTTGCCATTTCCTTCTCCAGCTCATTTTACAGATGAGAAAACTGAGGCAAACAGGGTGAAGTGACTTGCCCAAGGTCACACAGTTAGTAAGTATCTGATGCCAGATTTGAACTCAGGTCTTCCTGACTCCAGGCCTCCACTGCACCCCTTAGCTGCCTCAGAAGTCAGAGGATGAAAAAAAAAAAGTCAGAGGATGTGGGTTCAAATCCCACCTCTGACACTTGTTACCTGTATGACCTTGGGCAAATCATTTAACCTCTCTAGGTCTCAATTTCCTCACCTATAAAAAGAAAGCATTAGGCTAGATGGCCTCTGAGGTCATTTCTGGCTTTCTTCCCCTTCTGGTGGGCAGTGGTAACCTTGACGTCTCTCACTGTTAAAGAAACAGCTGGAGGCCCTTGGAAAGGAAACACCTGGATGAGGCAGGGGGGCTCTTTGTGGGACTGTGAACCTTGGAGGGGTATACGGGTGGAGTCCTGCACTCATCGGTGGGTCATTATGTTTCTGCAGGTGGGTGTGGTGATGATCAGATGTTTGTTTAAGATCCAAGTTCCGGTTCAGCCTCTGTGCTTTTTGAAGGTTTTGTATTGTTTAAGTAATGCCTCGGGAGGGCATTTGTGGAGCACCCAGAGGCAGGGTATTATGGGTTTTATATCTGGGGCAATTGCTTTCACTTGCTCTGACACCCTAGCTGAGGATATGGTCCTAACCCAGAGCAGAGGATTGGAATGAAGGCCCGGATGGGCTAACCTTGTTCCCAAATCAGGACTAGCATGTACTGATTTAGTCTAGTCCAGTGACACCCAAACTTTTTGAGGATATTGACCCAACCTCCCCTTTTAAAGTAAAAAAAACATTGTGGACCTCCATGTGATAGGAGTTGTATAATTGCTATTTATTGTAAAAATACATGATGAAAGCTTTTCTATGTTGTATTGTTACTGTAATGAAAAGTAATGTTATGTCCTTTGCAAGGATGTTGTTGCATAGGGAAATTCACATCTGAAATAAAAATTTTCCGGTTTGATTTGTTATAATGAAAGAATGAGTTATGAACATTTTGAAAAGAAAAAAAATATGGTCAATCTTTTTCAACGACCTTGAGAACTCTGGTTTCTGTCTTTGCTTGATCAGCCTGGGATTAAGCATCTACCTGACTGCAGGCTGGCTGGATAACTGAGCACAGAACCCAGGATTCCCAGCTTCGATCCCTGGGTCCTTGCTGTTAAGCAGCACTCCTCTAATCTCTTTGCACTTAAGACTCCATGGCCAGCTCGGTATCAGTTTGGGTGATCGGTCATAGGGAAGGGAGAGATTATTGGGTTATAGGCTTAGAGTTGGAAGGGACTTTAGATGCTAGCAAGTCAAACACTGAAGCTAAGTCTAAGAGGTGAAGTGAGTTGCCCAGGGATAGGTAGCTAGTAAAGGTCTGAAGCAGGATTTAAACTCAAGTCTCCTCGAGTTTAAAGTCAGTATTCCATCCACATTCCATGCTGACTCAGAGAGCTGCTGTGTGCAGTGGGGGAATTAAGGTGAACCTGAATTCATCTTTCACCTTTTGACCCAATATTGTAAAGTTATTCTGGCTATCTTAGATAGTAGGTTTGAATCTTGACTCTCCAGTTTACTACCTGTGACCTTGGGTGAGACACTTAACCTATCCTGTAATGATAACGATAGTAGCAATAATAATAATAATAATAATAATAATAACAGCAGCAAACATTTACAGGGGCATCTGGGTGGGGCAGTAAATGGAATGCCTAGCCTGGAGTCATCTTCCTGAGTTTAAATCCAGCTTACTAGCTGTGAGACCCTAGGCAAGTCACTTTACTCTGCCTCAGTTTCCTCAACTGTAAAATGAGCTAGAAAAGGAAATGGCAAACCATTCCAGTATCTTTGCCAAGAAAACCCCAAATGGGGTCATGAAGAGTTGGACACAACTGAAATGACTGAACATACATATGTAATATATAGTAATAGAATTTATTAACATATAATACATAATTCATGATGCATATGAAAATACATTATGCATATATACACATATGTAATAACCATATCTTGTTCATCTTTGTATAATAGTTTCTTTTTTTTTGTGGAAGGAGTGGGAAGGAGTTATTAGGAAGTGACTGTGTTGTGATTAGGGCAGCTAGGTTACACAGTGGCTAGAGCACCAGACCTGGAATCAGGAAGACTCATCTTCCTGAGTTCAAATCTGGCCTCAGACACTTTACTACCTGTGTGACGCTGGGCAAGTCGTTTCACTCCGTTTGCCTCAGTTTCCTCATCTGGAAAATGAGCTGGAGAAGGAAATGGCAAACCACTCCAGTATCTTTGCCAAGAAAACCCCAAATGGGGTCATAAAGAATTAGACACAACTGAAAATCACTCAACAGCAACAAAAGCATTTATATAGCGCTCTAAGGTTTGCTAAGTAGTTTACACATGACTTATCTGATTTTCATAATATCCCTATGAAGTAGGTGCTATTATTATCATCCCCATTTTATGGATGAGGAAACCGAAGCTGAGATAGGTCAAGTGACTTGTCTAGCATCATACAGCTAGTGTCAGAAGCAGCATTCGAACTCATATCTTCCTGAGTCCAGGTCAGGAGTGAAATGAAAAATGAAGGGATCATGGTGTCAAACTCAAGTAGAAAAGGATCCCTGCCACATGTTAAGTTAGGGAACCACGAATTAATGTCATCTATGTTGTATTTATTTATTTATTTTGTATTTTATTTATTTTGCTAAACATATCCCAATTCCGTTTTAATCTGGTCCTAGCAGCACACTAGGAGTTAGGGGCCCCTGGCCTAGAGGATCTCTAAGGGTCTTTACCACTCTAATGCCATGTTGAATGATTTATGACCTCCTGGATGATTTTCTGTTGTATGTGTAAGACTTGTGAGCTCCTTCGGGGCCAGGCTGCTTGTTTAGCTTGGTACGCTCATATCTATGTGGGTTTTCTTGCTGCCACTGCCATTGCTGAGGGCTGTTAGCTCAAAGGATGGGGCTGAGCCCCGCCGGGTTGACCGTGGAGCTTCTGGGGCTCATAATTCTGAGATGACCTGGATTCGTGTTCGAGAGAAGATGGGGAAGAGTCAGTGCCCAGACGTGTTTGGGAGGCGGCCTGATGTGGTCGATGGACTACCTGGGCTAGAAGACCTGGGTTCTAGTCCCAGTTTTATTTCTTCCTAGTTGAGTGACCTTGAATGGGTCTCTCTGAAATTTAGTTTCTCTCGGGATTGTGGTGAGAATCAGTGGGGTTATAAACACACTTTATAAAAACATAAAGTGCTTTGTACGTGTCAAAGATTGCCATGATTATTTTTTTTCAATGCTCTAATCCTCACTTGGACAAGCGAGGTTGCTGTGGCCTTGCTTTCTGGTCTGTCCCCAGGACTCTCTACCTGAGGGGAAGGGGGCAATGTTTGCAGCAGGGTAGGGAGCAGGATGGAAACGGGAGGCTGAAGAGTCTTAGAGAAAGCCAAGCCAAGTTGGCCAAAGTTGGGCCTTTACCACATGTTATTTTTCTCTTTCAGAGACTTCAGCACCCTCAGAAAAGAAAACATTTATGAAAACAACAAGCTGGTGAGTGCTATGTTCCTCTGTCCTCACTCGTGCTTTTGGTGGCCTGACTCTGTCCCCTTGAGGCGTGATTGTGGTGGGTGAAGGGGCATCTCTCAGTCTTTAGCTCTGCATAGCTGAGGTCAGACTGAATCTTGGAGCCTGAGACACCCTTCCCCTCTCCTTTCATAATCTTACTCAGACAGATGACCCCCTCTAGGTTTCCATTCCGTTTCCAGTTCTCCCACTAGTCCTTTATGTCATTAAGGAAGTTGTGAATCAGTGTCTGCAATACATTGGTTGCACCTGGTTTCGTAAACCACCTCACTTTTTTTTTAAGGAGACTCCTAGAATCTTTTTTTTTTTCGGTGTGTTGTGTGTGGGGCAATTGGGGTTAAGTGACTTGCCCAGGGTCACACAGCTTGTAAGTGTCAAGTGTTTGGTCTGAGTCTGGATTTGAACTCAGGTCCTGCTTTATCCACTGCACCACCTAGCTGCCCCTTAAGGAGACTTCTGAGGTGCTTTGTTATCACGTGGGGAATTGTTGCAATTTTGCACATAAGCAAACTGAGGCTGAGAAAGGTGCTTCTGAACTAACCAGTGAGGTCAGAGTCAGAGCTCCTGCCTATAAGTGTCTGAAAAAAAAATGTTTTTTTAACTGCTCTCTCAGAAGACAAACAGACTCTCACCCCAGCCTCATGTCATAGACTGCTTGGGTTGTTAATCTTTCCTGCCCCTTATTCCTCGCAGCCTGTTTCCTTCTGTTTAGGTGCCAGCCAGACTTTCCAGTTCCCTCGGAGTTCCTGAGGGTGGGGAGGGTTCCGGGGAGGTGGTGTTGGGGTTGAATCAGGGGAAGCATGTGGGAGAAAGGAATGGGCTCCCTTGGGAGCAGCCTCTCCTCTGGCCCAGGCTGCCGCAGAAGCTCAGACCACCCATCTGCTGGGAGCGTGGGCTGACTCCAGAGAGGACCAGTGTCTGCTCTCATGGACTTCAACTGCTCCACTCTCCAGGACAGATCTGGCCTGAGCTGACCCAGAGCCAGAGCAGGCCTGGGACATGGACCTCGCTCCCATTCCCCAACCTTTATTCCTTTCTAGAGACCAAAGACATTGTTTACTTTCTCTCCTTACCAACACCCCATACCTTCCCTCACCTTTATCAGCGGGCTGACTCCTTCTTCACCTTCTCCTCCTCTTCCTCCTCCTCTCTTCTTCTTCTTCTTCTCCTTCTCCTCCTCCTCCTTCTCCTCTTCCTTCTCCTTCTCGTTTTTCTTCTTTCTTCTTCCCAAGTTTTATGAATCTCTTACCAGAGACTCTAGTCAATGGCACTTCCCAAAATGACCCTATAAAAAAATGATCAAAGGACCACATGTGGATACAGATTATAGACTCACAGAGCATTTTGTAGATGAGAAAACAGGCCTAGAGACATCCAGTGACTTGCCCAACGTTACGCTGGTGATAAATAAGGAACTGGGATTTCTGCTCAGGATCTCTGACCCCAAACTCAGCTCTCTTCACTGTTATACCGCTTCCCTGTCTTATGTGAATGCTTGTAATTAATCGTGTTCATGGGGAGATAGAAAAGGAGTTTGACTCAGGCTCTTTCTCTTTCATGGGTATTTCCCCATTCCCTAACGGCGTTCTTCCTGCTTTTGGTTACATAGCCTCTTCTTGTTCCTTCCTCACTATACATATGGATAAGAAAAGCAAATGAACTTGAGCCTAGGACATCAGAGTCTGAGGCTTCCAATAGCATTATAGAGAATGTGGGCAACAGTGGAGGAAAAGGGGAGAACGTGGGAGAGGAGATTAGGTAGAGGGAGAGAGGCACAGGGCAGAAGTTGGGTGATGATCAGGGAGTGCGGACAGAGGATTAAGGAGAGGTGGGCAAGGACAGTGGAGGTAGGAGAGAAAGGTAAACAAGGCCCCACCTTTAATAAATAACCCTTGCAGGATGGGCTTAGCTCCTCAGGACTCTGGGACTGTTTTGTCATCATCTTTGGGATGGGAAGAAAGAAGATCAAGCCCAGGCTCCATTTCTTCATCCTTATTCCCTGTACCTCCTTATGTAATCTCTTTCTCTGTACTAGACCTTATGCCTTATCTGGGTCTCTGGTTGCTTTTCCAATCTCTCCCCAGCATGAGTTCTAGGCAACACCAGCTCTTTGGGTCAAGTCTGGAAATTTCCTTTCTTTCCCACTGGACAGATCAGCTCTCTTTGGAACACTATGGCCTGACAGTTTCAGGAAGGAGTTCAGAGATTGGAGGGTATCTGGTATGCTGGAGGTGGGTGGAGAGAGAGAGCTTCAATGACTCTAGTGTAGGGGCATGAGTCTGGGTTCAGAATGAAACCTGCTTCCCTGATCATGCAGGTAACAGCATCTATTAAGCACTTACTTTGTGCCAGGCACTGTGCTAAGCACTAGTCCTTGCTGTCAAGGAAAGAGAGAGAGATCTCGGCGATAACCCACTTAGTTCTCCCTCCTGAGTTGACTTGCTTGACATCTCTTGTCTTTGAAGTCGACTAAGTAGTCAGTCTGGTGAATGAAGGCATCTGTGTCTCTCCAGCCTGTCCTATCCTTCCTCCTGCCTTTCTTTCCTTCTCACACACACCCCAGTGCCTTCTAATCTGTGTCTCTCTCCCATCACTCCAGTTATGAGAACATAATTTATTCTCTGTGTGCACTGGGTAGCTCCAGAAAGGGGTGCAGGGAAGAGTGTAGAGTGGGATTAGGGAGGGAGTGAGGGAGACGTTGGGTCATTTTTTGTTATATGGTACTGTTTGACATGGTTGCTTTGTGAGTGAGAAGGCTCTCTTGGGGTTATTGGGAGCATGCATCTCCCTCTTTCAGAGAAGCTATTCCGGGTAATTACTGACCATATAAGGATTCATGTTGAGAAAGAATGTGTCTTTAGCCCAGTGCCAAAAAAAGAGCTGTTAGGACATTGATCTGTGTTTGTAAAATCGCTGAAAGAGCCAAAAAAAAAAAAAAATCAACGGACCTTTTGGGAGATTATTCTTTAATTCCTATCCCTTCACTTTCTTTCATAGCCAAATTATCCAACTGTTAGGCCAAAAATGTCTAAAACTCTCAGGTCATGTTGTCTGCAAGATCAAGACTGGTACTAAATAATATTGACAGCTCTTCTTGTCCTCTTCCCCCTTCCCATCTGTTTGGAGTTGTTTAGAAATTTACCTGCCTGCATTCAAGGGGCAGACTCCTGATGGCCCCTTTCACTATCAGGTGTTATGACGATATGGACATAGACTTGACCTGTGATGTCAGGGAATTCCCAGATGAGAAAACTGCACACCGCCCCCCCCTACCCCCCACCATGGACAATACAAAATCATGTACCACGAAGCTTTGATGTGATGTGTTAAGGACACTAAGTCTTGTAGATTTGTGGAAGAAAGATCATCGAGGGATGAGGCAGTTGAGGAAAGCTTGTATAGACTTATAGTTCATTAGTGCTAAGAAGTTATAAGCCTTGGAAACAAGAGTAGGTAGAGAGCAGAATGAGGCAGAGATGGCAACATTTCCTATTCTCTTGCCCAACTTCAGCCATTGGGTTAAAGTACCCTGAGGGGTAATCACCTGTCTCATGTAGTAGGTGTCCAATGCCTTTGTCCTTCTTCCCATCTGATATAGGCATTCCAGGTGGCTGAGGAGCAGCTGGGGATACCAGCCCTGTTGGATGCAGAAGATATGGTGGCTCTCAAGGTGCCGGATCGATTGAGCATCCTGACTTACGTCTCCCAGTATTACAATTATTTCCATGGCCGGTCACCCAGTGAGTAGTCAGTCCTCTCTTACCTTCTTCCTCAGTACCTTTCCCATAGCCCTTTGACAGGTCTGCTCTTTTTCTTGTTTTGACAGAAACCCTAGGGAGGAAGATGTTTGAGTTTTTTAATTCAACTCTCTCTCACCTCAATTATGCTTCCTAAATCCCATAAAAGATGGGACTTATAGAGGACTTAGTAGGAAAATGTCTATTTTAGATATATAAAGACACGCCTGGTGGATGGCATGGATGGATGGGATTTGGAGTCTGCCTCACTTCTGTGGAAAGAAGGAATAAGGTCATGCTGGCACCTTCAAGCAGTCAAGCTGATGAAAGGGAAATTCAGGGTCCAGGACTGAGGCTGGATGATATTTCCTTCAGTCTCCTTCAGTTTCAATCCTGTCTCATTATTCATGACCCCATTTGGGGTTTTCTTGGCAAAGATACTGGAGTGATTTGCCATTTCCTTCTCCAGCTCATTTTCCACATGAGGAAACTGAGGTAAACAGGGTTAAGTGACTTGCCCAGGGTCACACAGCTAGTAAATGTATGAGGCCAGATTTAAACTCAGGAAGATGTGTCTTCCTGACTCCAGATCTGGCCCTCTATCCACTGTACCACCTAACTGCAGTTAATTCTAGATTAATTCTAGGGTTAGAATTCTAGGGTCTAATTCTAGTTAATTCTAGGGTTAGAATTATATCTATTTGCCACCCCTCAATAACTCTAGTGTAGGGGTATGAGTATGGGTTCAGATTGAAATCAGCCTCCCTGATCATGCAGGCAGCAAACATTTATTAAACAATTACTATGTACCAGGCACTGTGCTAAGCACCGGAGATACAAATATAAGCAAAAGGAAAGATAGGCCCTGTCCTCAAGGAGCTCACAATCTAATGGATAGACTCCATCTGTAGACTTCCAGGGATAGAGGGCTTTCTATTGTATGAGGAGGCTCTTTGGGTTTTTCAGGTAGTGAGTAACTTCCAACATCGTCATAGTTCTTCTCTCTGGGGCCAAACAGATGAAGTCCAATCCATTCTTCAGTTATAGAATCTCCAGTTTCTCTACTTGAAACAAGAGTGCACAAAACATCCTTTTCCTTGTTTATCATCCCATTTAAACAATGGATGAATTGTCCAGTTCTTTGCCTCTCTTTCTCTCTCTCTCTCTCTCGTTTGTAAACAGTTAATTAAAAAATGACAACAACCATAACAATGGTAGCTAGGTGATGCAGTAGATAGAACTCTGGAACTGGAGCCAGGAAGACTTAAGCTCAAATCTGGCCCTAGACACCCACCAACTTTATGACCCTGGCCAAGTCATCAACCCCTGTCTGCCTCAGTTTCATGAGCTAATAATTATGATAGCAATAACAATAGTTAACATTCATATAGTGCTTTCTATGTGCCAGGCACCGTGCCAAGTGCTTTACTATTATCTCATTTGACCCTCACAGTAACCCTGCCTTCCCTCTCTCTTACTGAAAGGAATGCACGTATCCCATGTAACAGGTACTCAAGCAGCTAGACTGTGTAGTGGGGAGAGTGCTGGACTTGGAGTCAGGAAGATCAGAGTTCAAATTCTGCCTCAGATGTTTATTAGCTATGCGACTATGTCATTTATAGGCCACTTAACCTGTCTCAGTCTTAGTTTCCAATCTGTAAAATGAAGGTAATAGTAGGGCCTGTTTCACAGGGTTGCTGTGAAGATCAACTCAGAGAACATGTAAAAGCACTTGGCAAACCTTAAACAGATATATAAAGAGTTAGTATTTTTGTGCTAATGAAGCTTGTGACTGTATTGGGGACATGAAAAGTTTGCTTTTGGTACTTTTGATACAAGTCCTTCAAGACCCAGTTGGGAAAGCATTTTTGCTGTCTCCTTCACTTTTTAAGGGGGAGATCTAGTCTAACTCAGGGATAGTGGGGTGTTAGAACAGGGTGCCTGTTCTAAATAGGGTGTGTAAGGGGTGCCTGGCAGGTGGGGCCGTGCTCTCAGAACAAGGCAGATCAGAGTCCTCAGGACCCTGTCTCCCCAAGGAGCATGACCTTTCCCAAAGCTTCTATTTCATCCACTATTGTGCTCCACTCACCCATGATTTCCTCTCTAGCTCTGCTGGGCTCAGCCTTTTATTAACAGCTCCCTCCCTGCCTCCCTTTGCCACATTCCTAATCTGAGGTTTAGAAATTCCCGTTCAAAACTCATAGTGACTCTGGGAATTGTGCCAGCCTCTGTGTTCCCTCCTCCCTCCGTTTTCTTTTAGTCTCTTTTTCTCCCCCTTTACCCCACCCCCACTTTTCCAGCCCTGAGGAAATCTATTTTCTTTATTGTAGTTAAATAGAAAAATCCCCTCTTGGGGACCTCCATGACCCGTTGGGTGTTTTCACTGTTGTGGAGATGTAGACCAAAGGCCCACCCTCTGCGGACAGTTCTGTGTTATCCAAGCTCTAAGTCCCCTGTCCTCTGGCCCCTTAATTATAGACTGTGGTGCAATTAGATAGGACACTGGTCTTGGGAGTCAGGGAAGACTTGGGTTCATTTTCCACTTTGGAAGCTTATGAGCTATGCAACCTTGGGCAACTCACTTAGTTTTTTTTTGTTTGTTTGTTTATTTGTTTTTTTGGGTTTTCTGTTTCCTTATCTGTAAAATGATGGGAGGGAGTGGTTTGGAACTCAGTGGCCCCTCAGGTCTCTACAGACTCTAAATCTATGATCCTTTAGGAACTTCTGTGATCTTTCCTAGGGCCTGATCTTTGCTAGACCACCAAGAACTGACTTGAGAAGATTTGAAGCTGAGCCTTTGGGGCTTGGGGGAGGGAGAGCAGAATCACAGTCTGATTCTTTGGTCCAGACTAAAGGGGCTTTATGCAATTCACTGAGAGCCCTTGTTGGTTGCTGCTCCATGAATGCAATGGGAATTCCCCATTCCCTGAGGAAATGTGTTTGTGAGAAGCATCTTGGTAGAACAGGGAGGTCATTGGCTTTGGAGTCCAAAGACTTTTCATGGAATCCCAGCTATTGTGCTTATTGCTATATCACCCTGGGTCTAGTGTTTACTATTTGTGTTACTTTGCCTCAGTGATCCTAGAAAATGAGTTGGATTAAATGACCTCTATGTTCCTTTATAGCTCTGAATGTTGATTAAACTCCTGAATGTCTATCTTGCTCTTTTGTCCTTTGCGTTCTCATCTTCCTCCCTCTTCTTCTCATCACTCCTTTCTCTCCTTCCTCATTTTTCACTTCTCTATGAGTGTTCCTCTGGATTTATCCATCCACACCTTTTCATGGCAGATTAATGTGCTTAGCCCTTAATGGATACAGTAGGTCTTTGATGGGATAACATTCTGGATTTCCTCAATCTGCTCAGCCAGTTTTGGACTGGAGGGGTCCCAAACTGCTTCAGGGTATTTATGACCACTGTAGAGGGAGAAGAGAAACCTGCTAGTATGTATGTGTTTCAGTTAATATCTAGGAGCAAGCTAATTAGTCCAGCAATTATATGAGATAATCTGTAAGCTAGATATTTGTAAAGTACTTAGCATAGTGCCTAGCACATTTCTTGTTGTTCAGGCATTTCAGTCATGTCCAACTCTTTGTGACCCCATCTGGAGATTTCTTGGCAAAAGTACTATTAAGTGGTTTGCCATTTCCTTCTCCAGCTCATTTTACAGATAAGGAAACTGAGGCAAACAGGGTGAATTGACTTGCTCAGGGTCACACAGCTAGTAAGTGTCTGAGGCTGTCTTTGAATTCAGGTCTTCCTGTGCTCTATCTACTATGCCACCTAGCTGCTCCTATACTTGAGCTTATTTTTCTCTTTAATCTTTTCCCTTTTCTTATTCAAATTGAACCGATCCTTCTAGGTCCAGTTAATGTCCCATCTCTTCCAAGAAGTCTTCTGTGATTATTCTAGCCCACAGCCAACTCTCCCTTCTTTGAACTATACTAGCACCAAATATCTCATTTCTGTACCAGTTTGTACAAGTGTTTTCCCTTCAACAGCCCTATGGTATGGGTGTGGTAAATACTCCTACAGATGAGGAAACTACTCTCAGAGAGGCTGACTTGTCTACAACAGTAAGAGTCATCAGTGTCAGAGGTGGGTCTGGAACACAGGTCCTCTCACCCCAGCTTGGTTATTCTGCCTCTGAATTTATTGTTTATACCTGACATTTGGCACTTCCCTAATACCTAAGTACTTCATTTTTTAGTACCTAGCACAGTGCTGGGCACGTGGTAAATGCTCAGTAAATTCTTATTCCTGTGAATTAAAATGAGTAGGGAGAGGTATGATTTGAGAATCACAGGTTGATCACTGTTCTAGCGGGAGTGATCTGTGTTTTGTTTGAGCATTAGTAAAATCCCTGATACGGCATGTTGGTCTATTTCAGGGAGGCTATTAGATAGAATGCTGGACTTGGAGTCAGGAAGACGTGAGTTCCAATCCTGACTCAGATACTACCTGGGAAAATCACTTGATCTTTCTCAGTCTCAGTTTTTTCAACTGTAAAAGGGGCACCCACCTTATAGGGTTGTTGTGAGGATCAAATGAGATAACATATAGAAAAATTTTGCAAATCTTAATGTGCTGAGTGCTATTATTACTATTAATAATAATAATGATGGCAGCTAGGTGGTATAGTGGATAGAGTGCTGGGCCTGGAGTCAGGATCTTTGTGAGTTCAAATCTGGTCTCAGACACTTACTAGCAATGTGACTCTGGACAAGTCACTTAACCTTGTTTGCCTCAGTTTCTTCATCTGTAAAATAGATTGGAGAAAGAAATAGCAAACCACTCTAGTATCTTTGCCAAGAAAACCCCAAATAGGGTCATGAAGAATCAGACACAACTGAAATGACTGAACAACAACAAAATAATGATAGATGTTGGATTTGGAAGGGGTCTTACATGTCATGAAGTTCAGCCCATTCATTTTATAGAGAAATGAGGCCCAGAGAGAGGAAGTGATTTGGCTGTGCTGATGTAGCTAATAAGGATCAGAGTCAGGATTTGAACCTAGGACCCCTGACTCCAAATACAGTGTTCTTTCCATCACATCAGAATCTTAGCTGTGACATCTCTGCATGTGGATTTAATGTGATGGTGTGTGGGGATGACTGTCAGAGGATGGCTGGGGGTGAGGGGAGTCAGAAGAATGCCCTCAAGTTTGTTTCAGTCTGCCCTGGCAAGTTCAGAGATGGAAAACATTTGGGGAGAAATGGACCCCTTCTTGGTGGAAGCCAATCTAGCCTAAGCCCTGGTGTCAAACTCAAATAGAAACTGATCCTGGCGGGCCATATGTTAACTTAGGAAACCACAAACGAACATTATCTGTGCTGTATTATGTAGTCATTTATTTTTGTTAAACATTTCCCAATTACATTTTAATCTAGCTGAGGCAGATGGGGAGGTTGGCACCTCGGCTTTAAGGGGAAAGCACAGGTATAGCCCTGTGGCCTCTTGGTGGTGGTAGGGGCTTGGGGCACTGGTGGGAGCTGATTCTACCGGCCTTCATCTATTCTTTGTGTTTTCTATACTAGTTGGGGGCATGGCTGGAGTGAAGAGGCCTTCTTCAGACTTGAGTGAGGAACCCGTAGGGAAGAAAGTCATTTCGCAGCCTGTCAAGCCTACTTCCCCAGCCCCTGTGCAGCCACTGTCTCCAGTCCGGATAAACCCCGCTGTCCAAGGGAAGAGCACAGTGACGGAATTCCCGCCAGCAAAACCAGTAGGCATCCCAGATCTTTCCCCCTTATGACCTATGTCATCCTACACAAATTTACTGCTATATCACAGTTGTAACACCCTGCCTTCTCACAGAAGCCTTTCTTTAAGGAGCTCAAAGCACAATGTGGATTGTTTTTACACTCATTACCAGGGAAGGTTAGATATTATAAACCTTTTTTTTTGGTAGGTGAGAGACTACAAGGGTCATAGATATACCCTCCAGTATCAGAGTCAAATGAGTTAAATATCCAACTCATGGTTCTATTTCCAGTTCTATTCTTTCTATAATATCTGATACAATGTAAGACTCTAAAAAATCTGACATCTCAGTATATGGAGTCTTCAGATTGATCCAGAAAGGCTTACTTCTCATTACATTTGGGAAGGAGTTACAAAGGCAGACTATCTTCTCTAATTTCCTTATTCAAAAGCAACAAGAATCATAATGTAATAGTAATAATAGCTAACATTTCTATAATGCTTACTATGTGCTAAGTGCTTTACAATTATGATGTCACTTGGTCCTAACAACTATCTTGGGGGGGTAGGCGCTATTATTATCCCCTTTTTACAAATTATACTTATGGATCTTTCTGGGGTTATTTGTTCCAGGTTAGGGCTTCTTAATCTTTTATGTAATGGATACCTTTTGGCAGTCTGGGGATGTCTCTGGACCCCTTCTCAGAATAATGTTTTTAAATGTATAAAGTTAAATAAGTAGGATACAAACCCACTAATTACATTGAAATGCGGTTATGAAAATATATTTTTAAAAAGCCCTAGATCTAAGTTCACTGACCCCAGGTTAAGTGAACCTTAACTAAGGTTCACTTAGTTAACTAAAGCAAGGGTTTAGTTGGTGACTATTGGTGGAAATGAACAATTTGAGCCGTTTCCACACCTGGGCTGAGAGACAGGCCTGGAGGTTTCAGTTTGACCTGTAATGAGGAATTGAGCATAGGAGAAGTAAGTGGTTCCTCCCTCAGGATCAGTCTGGGTGTGGCATTTTTTTTATTGCTGATAAATCCAGACAAAGGCCAAATTCTCATTATCCTCCAGCCACTAAGTGAAAAGGAAGGCTTTGATGGGTGGAGAGATAACCAAGTAAGGTACAATTGAGCCAGACCCATTATTAGAACTTTCAGGGCCGCTGAGATATGGACAGCAAAGTCCAAAGTTCAACTTGGAACTCTGGAGTGTTGAGTAGCATAAGTCACAGGAGCAAATTACCAAAACTAGTTGCTTAAGGCTGATAGCTTGGTGGGGAGGATGAGATAGCCTGTCTCAGGCCACTGAATGAATAATGGACTGAGCCAGGAATTCAGGCCCAGAAAAGTTCTGGATACATAGCTGGTTTCCCATATCTTGCTATGTGCTTTCTGCCCCTCCCAGTAATAACACCCTTTCCTCCCAGAGATCATCCTACCTGTGGCTGACCACAGACTGGATTCTGCTCTCTGCCAGGCTCTTGGCTCACGAGGCTGACCTGATGGGCTCTGTCTCCATTTCCTTAGGGCCGGGTCGCCCTGGGCAGCGAAAGCCCCCGGGGCTCCAGGAGCAGTATCTGTGCTATCTGCAAGAAGCATGTGCACCTGGTGCAGAGGCACCTGGTTGATGGGAAGCTCTACCATAGGAATTGTTTCAGGTAGGTCTGTGTTTTACCTCCCCCGTCAGTATCTGCCGGGAAGCAGGTGGAGTTTCGTAGTTTCATTCTTTGAAAACTAGAAGGGCCCAAATGTTCAAATAACATTAACATTAACGTAACATAGTTCAAATAACATTAACATGTGTTTCTTCGGTGATTTCAATTTTTCAAAAGGCTTCCCTTTAATCATAACCCTGGGAGGTAAGTGGTACAATTATTATCATCTCTGCTTTGTTGTTGTTCAGTTGTGTCTGACTCTCTGTGACCCCATTTGGGGTCTTCTTGGCAAAGATACTGGAGTGGTTTGCCATTTCCTCTCCAGCCCATTTTACAGAGGAGGAAACTGAGGCAAACAGGGTTAAGTGACTTGCCTAGGGTCACATAGCCAATAAATATTAGAGGCCAGATTTGATCTCACAAAGATCCTGACTCCAGGCCCAGTGCCTTATCCACTGCACCACTTAGCTGCCTGATTTTCACTTTACAGATTGAGAAAACCAAAGGTCACGCAAATGATGATAATGATGGTTAACATTTATAGAGAGCTTTAAGGTTTGCAAAGTGATTTGCTTAGATTAGCTCATTTAACTTGATCTTAAAATGAGCCTTGGAGGTAGGTTTTATTGTTATCCCCATTTTACAGATGTGGAAAGGGAAGCTGAGGAAGTTTATATTACTTGCCCAGGCTAACAAAGCCAGTAATTGTCTGAGGCAGGATTTGAACTCAGGTCTTCCTGACTTTAAGTTCACTGCTATATCCAGGTCTAAGTACTTTTCTACTTAATCACAGAGGCCAGTAGAGGAGCTTAGAAACTCAGCTCCTGGTCACTTGGCTCATTGGCTTTACCCAAGTACAAATCAGACCTTGATTAATTAGGAACGTATTGGGAATGGGAATTCTCAACATTTGGATTTTTGAAGGCTAATGCGAAAGCCTGTTTAAAAGATTTCTAAAAACTTACTCCTGCCTTAGTGAGATAGTCTATTGAGCATAAATGGATGTTTAAGAATATGGCAAAGCCTCAGGGTCCTTATTCTGATTTTAGAAGAGAGAATGGGCTGAAGGTAGACTGAACCTAGGTGGCACAGTGGATAGAGCGCTGGGCCTAGAATCAGGAAGACTCATCTTCCCAAGTTAAAATCTGGCCTCAGACACTAGCTGTGCGACCCTGGGCAAGTCACTTAACCCTGTTTGCCTCAGTTTCCTCATCTGTAAAATGAACTGGAGGAGGAAATGGCAAACCACTCTAGTACGTTTGTCAAGAAAACCCAAATGGGGTCATGAAGAGTGATTCTCAAATGAACAACAGTAACAGCAACTAAGACTGAACCCAAAACATCCCATGGAAATAGTGTAGTAGAGGTAAAAGAACCCTGGAATTAGACCTGGTTTTGCCACTAACTAGCCTCATGATCCTCTCTGGGCTTTAGTTTCTCTATCTGTAGGGGGTCATCAAATGACCTCATCAGATGAGGTCAGTAGTTTGCAAACTTTTCAAATATGGAAACTTGACATAAACATTTTTTTTTTTGCTAGGCAATGGGGTTAAGTGACTTGCCTAGGGTCACACAGCTAGTAAGTGCCAAGTGTCTGAAACCGGATTTGAACTCAGATCCTAATGACTCCAGGGCCGGTGTTCTATCCACTATACCACCTAGCTGCCCCAACATAAACATTTAAAAAAAATTTAACCTAAAAAATTAAAAAAAATTCCTATTTGAAAGAAGTTAAAGTCTATTGACCAAGATTATGTGCTAAGCTACTACTAGTAAGCCAAAGCTACTATGATTCAGTAATACGTTCAAAGGAGTTTGCATCTTACTAATCACGACATTTACTTATTGCTTAAAAAAAGGGTGTGTGTGTGTGTGTGTGTGTGTGTGTGTGAGAGAGAGAGCGAGAGAGAGAGAGAGAGATATTATTCAAGCCACAGGAAGTAAGTTTGCTGATTTATGGATTTGTAAAAACTCTTCAGTCCATAAGGTGGAAACTATTGCATTAAATGATTTCCAAGGTCCCTTTCCAGCTCTGACATTATATGATGTTGAGTTAAGGAAAAAAAACCCAGGGGCAGCTTGGTGGCACAGTGGATAGAGCTCCAGCCTTGGAGTCAAGAGGACCTGAGTTCAAATGGGGCCTCAGACACTTGACACTTACTAGATGTGTGACCCTGGGCAAGTCACTTAACTCCGATTACCTCACCAAAAAGCAAAAGAAAAAAAGGAGAAAAAACCCACAAAAAAACAAACAAAAAAATTGGGGCATCTAAGGTAGCACACTGGCCCTGGAGTCAGGAGGATCTGTGTTCAGATCTGGCCTGAGACACTTATTAGCTGTGTGACCATGGGCAAGTCATTTGATCTTGATTACCTTTCAAAAAAAAAAACCCAAAATGAAACTAAATCCTTTCTATAGATGTGTTTTCTTGCCATAGGACTCTTTTAAAAGTAGAATATCATTGGAGGGCAGGAACCTAGTTTATTAAGGGTTCTGGCCTGTCAGGTTCAGGTTAATTGAAGTTTTCTTATAGCTTATTCCCAGGTTTGGATTGCAGCTTCGGGACCAGCCATCCCTAGGATTAGAAGCAGGAGACTATGACCTACTGGTATGGAAGATACATAGACTCATAACTATAGGGCTAGAAAGAATCTCAGAGTCCATCTAGTATAATTCCTTCCTTTTACAGTTGAGGAAACTGAGGCCCATAAAGGTTAGTGACTTTCCCAAGGTCACCTGGGTAGTAAGTGTCAGAAGCAGGTTGCTCCTCTCCGGTTAGCCCAAGATAGACTTGTCTGAGTCTTCCTGTCTGTTCCCGTTCCCCCAAAGCCTTCCTGGGCATGGTCACTTGGTACCATGAGCACTTCATATAGAAAGGCTGTGGGAGTGGAATGTCTGGATTGGTGAGGCCAGGACATGAGGGAGCCTTTGGGGTAGGCACAGAGAGATTTAGGATGTGCACAAGTGAACCTGTTGTCTCCAATTCAACCAGCATTCATCAAGCTCTGACTTTGTGCGGAACACTTTTTTAGGCATGAAGAGAGATAAAAAGTCTAGAAAAGAGAGCATATCTGTCCTTATGCCATTGAGTAGGAGAACAAGATAACTGATACTATATGGTCAGGACATTAGAGTTTTGAAAAGTGCTACCAGAGGGAAAAGGATATGGCTATCTATGAAGGCTTCATGGAGAAGGTGGCATTGAGTTGGGTTTCCAAAGATGGCTTGGCTTCATCAGACTAAGGGGGGAGAGAAGGCTATTCTAGGCACAGGGAAAGATATAAGCAAAGGGATAGATGGAGGGATGAAAACTCAGGGGACAGAGCAAATACAGTGACATGAGATGAGTCTGGAAAAGTATGGTAGTGACAGATTATGAAAAGCTTCGAGTGCCAGACAAAGGAGTTTGAATATGACTGTGGTAATAGGGAGTCACGAAATTCTTGAGTAGAGGAATGACATGTCATTTGGGTTGCTGGTGGGCATGGGAGAGGAGAGTGAGAGTAAGATGTGTCTTCCATTTCCAGAGGTAGTCTGCTCATATCTTACGTGTTTTCGAGGATGTTACTGGTTGTGATGTTGGTCATTCTAATTTTTAAAAGCTTCTGGGTGGTACTGCACTAAGCAGGTCAGATGGCTACAGCCACAGGGAGTCAGAATATTTATATTCCTATTTCCCCCAAAAAACATAGCACAGTAGCAGGTAGTCATGGAACACATATTGGTGGATTGGTTGGAGTTGATGGAATTGGTTGGAATTGATGCTCCAAGATGGGAGCTTACAAACGTAGGTTCTTGGGGGACTTTTTTTCCCCTAATGATCTCTCTTACATCCACAGATGCAAACAGTGTTCCAACACACTCCACTCAGGTGCTTACAAGTCCACAGGAGAACCTGGTATCTTTGTCTGCACGAGCCACCCCACCAGAGCTTCCACCCCAAACTCTAAGTCCCCTAGCACAGATCGAAAGCAGCCAGCAGCCAGCTATCCGAGCCGGACCAACCCTGTTCCAATGGATACCACATCCCCTGGTGTATCCTGGAAGGCCCGGGAACTAGACAAACCAAGGGAGGCTGGGCAGAAAACCAACCAGCCAGGCAGAGAACCTATTAGCAATTCCATTCCCAAGAGTTTTGTCCAGTCATCTGGATGGAGCCCATCTTCTGTGGGCAATAGTGCCACGAATTCCCTCAGCCCCATCAACCCAGCCCTCCAGAAGTCAACGTCCAGTACAAATACTCTGTCAAACTCCTTCCTCAACCGATTTATCCAGAACTCTTCTCCAGATGGAGGCAAGCCCAGTGGTGTTACCAATAACTCCCCCTTGGGGTGGTCATCTACTCAAAGAAAATCAGATCCACCTACAACCCCTGCCTTGAGCAAATTAGATTCTCACAAGACTTCTTCCCAGGGTAAATTAAGTTTTAGTGTGACTCCTCAGAGCCCACGCACATCTCCTCTGAGCAAATCGGACTCTTCAACAGCAACCCAGAGCGTCACTTCTCGGATCAAATCAGACTTTCACGCAGCTCCTCAAAACCAGTCAAACGCATATACAGCTGCTTCTCAGCACAAGGCAGACTCAAGCCCCAGTAGCTGGACTTCATCAGTGTCCAAGACGCAACAAGCCCGGGAAAAGTTCTTCCAGTCTTCTGGGGTCTCAGCTGACAAACCCCCAGCTTCCAAGGTGTATGGTCTGACTTTTACTTCCTCCCAGGCAGCTGGGAAAACATCCTTGGGGGTCACAACTGCTCCTAGTCAGTCTACACAGGATAGCACAAAGGACAAGGCTCGAGACTTCCTTGTGAAGAATCTTATGAAAGGACCAGGTTTTGCCTCAAATGGTCAGGAGGGCACTACTACCCAGGACCCTAGCAGGTAAGAGGAATTTTCCTCACGTATGCTGTGGATAATGGATTCTTTATCTAGGGTTCAACCACTTGTTAAAAAATGACTATTTTCTTAATTATTTCAATGCGATTGATTTTTTTTGTAAGCTTCTGTGTTTTATTTTATGCATTTAAAAACACTATTCAGAGAATGGGGTCCATAGATTTTATCATGGACCAAAGGGGTCCATGAACACAAAAAAAAGTTAAGGACACATTCTCTCTACTACTATATATGGAGAGAACACTATGTGTTTATATAAGCCAGGACATGAAAACTTATGGCATGCATGACAAGAGACAGCATGCAAAATGTCATGCAAGGTGATTTTTAGAGTGGAACATACTGGGTTTGTACATACAGGTAAGAGCCTGCATGGGAGACAAAAGATGGTCCTAACACCCTCTGGTGTTTGACTACCACGGTGGTATCCAGAGGACCTAGAAGATCTGGGTTACTATCCCTGGGATTTGGAAAGGCCCACAGTTTGGAATTTCAATCTTGCTAAGTAGGATCATCCTTTGGGATCAATGGGTGGTTTTTTAAAATTTGTTTAAAAAGTTTTTTTTTCAATTCACAAGCATGTATTTTCTCTACCTCCTACCCCCTTTCCTTGTATCGAGAAAAAAAAAAAGTAAAACTCTTGTAACAAATATGTATAATCAAACAAAACAAATTCTCACATTGGCCATGTCCAAAAAATGTACATCTCATTTTCCATATTGGGTCCAACTCGTCTTTGTCAGGAGGTAGGTGGAATTTTTCATCATTGGTCCTTTGGAATCATGGTTGGTCATTGCTTGGTCAGAGTTCTTAAATCTTTTGAAGTTGTTCATTTTTACAATTGCGTTGATATTGTGTAAATTGTTTCAGTCCTCCCTTGGTATATCCGTTCATACAAGCCCTCTTATTCCTTTCATCATTCCTGAAGGCACAATAGTATCCCATTCCATTCACACGCCATACTTTGTCCAGCTTTTCTCTCACTTCTGGGCACCCCCTTATTTTCCTGTTCTTTGCCGTCCCAAAAAAAGAGCTGCTATAAATACTTTCGTGCCCAGTGTGGTGTTCCTTAATGGGTCTAAGGTAAGGCCCTAATGCTCTTGTCCTTCAAGTGAGAAGGGAAGATTTGGCATTTTGAAAGAGGGCAAATTAAGAAACAACAGACCAGTATCTAACCTGAGAAGGCTAAGATATGTTTGGTTCCTTATCGTATCCTCCCCACCCCTTAAACTTGGACTGTTTAGACCCACAAGGGATGGTGTCCCCAGGGCATCTCTGATCTTACTTGCCTACAGGCTTGGCCAGCCTTGTCAGGTGGTATATTTGTGTGTGTAGAGGTTTTCTTTCTTTCTCTTTTTTCCAGAAATACAATTTTTATTAAGTACAAATAGTAACTCAAACAAAGCTTTAAAAGTTCATTCATTCATCCATGTGAATACTCAATAAACATACCCTCAGTTGCAGTCAGCTCTTGGTTATTTGCATGTGGATTTGCCATATGTGGATTATCATGGTATGTTTTTAACCCCAAGTTGGCTTCTCTCTGCTTGCCCCCCAGCCTGTTTCTGGGCCTCTACCTGAAACCACCAGTTGGTGTGTGCTGAGGGGTCCAGACCGAAATGAATGTGTCAACTTACCCCAATTATAATTGGCAAAATAATCAGCTGAATCACATCAAAACTCCTCCCCAAAACAACAGAGAACCAGTCCAAGCCTTTGATTTGTAGTTTCATCACCTACGGCTTCCTTCCATGAGTGTGGGTCCTGGAGGACCGACTAACAATAAAAGACTTTGACGGAATGATGCCTCCCTCCCTGGGAGAAGGACCTGATGGGACCTGGAGACCTTTCCTGTGACCCCCTCTCTGCCTTATTGTTTCTACCAGGTCGTCTCCTGCCCCTTCCCAGGCTCTGACACCAGATCCCAAAGCTGAAGGGCCAAGAAGGACCCCCAGGACAAAGCTGGAGCCTGCATCATCCCGGCCTGGCGTGGTGGCGGCACTCTCATCCCAGAGCAAGGTTTCTGCACCAGCATCACCCCAGAGAGCAAGGAAGAGCCCCACCTTCTCTCGTCCAGGCAGTGAGCTCATAAACACCAGACAGAAGCCTGACAGCTCAGTGGCAGACGGTGAGGCTCCCTTGTCTGCCCTCCCCTCCCTCTTTTATGAGATTGCTCTGAAGTATTATTTTCTCACAATATTATTTGACTCCATTCATTCTTCTGTTTTGAAATATTACTGCAGGGTCCCTCAGACTCTGATGGCCAGACTCCCACTCCTGCAGTCCCTACAGGGGTGATTCAGAGAATGTTCTTCAGGGCACAACTTTCACTGGCCCTGGGCCATAGTACCTTGAGTGCAGATGGGCCATCTCCCTGAAGGGGAGAAGCAGAGGCATGAACAAACACTGCCCCCACCACCAGGACACACCCACCACCACTCCTCTGGCTGTGCCAACAGACGAGCAAAGCCTCTGGGTCCACAAGCAAGGAATCTGTCCAGGGGCGAGCCAGCCACACCCACAAGCCCCACCTGTCCCCTCCCTTCAATGATCTGCACATAGAACCTCTCTGTAAACCCATAGAACAGCTGGCTTTGCCCAAGATTAATCGATCAACTGGTCAGTCAATTAACAGGCATTTATTAAGTACCTACTATGTGTCAGTTGCTGGGAATACAAATAAAAAAAAATGTAACAGTCTCTACTGCCCAGGGTCTCCTATGCCATCAGAGGACATAACATGTACATGTACAAGCATATACAGAATCAGTGTAAAGACTCATCTTCCTGAGTTCAGATCCAGTCTCAGACACTGCCTAGCTGTGTGACCCTGGGCAAGTCATTTCACCCTGTTTGCCTCAGTTTCCTCCTATGTAAAATAAGCTGGAGAAGGAAATGGTTTGCCACTCTGGTATCTATGCCAAATGGAGTCACAAAGAATTGGACATGACTGAAATGCCCGGACAACAGCTACAAAGTAATTAGGCAAAGAGTTTCCTGAGGGTGGGGGGAATCAGGAAAGGCTTCACATAAAAGTATATTTTGAAGGAAGTAAAGGATTCTTTGAGGTAGAAATGAGGAGGCACTGTGCTGCAGGAAGCGGGGCTGGCCAGTGCAAAGGCATGGAGATGAGAGATCCAGGGCCATGTTTGAGTGACAGACGGTCCAGAGGATAGATTTTCCACTGGAAACAGTGTTGGACTCAGATTCAGGAAACTTACTCCTGGCTCTGATACTAGATATTTCAACAAGGGTAATAAGCCGTTTAATCTCCTCTGAGCCAAGTCATGGGGCGGTGGGAACCCTTCTGAATGGGGCTGACTCTGCTACTTTATCACCTGTGTGAACTTGGACAAAGTCATTGACCTCTCTGGGCTTCCATTGCCTCATCTTGCAGACAGAAAAGTTGGACTCCCTGACTTCTAAGGTCTCATCCAGCTCTTAATTTATGATCTGTGCATTAGGAAGATTACTAACTTATCAGTCTAAAAAGGACGTATTGGAGAGGGGAATAGCCTGGTGACAGAGAGACCAGTGAGGAGGCAGTGACTATTGTCCATTGGAGAAAAGAAGAGAGGCATTGGTGAGAGTGAAAGGAAGGGGCTGATGTAATCGATGCTGAAGAGGTCGTCAGCAAGACTGGACTGTTGGTTGATTGGACGTGATGAGTGACAAAAGAGTGAGAAGTCAAATGGATTGAGGATGAGAGCTTAAATGGTAGATAAAGTTAGAAAGTAGAGGGAGAAAGTTAAATAATAATAATAATAATAATAATAATAATTATTATTATTATTATGACTTATATTTATATAGCATTGTAAGGTCAACAAAATGCTTTACAAATGTTACTTCATTGGGTCCTTACAATAACCCTGGGAGGTGGGCATTGTTATTATTCTCATTTTATAAATGAGGAAACTGAGGTAGAAGGTTAAGTGACACCCAGGGTCACGTACCTAGTAAGAGTCCAAGGTAGAATCTGAACTCAGATTTTCCTGGCACCAAGTCCCGCTCTCAGAAAAAGATTTTAATTTGGGATCTGCTGAATTGGAAGTAATGGTAGCACATCCAAGTAGAGATGAGTCATTGTAGGGGGCAGCTAGGTGGCGCAGTGGATAGAGCACCAGCCCTGGAGTCAGGAGGACCTGAGTTCAAATCCGGCCTCAGACGCATAACACTTACTAGCTGGGTGACCCTGGGCAAGTCACACTAGCCAAAACAAACAAACAAAAAATGACCCTGGGTAAGTCACTTAACCCCAATTGCCTAAAAATTAAAAAAAAAAAAGAAAAAAAAGAGATGAGTCATTGTGGACTATTCAACGAAAAAAAACAGAACAAAAAACCTCATACTAACCTCATTTCCTTTGGACAAGGTATGTTTTTCATTGTGTTGTAATGTTAGATTACTTCCCAGTATCCCCTTTCTCCACATTATTATACCAGTGTCAGCAAAATTCAGAATTTATTTCCTTCTCAACTTACTAAGTTAGCACAGGCTACTGTGAGCTCCTTGAGAGAAGGGACTTCTTTTGCCTTTTTTTTTTTTAAAGTCTCTGTGCTTAGCATGGCCCCTGGCACTTAGTAGACACTTAATAAATGTTAATTGACTGACTGACTGAGGTGTGCTCAGAATGATATTTAACTAGCCAGGGACACAAAGCAGAGTGCTCTGTAAACCTCCTATCCTGCCTTTGCACAGATGACTTTAGTGGGGAGTCAAACTGACAGATGAGTGCTGCAGTAGATAAAGTTTAGCTAGCTGCCTACATGGTGTGATTTGAACGATTCCTGGAAGGACCGCTTTCCCCCAAGAATATCTTCCCCACTGGCCTGTCACAATCCATGAAATTCCACCATTAGCTATTACTCTGCTGATCTATATAAAGGACTTTGCAAACCTTGAAGAGTTATGTGGGGCTTCCCAAAATTTTTAGTGCACTTGAAAGCTTCAATGGCTTAGATCTGTACTAAGATTTTTGGGACACACCACATACATGTTAACTACTCTTCCCCTCCCCCCCACCCCCACCCCCACCATTTCCCAATTATTTCCCAGTTCTTTTTTCCAATTACATGTAAATGTAGTTCTCAACATTCACTTTTATAAGATTTTGAGTTCCAAATTTTTTTCTCCCTCCCTTCCTTCCTTCCCTCCCCCTCCCCAAGACTGCAAGCCATCCTATATAGGTTATACACGTACAATCATATTAAGAGTATTTCCACATTAGTCATGTTGTGAAAGAAGAATCAGAACAAAAAGGAAAAAAGCACAAGAAAAAGCAAAAAACAAAAAAAGTGAAAATAGTATTATGCTAGTTATTCTTACTTTTCTCCAGGAGGCTCCTGTTAAAATACAAATATCTCCCATTGTTGTTCAGTCATGCCTGACTCTTCATGACCCAATTTGAGGTTTTCTTGGCAAAGATACTGAAGTGGTTTCCCATTTCCTTCTCTAGCTCATTTTACAGATGAGGAAACTGAGGCAAAAAAAGTGACTCGCTCAGGGTCACACAGCTAGTAAGTATTGAAGCCAGATTTGAACTCACAAAGATGAGTCTTCCAAATTCCAGTTCTGGTGTTCTGTGTCACAGAGCTGCCCCCAAATATCCCATAGGAGATATGGGTCATTTAATGCTTGAACTTGAATATTAATTTATTAGTTTAGGTGGCAAAAGTCCTGAGGGTTTGAGAAACCAAGTAGGTTGGTTTTGATCTTGGGGAAAAAATATTGGGGCACTGCTAGTGGGAATTCTGGGAAGCAGAGGTAAATAGGAAGGTATAAGGGAAGAGGAGGGTGGGGAAAGAGGATGTGGGAGCATATTGAAGATGTGTAAGGACCTAGGGTTGGTCTACACCCTCTTCTTCCAAACCAGCTTTTCCCCCTTTAACTGGGATGTTCTCTCACAGTTAAGCAAGCAGCCCGAGCTCAGTAGAGACCACTGAGATAGGGGAGTAGATGTGACAACTTGGGGAGGTCTTTCTGGATTAGATATCTAGTGATCTGGATTCTTGTCCTAGCTCTGCTGAGGATGTACTGTGTAACCCTTGGGCAAATCACTTTATCTCACTATGGCTCAGTTTCTTTAGCTGTAAGATGAGACGGTTGTATTGGGTACACAGTATCTTTGGATTTGGTGCAGTAGTTAGAATGCTGGACCCGGAGTCAGGAAGACCTGAGTTCAAATCTGGCCTGATTAGCCCTGTGATCCTGGGCAAATCACTTAACCTGTGTTTGGCTCATTTTCCTTATCTGTAAAATGGGGAAAAGAATCACACCATCTCCTAGGGTTATTGCAACGGTCAAATGAGATAGTAAGTGTAGTATGTCTGACACATAGTAAGTGCTGTATACATGTTAGCTATTAATATTATTTTCTTTCCCAGGGAGAGCAAGGCAATTCTATAGAATCATAGGATGTTAGAGATGTGAGGGGCCTTCTAGAGCAGATAGTACAGCTTCTCAGTTTACAGAGAAGGAAATAGACTCAGGACGGCAACTGTGTCCATCTTGAATGCTGCAAAGTGGAGCTGCACAGGTCATGAGCTGCTACTGTGAGGTTCTAAGTCCTGAATGAAGATCCCTTTCCATAGTGGAGACCCCGGGGCAGTGGGGCGGGGCCCAAGTATTCAGCCCTTCCAAGTGTTTTCATTTGGTGTTCTTGCTCTTAGGTCAGGGTCAGGGTCCCAGCCCTGCTGAAAACCAGCTAGAAGGTCCTGCAGGGTGGCGATCCAAACTAAAGCCCGTGGAGAAAATATCTTCAGTGGACAAGTGAGTAACTCAAGGGCAGTGCCAGGAGCAGAAACTCCAAACTACATGACAAAGTGAGCTCTGCTCACACCTATACATAGGGTATATGTGTACCTTTGTATGTATGAATGTCAGCACATGCATGTGTGTGAGTGGCACATGTTTACCTGTATATGAGTGCCATGTGAGTCTACTTATTAGTATGTTTGTGTATGGAGACATGTTTATACATGCATGTATGTACATGTCTGTAATTCCATCTATGCAAAGTTAGCGTACACAGTTACGTACATGCATATTGATTTACTGGTCCAATAAAAAGTACATATTGGTATGCACGTATACATAGGTACACACATATGTAACATGTGACCTGATATGCACAATACACAAGCATGCACAATTCATTCAGCACCTACTCCATGTAAGATGCACCCAACTCTATGCACATCCAGAGGTTAACTGTGTATCTGTCTATAGACTTACATACACACGTATGTTTGTCTATATGCACACTTGTGTTTACCTGTGTATGTGTGTATATCTACCTACCCATACTTTATCTTTGTATACTTGTGTGTACATGTCTGAACTGGGGTCTATAGGGCATATGTTTTTGCTAGGGAGAGGCTTGGCATAGAAATCTGCAGGAAAAGCTCAGTAGGCCCAGTCTCAGTTTGTAGTATGGATAAAATGGGCTAAAAATGGGTGTATATATGTATGTGTGTGTGTGTGTGTGTGTTGTGTGTTTGTATATATGTAATAGATGTTAAATGGTTTGTAAAAGTACTTGAGCTTTACAGATGCTCAAAGCCTTATGGAGGTGTGTGTGTGTGTGTGTGTGTAAGGAACGGAAGGAAAAAACAGAGTGAGTAGAGGGGGAAAAACACAGCTCTAGGATACACAGCAAAGTTCTTTTCTTTTGGGTAAAGAACAGACCCAATAGTGGGTAGGGAGCCAACTTGGCATCTGGGTGGCAATGTGGATGGAGTGTGGGGACTTGGAGTTAGGAAGACTCAGAAACTTCTTAGCCTTTCATTTTCAATCTCAGTGTCCTGCTGTAAAATGGGATGATAATAGCACCTACCTCCTAGGATTGTAGTATGGATAAAACGGGCAAAAAAAATGTATGTGTGCATGTATACATATTATATGTATGTGTATACACATGTATATGTACATGCATATGCATTATATACATATATGTAATAGATGTTACATGGTTTGTAAAAGTACTTGAGCTTTGTAAATACTCAAAATGCCATATAAATATTATTAATTGGATCAAGGGCTGCTTCAGGACAGCTCCACTTTAGGAATACCTGGTACATTATACAGAATTCCAGACTTACAAAGCAAATAAATCAGGGAATGCTTATTCATGTTAAAAAACGATTCTCTGTTTTACTCAGGATTCAGCTCCCATGCTTTAAGCAGCTGGTTTTTGGAGCATTTGCAACATGATCAAATTAAAAAATTTTAGTTTGCACACAGTGGTTTGAGAATGGGTCTATTGAAAAGTGAGGTGTATTCCTAGGTAGGTGGGAGGGTCAGGGCTCTGTGTGTGTGTGTGTGTGTGTGTGTGTGTGTGTGTGTGCATGTATGAGAGAGAGAGACAGATAGATGGACAGAGAGACAGAGAGAATGAGAATCATGGGAGAAGGTGGGGGAACATGTATCCCTTCTTTCCTACTCTCATCTCATCTCATCCTACCAGGGTTCTGGAGCTAAAGCAAAAAGTAGCTCCAATAGACACCAAGGGGCTGGCCATTCCCAAGAAGCCTTTGGAAAATTCCTCAGTAGGTATACGGATCACCCTGAGCCCGGCCCTGAAGGACAAAACCTCTGCTTCAGCCAGCACCTTTCCCAATAATAGCCAGGGCCCACTCCCTGGCCCCTTAGGTAAGTATCCTAAGAGTTTTCCCTTTAATTAGAGGGGGAAAGAATGGCTGTGGGCATCATCTCAACAAGTACCATCTTCCTCCCGGCCATAGCTGGAGCCAGGACAGACTTTGGCAATCACAGGTATTATCATCTAGTCTGTCATTGCTGGGGTCCAGGCTACAGCATCTTCTGGAGGGGAGTGTAGAAGGATGCTATTTCTTTTGCCCTCTCCTCCACTAGTTTGGGCCATTACTTGCTGTTGACCCTGCCAATGATCCCTGTCCTGCTAAAGGCATATTCACTTCCTTGCTCAGAGTCCCCATTGCCTCGCCTACAAAGCCCTTCCAGTTAGGTGGCTAGGTGGTATAGTGGATAGAGCGATGGCCTAGAGTCAGGCCTAAATTCAAATCCCATCTCAGACTTTTACTAACTGTGTGATCTTGGGCAGGTCACTTAACCTTGTTTGCCTCATTTTCTTCATCTGTGAAATGGGGATAATAATAGCACCTACCTCCCAGGTTGTTGTGAGGATCAAATGAGGTGATAATTGTAAAGCACTTAGCACAGTGCCTGACATATAGTAGGTGCTATGTAACTGTTAATTATTATTATTTAAATGCAAGGTAGTTTGATAGGGAAAGGACTAGAGAAGGAAAGGTATTTTTAATCATTAAGGAATTGGCTATAAAGATCATAAAATAATAGATTTAGTGCTGAAAGGGGCCTTTAGAGACCATGTTGTTCAATGCCTACATTTCACAGATGAGGAAACAGGTCCGGAGAGTTAAGTGACATGTCCAAGGTCATACTGGTTGTATGGACTTAGAACATTAACCCTAACTGAGTATCTCACAAAACTGTGTCATCTATCCCTGGGGGGACTGGGTGAGAAGGTGTGGATGGCTCAGGGCAAACCTATCCCCTCTGCTGTAAAAACTCTAGTTCGTATAGCTCAACAAGGATTTGTTAAGTGTCTTCTGTCTGTAACAACTCATGGCAAGTGGGTATGGTCAAGGACCACTCATGACTAAATAGAACTTGAAATGTCCTGGCTTAGAGAAAAGTCTCTGGCCCCAGGCATTCCCTTACAGGGCTCTGTTTGACACAGGCCTTTCCTTAAGTTGGATTTTCTCTGGGCTTGTGTACTACTCTGTCTAGCGTGAGGGAGGTTGGAGGAAGCCCTGAGAGCTGGGGCAGGCCCTGGCTTGTTGGGGGCAGCTTGTGTTACTGGAGTCTTAGGTTATTTTTTAATTATGAAAAATTCAAGTGTGGCTAAAGGGAAAAGGTGTTTTGGAGAAGGAACAAGAGCTGTTTTCATTTGTAAATGGGTGTATGCTCCCTCATTAGATTATTTTTTCTGTCCTCTAACATTGGTGAATGTTTTCATTGCTATATGCGAGTGAGGTTTCTTTTGTGTGTCATATGTATGTGTTGGAGACATGGAGTCTTTCCATGTGTAATTTTTAGAATTTGAATAAATAAAATAAATATTTTCATGAAAATAGTGGAATAAGAGTTAACATTCAACAATGACTACTTTAAAAAAATTAAATAATTTATTAGAAACTTTAACATTAAGCAACAATCCAAAGTGTCCTAAAAGTCTTAGTGCAGTTTTAAGCACTAAGCACATTAAAGCTTAAATTAATTAGTTTAAATGCAAAAAATTACTAAGCAAGTTTCTGTGTTTATATTTCTTGTTGTTCAGTTGTTTTCAGTTGTGTCTGACTCTCCATGACCCCATTTGGGGTTTTCTTGGCAAAGATACTGGAATGGTTTGCCATTTCCTTCTCCAGCTCATCTTACAGATGAGGAAACTGAAGCAAACAGAGTGAAGTGACTTGCCCAGGGTTACATAGCTAGTAAGTGTCTGAGGCCCGATTTGAACTCAGAAAGAGCTGTCTTCTTGACTCTAGGCCCCACTGGGCCACTTAGCTGCCTTTGTTTATATAGGGTGTCCCAAAAATCTTCGTGCAGTTTTAATAGCTTACAGCCAACACTAAGACTTTTAGAACACAGGCGTATAAGCCAAGAAACTTGCTTAATAACTATTTACATTTAAATTGTTTTAGATGCCTCATGTATCATAAGACTTTGCTAGTTCCTTCCTGTAAGTATTTATCAAGATTCTTTGTCCATTCATTCTCATTCATTTTTCACGGGAGCATAGACTTAGAGCTACAAGAGACCTCCAACGCTATTTCTGGTCCAACACCCTCATTTTACAAATTGGGAAATGAAGGCCAGGGGATGAAAAGTGATTTTCCCTCGGTCAAATAGGTAATAAGTAGAGGCCACGGACCCGGATCCTCCGATGTCAAAGTTAGCCCCTTTTCCTCTGTACCTTTTATTCTGCAATCATAGTTATTATAAACTCCATTCTTTTGGTTTTATTTTTTTCCACTTTGTATTATTTCATTGTTGTCTTTCCCCAATTCTCTGATTTCTCATACTTTCTCATCTTAATTGTATCACAGTATTCCATTATATTAACATACCATAATTTATTGGACCTTTCCCCTCTTTCTAGACGTTCAGACTGTTTCTAATTTTGTTTTCTTTTGTTTTTTATTATTTATTTATATATTTATTATATATTTATATAATATATAATTTATTATATATTTACATAAAATTATTATTATACAGAAATATATTTATTATTTATTATATATAATGCTGCAATGAAAATATTTGAGCAGCTAATTAAAAAAGTGATACAGTCATTTTGGAGTTTCAACCCTCCACATGTATTTTTCTACGCTTTTTTAATTCATTCATTCATTTCTGTCTTTGCATCCTTACATGTATGTATGTTTCAATGTATTTATGTTTGCATGCATGTACCTTTATGTACTGTGTGCTCCTTTATGTGTGCATGTTTTCCAATGCCTAAATTCTTATGTGTTGTGTTTCTGTGTGTGTTCTTATGTGTGTGCATGTGTATTTCTGTGTGTGGTATGCTTTTCATTTGAAGCCTTCCTTAATGAAGCCATGCAGAGAAGTGTGGGAGGCTTCTGGCTGGGACTGATATTTCTGCTTTGCATCTTTCCTCATGTCCTTTCCCCCTGATTAGTTTTCTTTTTAAGGATCTCACTGACTTCTTTAGGCTGGACTTTCAGGCCTAGCTTTGATGACTTGAGAAAAAACTAAGTACAAGTTGATCCTAAATTAAGGCACGGGAGAAATATGTAAATATTGACCTTCTAGTAGAAGACGAGCCTTCGTATTTGGGGTGGTAGAGGTTGACTTTTGGGAGCTGTCACAGGTTTTATGGCAGTCTTCCTTTCTTCTAGGCAGCTAGGTGGTGCAATGAATAGAGCTCTGAACCTGGAGGCAGA
>NW_020954585.1:52934809-52943898 GCF_900497805.2 Vombatus ursinus
CCAGTATCTTTGCCAAGAAAACCCCAAATAGGGTCATGGAGAGTCAGACACAACTGAAATGACTGAACAAAGAGGTTGACTTTGGGGAGCTGCCATGGATATTATGGCAGTCTTCCTTTCTCCTAGTTCTGCTTCTCAATTATGAGAATGTTCTTTGTTCCCTGAGATGAGAAGCAGCATGGTATAGTTGGAGAGAGTGCTTACCTTAGAGTAAACTGCCTGAATTTGAGCGACAGCTCCAACATAGTTGTGTGATCAGGCAGGTCATTTCATGTTAGAGGTAATGTGCCATTGGGGATAGAATGTTGGGACTTGAGTCCTAGTGGATAAAGCACCAGGCTTGGAGGCAGGAAGACTTGAGTTCAAATCCAGTCTCAGGTACTAAGTTGTGAGACCTTGGGCAAGTCGTTTAACCTCTATTTGCCTCTGTTTCCTCATTTGTAAAATGGGGATAATAATAGCATCTACCTCCCAGGGTTGTTGTGAGGATCAAATGAGATAAATGATTATGAAGCACTTAGCCTAGTGCCTAGCACGTAGTAAGCGCTATATAAATGTTAAGTATCATTGTCATTACTATTGGAATCAGGAAGTGGGATCATATCCCAGTTCTACCACTTACCAGCTTTGTGACCTTGGGCAAGTCTCTGAGCCTCATTTTCCTCATCTGTAAAATGAGGGGGTCCATTCCAGCTCTAATATTGAGTCTTGGTGTCCTTTTCTGTAAAAAAGAAATAATAAGAGTTGTTGTGAAAGTAATTTTTAAAGTATAAAGTGATTCGAGATCTGAGCTGTTATTATTTTATTTATCTATCTGTCCATTCATTCAGTCATTTATTCACTTATTTATCTATTCAATTATTCATTCATTTGTTTATTTAGTTATTTATTTATGCACCCATTTATTTATTTGCTTATTTCATACATTCATTTATTTTACCATCCATTCCTCCTCACCAGCCTCTCTCCTTCCCAGCTTTGAGGCCTGGTTTAGTTGTTTTGGGCCCAGTTTAATCTTCCTGAGTGTTTCTATTTCCAGGGTAATTGGATCACTGAATCTAGATGTGGGAGGAACGTTGGAGACCATCTAGTTCCACTTGTTTTTTTTGTAGATGAAGAAAATGAAGACTAGAAAGATTAAGGGACTTGACCGTGGTCACACAGGGTGTCAGTGTCAGAACCGAGATCCAAACTCCATTCTCATGACTGGTTGTTACAGCAAAGTTCTCGTGATGTCTGCTGCTTAACTTAGTTAGGGGTGTGGAGACTAGGTGAGAGTATGGATGGTTAAATGCAAACCCATCCCCACTACTGAAAAAAATTCTATTCAGTTCAATAAACCCTAAAGCTTGGGGTTCAGAGTTCTTTTTAACTCCACTCCTAGAGATCTGTGGTTTAGGTTTGGGGTGGGTTGGGAATTAGAACTAAGAGAATAAGGGAAAAAAAAATCTATGTGGTTGAGGAATGAAGGAAGATGAATTCCGGTGTGCACTTAATCCTGTGGATTGAGATTTGTTTTGGAAATCAGGGCTGAGGTTAATATGGCCCTAACCAGTACTACAAATTCACCTGGCTCTCATCGCTCCCTGTCTGTCTCTTCCTTCCCTATATAGCTTCAAATGCTTTACTAGCAGGCCGGAAGAAACTCTTGATACCCCCCAACCTGGATGTTTCTGACAGTTGGATGAAGCCTGAGCAGAAGCGGGGAGAGTCCACCCCTTCAGAGAAGCCCAGTCGGCTCAACAAGCCAGGTCAGCTTGAGGCTTTCCCTGCCTGGAGGGGGGGGTCCAAGCCCCTTCAGATGGATACCACCCTTCCTCCTTCCATTCCCCTTCCTCAATCTTCCTAATGTTTTTCCTTCCTTCTCCCCCTTACCCCTTTGGTTTTTCCCCTTGGAAATATCCCAAGGATTAAGGGAAAGTTTCATGAGTCATTTAATGTTTGTAGGCATGGAAACCTTGTGACATTCTTGTGGGGTATCTTTGTGGTCCTGTTTGTTCATGAGAGAGCTCAGACCCTATACAACGAACATTACAGATTACAGTCGGGGCGGGAGGCATTGGTTGAGTAAATAAATGGTTAAGGGAAGTGGGGAGGGGAATGAATGTGACCCAGGCTACAAGGGGGCTATTTGAACCTTGTGAGTTTTGGAGGATTCTTGCTGGGAGTTGAAGGAAGCTGGAGAAGCCAGGAGATATAGATAAGGAGGGAGAGAAATCCAGGCATTAGGGACAGTCATTGAAATACCCAACGTCAGGAGATGGAGTGATAGAGGCCAAGCCTCACTTTATTCAAGGGTTTGGGGGGTTTTGTTTCCTTTTCAGAAAGACCCTGCAATCCACCAAGCTTCCCCATCTCACCGAAGAAAAAGGTGAAATCTCCAGTCAAGGTGTGTTTGAAAAGAGAAATAGCAAGATAATTGGGAGTTTAGGGGGAGGGATGGCAGGGAGAGAGAAGGAAGGGCAAAATGGAAGGGCAAATGGAAGGAACCATCATTGTAGGGAAAGGACTGCGCTTGGCATTATTTTTTTTCCACATTAAGAATGGGGGGAGGCCACATAGTAGATACTTATAGTGGTGTGATAAATTAAATTGAATCCCATTCACATTTTATTATTCAGGAGATTAGCAGTGATTTTGGAGGTGGAGGGGACAATGGTCATAGGCTCATAGATTTAGAACTGGAAAACACTTTATAGGCTACCAAGTTCAACTTCTTCCTCTTATAGATGGGTAAACTGAGGCCTAGAGAGATTAAGTGACTTACCCTGGCTCATTCAGCTAGCCAGTGTCAGAGGCAGGATTTGAACCAAGGTCTTCCTGACCCCAACTCTAATTATACTGCACCATCTCTGCTGTAATCACCTTCCTCCTCTCTGTTTCTGTCTCTTAGCTCCACCCTGACTATATGTCAGAGGAAGATATTCAGAAGAAGATTCAGGACATTGAGAAAGAGCTGGACATATTAGAACTGAAAGGCATAGACCTAGAGAGAAAGCTTCGGGAAGCCGAGGGAGGTAAGTTAGCAGGAGGGCTCCCAGCTCCGGTGGGAAGAGAATGGAATCAGGTTGGTGGGGTCAGGGATGAGCTGCTACCAGGTACGTTTCCTTGGCTGGAGCTATCTGCTAACCACTTCTACCTGCTGGGAAGCTGACCGGCCCAGTAGCAGGGAGAAGGGAGGCCCAGTTTTTCAATATCAGGCTGATCGCTGGCCTGGTATTCTGAGCCATACCTTCTCTGAACTACCCTTGTGACCCAGGCTTTGGGTTCTAATTTCTCTTCTAACTCTATTTGGGATTACGCTTTGTGGTTTGGGGGCCAGTGTCTGCTACTCTAGGCACCGTTGCTTGGTCTCCCTGGTTCCCTCTCCCCACCCTTGCCTTGGCCCTGGAAACGTCCCCTGCTTCAGCTCCTGGCAATCTCCATCTCAGTGGTGCTCAACCCTGATTCTTTCCCTTCAGGGAAAGAAAGGTTTGGGCATGGGGAGGGGCTTCTGCTGCTCAGAAGCTTTAGAGGACCACTAGACAAGGTGGGTTAGAAGAAACTGCTTTGACTGAGCACTCTATTCTGCTTTCCCTGTGGACTATGCTAAGGCAGGTACCCTAAAACCCAGGGGTTTAGGTATCTGGTTTTAGTTAGGTGTATGGAAGAGCAGTCTTTATTGAGGTTCATCCTATTTGAGGCAAAGGTGGATAGGGAACAGTGGAAACATTCCAGTGCCTCACCTGCACCTAGTTCCCAGTGGGGTCCTGCCTTTGGTATTCAGGGTACCCCAGACTACGTTGGGCTAAGACTACCTATGCTCCCTTCTTGTTTTCTAGATGACTCTGAAGATGCCTTCATGGTAGAATGGTTCAAACTCATTCACGAGAAACAGCTGCTATTGAGGCAGGAGTCGGAGCTGATGTACAAGTGAGTGTGACTTGAATCCTTGGTCTCCTACCCCCCACCCCTACCCCATGGCTGATGTGAACTGGGGGTAGGGCACACAACCCTCCGCTTGCTCCTCTGTGCCCTTGGGGTTGGAGATTGAGCAGGGAACCTTCCCCATCCGACTCCCCTTCCGAAAAAGAGGGGCAGAGCTGGGCTCATGTCGGGGAAGATTTTTTTTTAACACTGAGAGAACAGCATCCCCTGGTGACTTTAACTCTTAGTTGGGTGGGAAAGGGAAGGCCCAGGTCACTCTGAGCTCAGTTATTGAACCTCCTTCTTTGCTGGATGTTCCCAGGGCCAAGGAGCAGCGTCTAGAGGAGATGCAGCTTGACATTGCTGATGAACTTCGCTGCTTATTGGAAAAATCAGGTAAGTAGGTGACCAGGCCTTTTAACCTCCCCCCACCCCATATAGAGAAAGGGAGAAGGATGCCTGTGCCTACTTTGAAATCCTAGAATCATTACTGGAACAATAAAGATTTGTTCTGTGAAGTTTGGATTCAGTCAAAGGGCTGCACTTGAGGACCTAGAGGGCCACATGTGGCCTCGTGGCCTTGTGAGAAAGGACCCCAAAGGCCATCTAATCTCCATTCAACTGGCCAGGAGAGCAGTCCCCAGCATCCACTGAGAAGTGGTTATCCAGGGTCTGCCTGAAGACCTCCAGTGAGGGAGAACCCAGTACCTCTAAGTGAGGCACATTCCTTTAGAAAGTTCTTTCTTCTATCAAGCCTAAGTCTATCTCTAAACAACCTCTACCCATTGCTGCTCATTCTATTTTTGAGGAGCAGAATAAGTCTGATCCCGTTTCCATTTGGTAATCCTGGAAATACTTAAAGATAACTATCCTATCACCTGTACATCTTCTCCAGGCTGCTTCCTGCTCATGGTCTCTGGAGTTTTCTCACCTTAGCAGCTAAGTCGTAAGATTTAAAGCCAGAAGGAACCTTGAAGAGTATATCCCAAACCCATTCTTTTATAGGCGAGGAAACTGAGACCGGAGAAATGAAGTCACACGGCTTATTGACTTTTCCTCTACACCATTCTGAGGTCTCTCTTACTTAGCTGACAGCATCTAAAATACCCTCAGCTCCTGAGTCTAGAGGTCTTAATCTTGCCAGCAATAGAGGTTGAATTAGATGGCCTTTGGGGTCCTTTCCAACTCTTAGATTATAGGGTTCTGTGGCTTTGGAAAACTGTCTTGTCATGGACTTCCAGTTAGTTGGCATCCATGCTACCATCAGACAGAAGAAGAGATGCTGCCACCTGCAGGAGAAGTAGGGACTAACCACTTGATAAGGGCTAGCTTGCTCACCTTGGGAAACAGAATCGGCAGGGCAGGCTGGACCATGGCTATTTTAAACCTGCAGAGGAACTGAAGACACCAAAGGAGAGAAAAAGGGAGCAAGAGCTTCTGGAACAGTATGTGAACACGGTGAACGATCGCAGTGACATCGTGGACTGTCTGGATGAGGATCGGATCAGGTGAGGGTGTGATGGTGGAGGTGGATCATGGGAGGGGTATGGGAACCAAAAGGGGAGACTTGGACGATCCACTTTATAGTTGGGGAAACTGAGGTAGATGGGTTAAGTGACTTGACCTGGCTCTTCTGAGGCTAGATTTGAATACAGGTCTTCCCGAGTGTCAGAAGTGTTGTTCGAAGTTGTCAGTGGTCTTCCCACTACTTCATGCCACCCCCTTTTATCTACATTATTTCATCTGATCTTTATAAAATCCCTGTGAAGCAAATACTGCATGCAATATTCCCATTATACAGATGAGGAAACTGAGGTTCAAAGAGGTTAATTGACTTGCCCATGGTAACAAAGCTAGGTGTAAGAAGGGATGTTTAAACCTTGTTTTCCTCACAACACATGATGACAGGCAGGTGAATGAGCAATCTTTAAAGCTTGCCCATACCAATGTATGTATATATCTATAGTTAGTTATAGATATCTAGACCAGATCATACAAATGGGCAGTGCTCGATTGAACTGAAGGGTAATAGGGAGCCTTTGTATGCTTTTGAGCAGGTGAGTGACATAAAGGAAGCCAGAGAAGCTGAACTGATTGCCATGTGCTAGATGGACTATAAAACCAACAAGCCAGTCTGAAGGCTATTGCAAGAATAATTCACGTTCAAGGAAGTGAGGGCCAGGAGCATATTGCAAACAATGGGGGGGAAGGGATGCAGAGGACAGATGCTGAAAAAGAAGAAAAGGATAGGACTTTGTGACTGATTGGTTGTGAGGGGGAGGGAGGAACCACATTGGTAGACTTCCAGACTTCTAGCCTTGGTAACTGGGAGACTGACAGAACCAGACCCATTGACGGGCCATGGGAAAGGGATTGAGAAAAACTACTTGTGTGAAGTAGCCAGGCCAGTCTGGGGTGGGGGGCAGGGAAGTGTGTGGACAGGAAATCATTCTTCTGGGTAGATTATCTTGTTGTTCTCAGCTCCTTCCCAAGGTCCCCCCTCCCCCCCCACCCCTCCTCCATGAGGAAGGACTTTCCAGGCCTCTTTGTAAGATAGGAAACCCTGTTTTTGCTGGATTCTAGTTCCTTGTCTCCTGGGAAAGGGGAGGGGGGAATCTGGGGTGAGAGGTTAATTTGGTGAAATTTTTTTCTTCTGGTTTTAATATTTCTCCACAGACTCCTTTAAAAACATAGTCAGCTAATACATCAGCCGATTTGCACTAACTGTGAGGAAAATGCACCACTTGGCCCCCGACCTCTCTTAGAATGGCCAAGGGGGTCATTTGTGAGTTGCTAGTTTCTTCTGCCAGTAAATGCATTGTTGGAGGGGTTTTTATGTGTGTGTATGTCCGTGTTTCTTTTTTTTTTTTTTTGGTTTAATTTCCTTTTATCTTTTTAAACCTGACAAATATTGTCAACCAATTCTAATCATTCAGCCCAGGGCTGCTCCTAGCAGTTGCAGATGCCAAGGCTGGAGCTGGCATCTTCCTGCTTCAAATGTCCAGTGGGCTGGGCAGGGGCATATGACTAGTTACCTCCCTGGTTGTGGTGGAGTCTTATAGAGGGTGTCTGGTTGTCCGAGCCACGTCCAGACATAAGGATATCATAGGAACCTGTCTATTGACCTTTACCTGCTCTTGTAAACTCATTCCATTCTCTTTTCAGGGAGCAAGAGGAGGACCAGGTGATTCAGGACATGATCCAGAAACTAGGTAAGCTATGCGTGCTTAAGACCATCCTGCCCTTAGGAATGAAGGCAATAATCAGGGCCCGAGGGCAGATTCTTGGGAAAAGGTCCAAACTCTGATCTGAGGGAGTGAATCAGAGGCCACTTTATAGTCCACTAAGAATATCACTTCAAATTAACGGGGGGGAAGAAATGAAGTCTGAAGCAGTCATCAGGTTGGGTAAGTTAGTCAAGGAGAACCATGGGAGTGTTGATGAATTGGAATGTCTTATGCCATATCCTTGTCCAAGATGATTATCTTTTATCAATCATTCAATCAACAAGCATTTATCTTAATAAATTACCTTGTGCTAAATGCTAAAGATACAAAGAAAAAAGCATAAAACAGTCTCTGCCCTCAAGGAGCTTACATTCAAATGAGGAAAACTACGTATATAAATCAACATATGAGACAAATACTGAGTAGTTGGAATGAAGCCTTAGAAGGGATGTCACCAGCAGCCGGGGGTATTAAGAATGGCCTGGAGAAGGTGGTACTTGGGGAACAACTAGTGCAAAGATATGGAGAAAGGAGATAGAATGTCATATGTGAGAAATAGCAACAAGACCAGTATGGCTGTGTGGTGGATAGTATAGAGGGGAGTAAAATAGAAGAATATTCGAAAGGTAGGAAAGGATCAGGTTGTGAAGAGCATTAAACATGAAACCAAGCACTTTGTAATTGATTCTGCAGGTAACAGATTGCTGGGACAGCTTATTGAATAAGGGGTTGACATGGTCAGCTCTGTACTTTAGGAAAATTACTCTGGCCACTGAGTGGAGGAGAGATTGGAATAGGAGACTTGAGGCAGAGGGAACTGATCAGAAGGCTGTTGCAATAGTCTAGGCAAGAATCAAAGAGAAGCTGACCCAGGGTGGTGTCGATATGAGTGGTAAGAAAGGCACATATGTAGGGGCAGCTAGGTGGCGCAGTGGATAGAGAACCAGTCCTGGAGTCAGGAGGACCTGAGTTCAAATCCGGCCTCAGACACATAACACTTACTAGCTGTGTGACCTTGGGCAAGTCACTTAATCCCATTGCCTAGCCAAAAAAAAGAAAAAAAAGTTTCCTAAGAAAGGCACATATGTGAGGAATGTTGAGAAGAAAGAAATTGGCAACTGATTGGATTTGTGGGGTGAGGAAGAGAGAGGAGTTGAAGATGACATCAAGGTTGAGAATGAGAGTGACCGATGGGATGGTGGTCCTCTTGACAGTAATAAGGAAGTTCACAAAGGGGAAGGGTTTTGAAGGAAAGATAATGAGTTCTGTTTTGTACATGCCTATGGGACAATCAATTTGAAATGACCAACAGACAATTGGTGATGTGGGTCTAGAGGTCAGGATGGAAACTAAGGGTGGATAAATAGATTTAGGAATTATCTGCATAGAGATGATAATTGAACTCCTGGGAGCTGATGAGATCAGCAAGTGAGAGAGCCTAAACAGAAAAGAGAAGAAGACTCAGGATAGAACCTTGGGGGAGCCCCATGGTTAGTAGGTGTGACACAGATGAAGTTCTAGCAAAAGAGACTGAGAAGCAACAGTCAGACAGGTAGGAGGAGACAGCCAATGGAGAGCAGAGAGGAGAAAGTATCCATGAGGAGAGGGAGAACAACAGTGTTGAATGCAGAAGAAGGGTTAAGCTTGAGAAGAGGCTGTTAGATCTGGCAATTTTAAGAGATCATTGATAACTTTGGAGAAGGCAGTTTCAGTTGAATGATGAGGATGAAAGTCAGCTATCAGAGGGTTTAGAAGAGAGTAAGAAAAGAAAGTGGAGGCCCTTAGGGTAGATGCTTTTTATAAGAGAATGTGCAAGAAGAGATATAGAATGATAGCTGATGGTCATGGTAGGCTCCAGTGAGGGTTTTTTAAGGATAGAGGAAGACTTGGCCATGTTGGTAGGCAGCAGGAAAGGAGACAGAAGATAGGGAGAGGGAGGGAGGGAGAGAAAAAGAG
>NW_020954585.1:52943934-52949394 GCF_900497805.2 Vombatus ursinus
AGAGAGAGAGAGAGAGAGAGAGAGAGAGAGAGAGAGAGAGAGGGATATTGGTAAGAGCAACCTGTTGGAGAAAATGGGAAGGAAGGAGATCAAAGGTACTAGAGAGTTGGCTGTGCCTTTCCCTTGATCTGCCATGTTGGTTCAGCCATAGGTCACCATTTTGGCTACACACTCTTCCCTGGTTTACTTGATGGACCATTTGCTTAGATTAGGTCTGGTGAGTGGGGGCCCAGAAGCAGAGGGAAGCTAACTAGCTAAAATTTGCATCCAAATTGACTTTAGCCTTGCTGATACAGCCCTCTAACCACTGAGAAAACCAAATCAGTTATCAGCAAATCAATCAACAAGCGCTTATTAAACACCTACTATATATTCTTCTTTCTATTCTATAGCCCCAGATTGAATTCAGCATACTAGTAATTATAACAAAATAATTTAGAGTTCCATCAATAAAGATCTTATCAGGAGATTATAGGAGTTATCTTTTCTATTTGTACATTCCTGGTCTAAATTAGGATATCTTTAAAAAAGAGTTGCTTCTCTATTTATTATTTCCAAATCTATTACCGTATTGAATTGACAAACTCTTTGTGGGTCATAAAGCCCTCCTAATTAATTGCATTAGAAGAGCAGCTAGGTGGCACATTGGATAGGGTGTCAGTAAGACCCCTCTTCCTAAATTCAAATCTGGCCTCAGACACATAATAGTTCCTAGCTCTGGGCAGGTCATTTAACCGCAATTGCCTCACCAAAAAAAACCAAACAAACCCAAAACAAAAACAAAACCCCCAAAACTGGGCTTTGAAGGATTTGGATAATTTAAAATTAATCATTATAGCCACTTACTAGCTATGTGACCCTGGGCAAGTCACTTAACCTTGATTGTCTCCAAAAAAAAATAGCTGACATTTATGTAGCACTTGTTATGTACTAGATACAGCACTAAGTGCTTTACAATTATCGTCTTCTTTCATTCTCACAACAATCTTGGGAGGTAGGTGCTATTATTATCCCCATTTTATAGATGAGGAAGGAGTAAGAGAGAATGGCGTTAGCTGAGGTTAAGAGGTTGGAAAACTCAAGGCAAGGAATACTAGATTTGGGGCCAGATGACTCGGGTTCACACCCTATCTGTACTACCTGTATGACCCTGGTGTCCCTTCATTAAGCCTCAGTCTTTCTTCCTCATCTATAAAATGAGCACATTGAACTCATCCTCTGAAATGGGCACATACTTAGACAACTGCCTACTTTATGTATTTCTGCTCTGGGTAGGTGAGGGTCTGGCCGGCCAAGGACTCAACTATGTTTCCCCTCTCTTCCCTGCAGACCTCCAGAAGGATGGAGCAGAGAAGAAGAAGCCCAAGTCCCGTTTATCCAAGATTTGGAAGCAGAAGAATAAGAGTAAAACGTCAGGGTAATGGCTCCCACTCTCCAAGGACCCAGCCAACGCGGATCGGGTGATTCTGTGTCTCCATGCCCCAGCTGCGTCCATCCCGGCAGCCTCACCCACTATCTAGGATGGAAAAGACAAGAGGAGTTGTGGAGTCCAGGACTTGTCAGAGGATGACAAGCTCATCCCTTCCCACAATGGGAAAGAAGGGACTAAGTGACAGGGACTGACTCCTTAGGAGGGGAACTCCTCTGGCCAGTTTACTCTGGGGAGGCAGAGACCTCCTGGCCTTCAAGTAGAAGCAGGGACTCCAGGGTCGGAGGAGGCCAAACCCTCTCGCCTTTAAGTGAGGTTTTCTATGGCATCATCATAATAAAAATCAACTGATCCAATTCAGTTTTCTCTCTTTTCTTTCTCTCTCCATCCTTTCTTGCCTTTCCTTGTCCTGCCATGCCTGTGACTTCTAGGCAATTGCTAATTCAGGATGAACCCTATGAATCAGAAGATCTGGGTCCTAGAACCTTAATGCTGTAACCTTGGGAAAGTCATCAAACCTATCTGCTCCTACGTTTTTATGGGCTTGTGAGGATTTGGAGTCAGTGTGAGGATCAAGTGAGGCACATTGTATGCTGTAAGTGAAGGTGTTTTAGAAAAATTATAGAAAGCATTTGGGAAAGCATCGTAGAAATGCGAGGTTAAAACAGAAAGATTTCAGGTTCCCATGGTAGCAGTAACTAGCACTATTTGGAGGGAGGAGGGTTCTAGGGTCTAGTTGCAGTCCCCGAGGTCTCTCCAGGAGAACAACTGTGCTTAGCCACAGTGGTATTTACCTTTACCTTGCTGCTGAGGAATGAGGTGCTGAGGAATGAGGCGCCGAGGGATCAGGGTTATAGAGCTCACCAATCCCTTCCCAAGTTGTTCCCTACTGTTTCATCCTCCACCTCCTGCAAGATTAGTTAATTTGTTTAAGATTTATGCCCTTTCTTCTTCCAGGAAGGCTTGGAAGCCACTTAGAGATGAAACCCAGAACAGAAAATCCTGGGAGAAAACAGAGCAGGGTCCATCTAAAGGGAGCAGCAGCATGTAGGCACCTGAAATGAGTTGATTATGACAGCTGGGATGGAAATTCAGCTCTCAGAGTTCCTGCCAACTTGGGAGGAAGGGGGAATAACAGTTCCATTCATTTCCTTTTCAGAAGGGAGAGAACAGGCAAATGTGTCCACTGGGGTAGGCATTCCTGAGGCCCGATTTGACTGGATTCATGTTAAAGGGGCAAGAGCTAACAATAAGACTCTATCTTCTGCTCTGGTTTCACAAAAGATAGAGATGCTATTCTCACACTCCTTCCATGACATTGTTACTCAGGGAAGGCATTTCTGGAGAGGTCTGGAGATCCTATAGTTCAGAGGTTTGGGTTTCTTTTGGTGATCTAGATAGAGTAGGGGGAGACAGAGAGGTGGGATATTAAGAGTACTGGATTTGGAGTCAGAGAACCTTGCTTTGAACTCTGGCTTTGCTACATATCTGTGTGACCTTGGATAAGTCACTTAACATTTTTTGCCTCAGTTTCCTCATCTGTAAAGTGAAAGGTATATTAGTCCGGTGGACATTGTTAGGGTTCTAATTTCAAGGGACTAATGGTTACAAGAGACTTGAGACTAGAAATATTTATTAAATGATAAAATACTTTATAAACCATAATGGATCACAGCTTGTGGCCACCTGGTACAACTCCCTTCCCATTTTATAGATGATAAACTGAGTCCCAAAGAGGTTCAGTGACTTGCCAAAGGTTACACCACAAGTGGCAGAATTAGCATCTGAACCTAGTTCCTCCAATTCCAAATCCAGCATGATTTTCACTGCCGCAATTGAAACTAATGGCCCTATTCCATTTCCAGCTAGTTCTGAAGCAGCAAAGCTAGTTCCAAGCTCGTTTCCTGCATTTTAAGGTGTGCCGTGGGCCCCACTGATATCGAAGGGGTTTGGGGGCGTGTTGCACACTAACCCATCCCTGACCGAGCCCAAATCACACCTCGTAAGAGAGTTCTTATGTACACCAAAGGAAGGTTGGATGGAAAAATACCGGGAGTGCTCTTGTAATTTGTCCCTTGGGTCAGACATGCACAAAGACACAACTCTAGGGCCGGCCAAGGCCAAACCCTCACGGTTTTAGTGAGGTCCTGTATGGCCTCGATAAAGTAGGCTGAACCAAACCTAGGTCTCTGCCTGTCTATCTCTTTTTATCTGTCTCTCAGTCTGTGTCTATATCTCTGTGCCACTGTGTTATTGTCTCTGTTTCTGTCGTGTCTGTATCTTTATGTCCCTTTCTGTCTCTGTGTTTTTTTCTGTCTATCTCTGTCTTCTCACATGTAAAATGCAGGTAACAGCACCCACCACCCAGGGTTGTTGTGAGGATCAAAGGAGATATTTTATATATATATATATATATATATATATATATATATACACACACACACACACACACACACACACACACACACACACACACATATATACACACACATATAAATATATATATATACATATATACATATATATACACACACACACACATATATAAGTATATGTATGTGTATATAATTTATTTTAAAAGTATATATTTTAAATGAATTTGAAATATAAAAAAGAGATATAATTTAATTTTAATTTATATATTTATTAATAAATTAATAAAATAAACACACACATGTGTGTGTATATATATGTAAAATATCCTTTGATCTTCACAATAACTCTGGATGGTAATTGCTATTATCTGCATTTTACATGTGAGGAAACAGAGATAAAGACGCATAAAGATAGAGACAGAGAATAGAGACAGACAATACACACACATATATATACATACATATACACATAAATGTGTGTGTATATATATATATACAGTGATTTGTAAACCTTAATGCACTATTATTATAGCTATAATAACTATAAATGCTAGTTATTCTTTTTGTAATTATTTAAATTCTCTTGGCCTCAATTTCTTCATCCGTAAAGTGGACATAATAATAACACCTCCCAGGGCTGTTGTGAAGATCAAAGAATCTAACAGGTAAAGCGATTAGCAAACCTTAAAATGCTACATAAATGCTGTTGTTGTGAGATTTGGGCAGGTGTTAGGCTGGTCAGTTCACAGTCTACCCCAAAACAGAGTTCTCAAAGAGCTTACCTTCTCCAATATCCCTAAAGTGCCGATAAACAGGGTGGCAGGGTGGAATAAACACTGGATGGAGGTTAGCAGCCCTGGATTTGACGTCCAGCCTTGCCATGAGGGGCAGCTGGTGGTGCAGCAGATAGAACACCAGATGGAGAATCACCAAGACTCATCACCCTGGGTTCAAATCTAGTCTCAGACACTTCCTAGCTGTGGGACCCCGGGCAAGTCACTTTACCCTGTTTGCCTCAGTTTCCTCATCTGTAAAATGAGCTGGAGAAGGAAATGGCCACACACTCCAGTACCTCTGCCAAGAAAACTCCAAATGGGGCCACAAAGAGTAGGACGTGACTGAAAAATGACTGAAAATAGCCACTTGCCAACTGTTCTTAGTGTTATGATGGACAGTAATATTCGAGGCTCCCATTTATACTAGAGCTTTATATTCGTTACCATGATTCCTTTGTAACACAAAGAAGTCCAATTAAACAAAACAAACAAAAAGTGGTGGCACTTTTGCTGTGTCAGATGATGTATGCCATGCTATGCCCCTGTAGTCCACTACCTCTGTAGCCAGAGTCAGACTCCTTAAGTCCTCTGAAGTCATTATTTGTCATCCAGTGCAGTGTTCTCAAACTCAAATAGAAAGGGGACCACTAAACTATACATAAGGATCCCTGCAGGCTAAATATTTACTTAAAGAACCACATGCTGGGGCAGCTAGGTGGTGCAGTGGGTAGAGCACCAGCCCTGGAGTCAGGAGGACCTGAGTTCAAATCCTACCTCAGACACTTGACACTTACTAGCTGCGTGACCCCGGGCAAGTCACTTAACCCCATTGCCTAGCCCCCCCAAAAAACCCCCCCAAAACACCCACATGTTAACGTTG
>NW_020954585.1:52949426-52950298 GCF_900497805.2 Vombatus ursinus
TTGTTGTTTCAGTTGTGTCTGACTCTTTGTGACCTCATTTGGGGTTTTCTTGGCAAAAATATTGGAGGGGCTTGCCATTTTCTTCTCCAGCTCATTTTACAGTTGAGGAAACTGAGGACAAAGGGGGTTAAATGACTTGTTCTGGTTCACATAGGTAGTAAGTATCTGAGAACAGATTTGAACCCAGGTCTTCCTTAGTCCAGGCCGGGTGCTCTAGCGACTGAGCCACCTACCTGTCCTGTATTAACATTATATATGTTCATATTAACATTATCAATGTTCTATTATCCCCTCCTGGATCATGCCTTGTTGTGGCAGGGGCGGGGCGGAGGGGGGAGGCTTATGTAGCACAATGAAACTGTGAGCTACACTGTGCAAGGTTGCCCAAGATGGACAGGTCATAGTGAAGAGTTCTGATAAGAGGGGATCCACTGGAGAAGGAAATGACAGACCCCTCCAGTATCTTTGCCAAGAAAACCCAAAGGACAGTATTAAAGTACTAAAAGATATGACGCTGGAAGATAAGCCCCTCAGTTTGGAAGGACCTGGTCCACAGGGTCACGAAGAGTCAGACATGACTCAACAACTGAATGACAGAAGAAGAAGAAGAAGAGGAAGAAGAAGAAGAAGGAAAAGGAGAAGAAGAAGAAGAAGGAAAAGAAGAAGAAGAAGAAGAAGGAGGAGGAGGAGGAGGAGGAGAAAGAGAAGAAGAAGAAGAATAAGAAGAAGGAGAAGGAGAAGGAGGAGGAGGAGGAGAAAGAGAAGAAGAAGAAGAATAAGAAGAAGGAGAAGGAGAAGGAGGAGGAGAAGGAGAAAGAGAAGAGGAAGAAGAAGAAGAAGAAGAAGAAGGAGAAAAGAAGAAGAAGGAGAAG
>NW_020954585.1:52950449-52986840 GCF_900497805.2 Vombatus ursinus
GAAGAAGAAGAAGAAGAAGAAGAAGAAGAAGAAGAAGAAGGAGAAGGAGAAAAAGAAGAAGAAGAAGGAGAAGGAGAAGGAGAAAGAAGAAGAGGAAGAAGAAGAAGAAGAAGAAGAAGGAGAAGGAGGAGGAGAAGGAGAAAGAGAGGAAGAAGAAGAAGAAGAAGGAGAAAAAGAAGAAGAAGAAGGAGGAGGAAAAGGAGAAGGAGAAGGAGGAGGAAAAAGAAGAAACAATAACAAATCTATTATATTGTTCTCTATTTTGCTAAATACTTCCCAATTACATTTCAATCAGGTTCTAGTGGCGCTTGGGAGTGTTGCAGGCTGTAACGCAGCTCTTCATCTGTCCATTGTACTTTCCTCTATACAACACCCCTCCCCCCCCACCTTTCCTAGGTGATCTCTGAGTCTCCTTCCAAGCATGACAATTTTATGACTCTGACTCTATAGTCTGTGGTTTTGGCTAAATCGAGTGCCATAAAGTTAGGGAACAGGTGTGAGCATTGGCAAAGTTGATTTTGTGAAAGTTCAGTTGTGAAAGTTAAAAAGCCATACTTCTGTTCTCACCTGGATAGAGCATCCTGTCCATAATCAGTATGGGGGCCTGCATGGAGTCAACATTGGATTTTTTGTTTGTTTGTTTTTTAGCAAGAGATTTGATTTTTCTTAAGTACTGGCATTACTGAGACTGAGTCTTTAAAGTTCTCCCCAGTGTAACATGGAAGAGATGACTTTAGCTTAAATGTTTTTAGGGCTGGTATTACCAGTTGACTGCCTTATTGTAGCTCTGGATGGATAGCCTCTGGTAATCAATCTTATTTTAAGAAGGAAGAAAGCATCCTGGTAGACTCATGAGGAGTTAGCCACAAAATTTGTCCTTAGTTGAGTGAATTGGTCTTTTGGAAGGAAATATTTGGGACTGATCATTGAAATTCCATAAGGAGAGGCAGCATAGCATAGTGGATAGTGAGTCAGCTTCAGAACCAAGGTCTGCCTCTGGCAAATTCTGGTCCTGTGACCTTGGGTAAGTCACTTAAACCCATCAGTGCCCCCAGGCAACTCTTTCAAACCATAATTTGCAAAACAGTTGCTGATGTCCATTGATAGAGCTCCCTACACCTCACCCTGAGTTCCCTGTACCAATGAAATCATAGGTTTGACTCATGCAAATGCCTACCCAGTACAGTGTGCAATACAGATTTGGTGTAATTCATGCAAGTCAGAAGATCTTGAGTTGAAACAGTCATGTTGAGTTGAAACAGCCTATTGTTGAATCTGACTTTGCTTCTTTGTGACCTGGGGAAAACACGTACCCTCTCTGGGCCTCAGTTTCCTCATCTGTAAAAATGAGCAGGTTGGGCTAGAGAAATGATCCCTCTCAGCTATAAATCCTGTGATCCCTATAATCCTCATCTAGTCATCTGCCAGTTGTGTGACCTCAGTCCAATTGTTGAATCTCTCTGAGCTTCAGTTTTCTCATCTCAGGCGGGCACAAAAATACCTTCCCAACCAACCTAACCTCTGCTCGTCTTCTTCCATTGGAGAAGGAAATGGCAAACCACTCCAATACTTTTGCCAAGAAAACCCCATGGATGGTAGTATGGTCCATGGGGTCACAAAGAATGGGGCACCACTGAATCGGCTGAACAACAACCCACTTGTCCAGGTAGTGAGGAGTGGATAAGATAATGTACTTGAAAGTACTTTGAGAAACTACAATGAACACTGTACAGATGTTAGGAATGCTGATTATTATTATCTGTGTTGGTGGTTGTAAATCTGTTGACTATTCTAGCCAGAATAATAATTTGCTACTTGGAAACCCAAGTATCAAATTGTTATTCTGATAGAGATGGTCAGCATTTCCAACTGCTTCTTAAAACCACTCCTAATTTAAGACAATAAAGCCGTTTCATCAGCATAAAGGAGGATTCTTGTCTTCCTGTTTGTTACAGCAGGAGGACATGCATCAGTTGCTCTAATACCTAGTACTGAATTGTTAATAATAAAAAAAGGAGGGCTGCTTTGCTAGGACACAGCCCTGTTTGATACCATTTAAGACAGAGGTTCCATCTGTCATGAAACTACTCCTGCCTGCTCTGATATTAGCCGGGAGACTATGCCGTTCTCAGACTAAGAACGACTCTTCATATTAGAATGCCAGGGAAGGAGATCACAGCAGGGAAGAACACTGATTTTGGAATCAAAAGATCTGGGTTCAAGCCTTGGCTTCGCTATTTATTCTCTGTGTGCCTTTAGGCAAGCCAATTTTGTACTTTGGGGGACAGGCTGGGGGGTGCGCCATTGCATTCATGATTCATTCCAAGAAAGAACATAGGATTCTGGAGAGACATGGAAACACAGCACGGTGCTATAGTGTTGGAACTGGAGTCCGGAGATTGGTATGGGAGGCAGCTAGATGGTATAGCAGATAGAACACTGGACCTAGAATCAAGAATTGTTGTTTAGTCATGTCCAACTCTTTGTATTCTCATTTGGAATTTTCTTAACAAAGATACTGGAATTGTTTGCCATTTCCTGCCTTCTCATTTTACAGATGAGGAAACTGAGGCAAACAGAGTAAAATGACTTGCCCAGGATCACACAGCTAGTAAGTGTCTGAGGCTAGATTTGATTTCAGGAAGATGAGTCTTCTTGACTCCGGGCCTTAAACTCTATCCACTGTGCCACCTAGCTGCCCCAGAGTCCAGAAGACCTGGGTTCAAATCATGCCTCAGATACTTACTAGCTGTGTGACCCTTGGCCAGTCACTTAATCTCTATTGCCTTAATTTCCTCAGTAAAATGAGAGGGGTGGATTCTATGACCTCAAAGGTCCCTTTCATCTCTAAATCTATGATCCTGTGATTTATGAATCTGGCCCAGCTTGGATTCTTCCTAGCTGTGTACTCATTGGCAAGTCACATCAACTTGCTGACCTTTTGTTTCCAACTATTAGATGAAGTTAATAATGCTTTGACTATCATGGAGGACAGAATGGTGCAAATCTTCAAGTGATAGGGCCATGGGATTAAAGAGGTAATAATTATTATTGTAGTGCAGCTTTTTCATCACCAGGTGGAAGCAGAGCTCTCCTTCCCAAACCTGCAGCCTGGTGGTTTAATTAATCCAGGTTTCTGGGAAGTAATTCAGTAGCCCAGTCTGCCCAGCTGTGCGCTGCGTTTGATGCCTCCTGCCCCGCGCCTCCCCCCATGGGACACTAGTCTCAAGCCCCAGCTGAGAATGCGAAGGGCATTATGGGTACTGAGCTTAGGGCAAGTGATGTGTACACGGGACTGATTTGGGGTGCCATGTGTTAGGCGGACCCTAAAAATGGGATAGCCACCAAAAAGTACTGTAACCCAGGGTGCCAATAACTCCAGGGCGACCTTATGGCCAGCCCTGGTTGTAGGACTTCATGCTCCAGGAGGCTGGGAATGGGGCCAACTTTGGAGGTTCTTAGCAAAACATTCGATCTTGTCCCCCAGAAGCTGTTGAGTTCCTGCTGTGCAAACAGCACTGTAATTAGCTGATAGGTGGTGGGGGCGGGGAACTATAAGAGGACAAGAAGCCATGGCCCCTGCCCTCAAGGAGTTTACAGTCTGAACAAATATACCAGACACAGCAAAGGAAAACTTATAAAGTGATTAAATGGTACAGAGAATGCATTAAGTATGGCAGCTGGGTGGCATGGTGCATAGAGCACCAGGCCTGGGAGTCCAGAAGACCTGAGTTCAAATCCAGCCTCAGACATTTACTAGCTGTGTGACCCTAGGCAAGTCACTTCACCCTGTTTGCCTCAGTTTCCTCATCTGTAAAATAATCAGGAGAAGGAAATGGCAAACCACTCCAGTATCTTTGCCAGACCCCACACGGGGTCACAAAGAGTTGGACGTGACTGAAAGGACTGAATAACAACAAATGCATTAAGTACAAAGACGGGTGCCCAAGGGAGCCAGCAGAATGAACCGGACTTAGCCAGGGAAATCTGAAGGTCATAGATTTTGAACTGGAAGGGATCTTAGAAGCTGTCAAAGTTATCGACTGCATGGAGACGTCGAGGACTGGAGAGAGTTTGGGACTTGCCCAAAGTGACATGGAATAATAAAGAACAGAGATGGGATTCAAACCCAGGTCTGAGCACCCTGAAATCCAGCACACTTTCAGCTATGCCATCTGTTCCTGTCTGGAGGAGGGGAACAAACAAAGCTAGGGCTTAAATCAATTTACTTAATTAAATTAAACACATATTAATGAAGCACCTTCTTTGCGCAGAGCACTGTGGTAGACTGGGGGAGACACAAAGCTTACATAAATGCCTGTCTTCATAGCACTTAAAGTCCAGCGGGGAGGCTAGGATACACATATAAATAACTTTAATACAAAATGGTATATAATAAAAGAGATGCTAAAATAGTGCTTTGTGGGAGGTCTGGGATGTGTGGGTACAAAAAGGTTTGGAAAGATAAGGTTCCAAGTCTAGAAGAGACAGATAATTCCATTCAGCAAACACGGATTAGTTAACCACTTTCTGTTTGCAGAGCACGTAGTAGGAGGCACTAAGGGAGGGAAGGAACAAACATTAATTAAATACCTACTGTGTGCCAGGCATTTCACCAAGAGCTTTACAAATATTATTTCATTTGATCCTTCCAATGACTCTGGAAGGCAAGTGCTATTATTATCTCCATTTCATAGTTAATGAAAGGGAGTCAGGGAGAGTTAAATGACTCGCCCAGGGTCACACAGTGTCTATAAGTGTCTGAGGTGGGATTTGAACTCAGGTCTTCCTGACTTCAGTTTCAGGGCTCTGTCCACTGTGCCACCTGTGGAAATACAAAGTTTAGCTAAGGTCTGATCAATGAGGCAAAAAAAACCTCATGCCCTCATATCAATTAGGTAGCTATTTCCAGCCTCTATTCTTTATACTGTATCTGTGGGCACAGTCTCAGAATATATTCAGACACAAAGAGGTCAGTGATTGTCCCTCATGCCTAGAATGCTCCCCCTCCTCATTTCTGCCCTTTTAGTTTCAGCTCAAGGACCACCACCTACATGAAGACTTTCCTCATACCCCACTGTCATTGATCCTCTCTTCCTCTTCAAAGTCACTTGACTTATCTGTGTACAAGTGGCATATCACCCCCTTTCCCTGAGGGCAGGGTTGTTGTTCAGTCATTTCATTTGTGTCTGACTCTTCCTGAGCCCATATGGAGTTTTCTTGGCAAAGATTCTGGAGTGGTTTGCCATTTCCTTCTTTAGCTCATTTTACAAATGAGGAAACTGAGGCAAACAGGGTTAAGTGACTTGTCCAGGGTCACATAGCTAGTAAATGTCTGAGGCTGGATTTGAACTCGTAAACACGAGTCTTCCTGATTCCAAGCCCAGTGCTCTGTCTTTTGTACCACGTAGCTGCCCTGAGGGCAGGGACCGTATTTATTTTTGTTTTTGTTTCCCTAACCCCTAGATTAGAATCTGGCACAGGGTAGGTGCTTAATGCCTGACTGATTGATGTGCCAGGCACTTGGGACAAAAAGACAAAAATGAATAGTCTCTGTCCTCAAGGAGCTCACATATGGGTAATAAATGTGAACAATATATGTGTATTGATTGAATGAATGGACATTCAGCAGCTGTGAGGGTTAAGAATTAGTGTATTAGAACCTCAGGTAATCCATATTGCAGCTGCTGGCACAGGTCCTGGTGGGGCTTGGTCAGAAATAGAAACAGCAAGTCCTTCCAACTAGATATACCTCCTTCCCACATCCCACCCTATTCAAGAACTATGATGAGCCATCAACTTGCTGTGTGATTTTACTCATATCACTTTTCCTCTCTGGACCACAGTTTCCCTATCTGTCAAATGGGGATAGTTGGACTAACCTATGATATCTTGGAGTTCTGAAGTTCTGGAGTTCTATGGTCCACACTTGTTTACTCTTCAGTTGGAGTTTCTATAAATTTCTGTTGACTTTGTTCTAGACAATGATGGGTGTGGTAAGAAAGAATGCTAGAACTGGTCTGGGAGACCTCAAGTGGTATAGTGGACAGAATCCTGGACCTAGAGTCAAGAAGACTCAAGTTCAAATCCTGCTTCAGATCCCACCAGAGGTCCACAGCTGGGCATACCCTGGGCAGCTGTAACTCTCCTCCTCTTGCCCAGTATAAGTCACGGTGCTAGGCACTGGGAGATACCAGAGGAGCATAGAATAATCTCTGTCTTTGAGGAACATCATGGTCTAGAAGGGGATGAGACACACACCCCTGCAATAGTAATAATGTGTAGGACAAAATATGCTAGAAGTCCTAGTACTGAAAGGGCCTCACAGCTAGAAGAAACCAGTAGGAATTAGAATAGTTGGTCAAAGTGTCATGGAGGAAGTGGGCCTTGAATTATGTCTCAAAGGATAAGTACGATGTAGTATCTGTGCTTCATTCTCTGAATGAGGTTCTGCCAGGGGCAGAAAAGGGAATCAATGACCCCTAATGCCTCTCTGGGAGTTGACAGGAGGGTTGGTGCTGACCATATTTTAAAAAAAAGAATATTTTATTTTTTCCCCAATTATATGTAAAGACAATTTTTAACATTCATTTGAAATACATTTTGAGTTCCAAATTTTCTCCCTCCTTCCTTCACCTCTCCCTTCCCTAAGACGGTAAGCAGTTTGATACAGGTTATATATCAATATATAGGTTTTATATATATATATATATATATATTCAATCATCCAAAATATATTTTCATATTAGTCATGATGTGAAAGAAGACAGAGACTCAAAAGAAAAGAAAAACATGAAAAAAAAGTGAAAAATAGTATGCTTTGATCTGCACTCAGACTCCATCAGTTCTTTCTCTGGAGGTGTTTTGTCATGTTTTGTTTGTCATGAGTCCTTTTGGAATTGTCTTGGATCATTGTATTGCTCAGGATAGTGCTGACCACATTGATCCACAAGGTTCTGCAGAATAACCCAAAGAGATGAGATGCCCTAACAAGGACTCATGGGACGTTTAAAACCCGGCTTTTTTGTTTGTTTGAGGGGCAGAGGGGAAGAGAGTTTTCACAACAGTGATAGACAGAAAGTCAGAGGTAAACGTTCTAGACTAGATCCTCAGCAGTCTTCTTGTCCGTACATCATTCAGTCAATCAACAAGTATATATAAAGCACCTACTATGTGCCAGGCATTGTACTAAATGTTGGGGATATGAAAACAAAGTATTCCTGCCCTCAAGGAGTTTACATTCTAAGATGGGTGAAGGAGAAACATCTAAGACACATAGAACACAGGTGCAATGTAACATTGGATGGGAAAGCACTGGTAGCTGGGGAAACCAGAGAATGCTTCCTGTGTATGGTGTGGCCTGACTCGGTTCTTAAAGGCAACTAGGGAAGGAAAGCTTTCTTATCTGATGTTTAGCAATAGCATTATGTGAGATAATGTATATCAAATACTTTGCAAATGTTAAAGTACTAGATATGTGTAATTAGTGATGATGACGATGATGATGATGATGATGATGATGCCAGCCTTGAAATCAAGGAGACTTGGGTTCAAATCACATCTCTGACACATTGACTATGTGACCCTGGATAAGTTATTTAACCCCTCATTGCCTCAAGAAGCAAGCTCTCTAAGATTACAAGCTAAGGAACCATAGCCAATTTGCATTGGTAGGAGTTTCCTCACCCAGAATTCCTTGGTACTCATGTTGGGACCAGACAAAGGAAGAAATTGTTACTATTTCAGCATGGATAGGTTTCATCTCCATTCTTCCTTCTACCTGCCACTTGTGGCTTTTTTTCAACAGGGCAGCTTGATTCTGGCCTCTATGCCTTCTTGGAGGAATAAGCACACACAGCTACCCATGGGACCATAGTTTCATGCTCTCTGGTTTGAGGATGATGGCATCAGCCTCGGAAACTACCACTGTTCTGACTGCTTTGTCTCTTTCTGGGAAGAGAAGGGAAAAGTGCCCCAAAAGTTGGTGGGTGGGGGTGGCAATTAAGTAGGGACAGGATGCACCTAAAGACATGGACATCAATATAAAAGGCTAAGTAATCATGTTTGTAACAGTGATTCAGTGTCAAATGATCATGAAACTAGAGCTACAAGTGATCACAGATGCCATTTAGTGCAACCTTCTCACTTTACAAATAAGGAAACTGAGGCCCAGAGAGCTTAAGTGAGGTGGTAAGCATTAGAATCAGGATTTGAACCCAGATCTTCTGACTCCAAGTTTAGTGCTTTTTCCATTGAACCACACTGACTGCATAGTCACATAGGTGCCCAGTCAAATTCATGGAAAACACTATGTTGGGAGCAGGAGGCATGGGAATTATACCCTGTCTCATGCAATGTTTCCAGCTTCATTCTCTTATGGCACCACAGTGCTAATCATTCCCCTCTTCCTTTGCTGTGTTGAGATGCTTGGTTCACTTAATTTAGGGTTAATAGCACCTGATGAGGGACCTACTCCTCTCTCCCAGATGAACTAATATGATGCTTTCCTTACCACTGGATTTGGAGACAGAACCCTTGGGTTCAAATCTAGGTTCCACTAGTTACTGTGTGGGAATTGGAATGAATGAATAAGTGAATGAATGAATGAAAAAAAATTATTAAGTGTTTACCTATGTACCAGGCACTGACTGGGGACACAAATACACAAGAGATATAGTACCTGACCTTCATAAATTTCTATTCTAATCCTGGAAGAGAACTCATCTAGAAGAAAAGAGACTAGGAAAGGACAGGGAAGTCACAGAGATGGTCAATGAAAACAATAGGGCAGTTGATTAAGGCACTTTTCCCTGAAGCTATGGTTGTGTTGATTTGATTACTACTCCTAGAACAAGAGGTGGAAAGGGGTGGGGCAGACTAAGTGTGTGTCCTAGAAGAAAGATGTCTGGGGAAGGAAGAGGCCACTAAATATAATGGGCTTTCATCCTTCTGGACACCCTAGCCTCTGGGTGGGAGTTCCTCCAGCAGCAGCAAGACAGCAAATCAAGAAGGTGTTTAGGGTGAAGGCATGTTAGATATAATGTTAGATAGAGGGTGTTTTCCTTTTTAGAAATTACCCACATCAGTGCAATCAAACGTCAAAGTTCTCTGTCTCTATCTCTTTCCTCTCTCTGTCTCTTCTCTCTCTGTTTCTCTCTCTCTTTTTCCTCTTTCTGTTTCTCTCTGTGTGTGTCTGTTTCTCTCTCTCTCCTCTCTCTTTCCTCTTTCACTTTCTTTCACTTTCCTCTATTTCTCTCTCTCTCTCTCTTTCTCTCTCTCTCTCTCCCCTGCCCCTGCATAAGTCATTTAATCTCCAAGTTTTCTCATCTGTAAAATGAGGCTAGTACTCCTAGCACCTACTTCACAGGTGGTTATGGGAAACAAATGAGGTAATGTATGTACATAAAGCTAACTGGCTTCCTAGCTAACCAGATGGGTGGTCTGGAGCTGGGATTTCATTGAAAGGAAACACCTTCTACTGATGCAAGTATTTTGCAAGTTAAAGTCTTAGAAAGTTGCTGGGGTACTCCAATAATACCCTTACCCAGGGTAACAGAGGCAGTATTTGTCAGATATGGGACTTGAAACCGGGCCATCCAGAATCCAAGGCTAGTTGTCTTTTTACCAGGTAGTACTGTGTCTCTAAGCCCTATGTCAGTAATAGATATTAATAATAATAAAAATATTAATAATCAAGCTAATCTTATTATGATAAATCTCTAACACCAGCCAATGCACACTTTTACACACACAGTGGTGAGAGTGTCCGGATGACTCCACACAGTCTATCACAGCTATTAGAAGAACTTTCAAAGTAAACATTCTGTCAATGGTGGGTTAGGAGCACCATCTTTGTAAAGGTGCTATATTCTATTATTCTCCATTTGCTTCATGGTGTCATGGTCCTCTTCAAGAACAAAGGACAAACAACAACAACAACCATTTGTTTCATGTAATCATAAAATCCTGGTTCTAGAGGGGAATGCTGGGTTGTAACTAATCCAGTTCCCTGTTCCCATGCAAGACCCAGCCTAGCTCTGGTTAGCAGGGCACAACATCTGCTCAGTTGGGCCAAGCTGATTGGTAGACAAGATGTAGATGAAATATGTGGATATTTTTTCTGAATTGTCCAGCTCTTTGGTGTTGTGGGTTTAAGATCTGTCCCATATTCTCCAACAAAAGTTCTCCCAAAGAGGAAGTTTTGTAGACCTAGAAGGCAAGTAATATTGGCTTTTTATTAAGGTGGGGGAAAGATGTGGGTAGTAAACTTTAAATTGACATATAAATGGGAGTTATTATTTTTTATTATTGAAGTAAGAGAAGAGTGTCATAGGCAGAGATACGAAGGAAGTTTATTCCAAGTAAGGGGATTATACATTCAAATCCTACTTTCTTTAGATAACCTTCCCTCATGGCTAAAGCCACTGTTCTCTCTTTGAATCTGAACTCTTAAGCACTTCCTGTTTTACTATTTAACCTAGTACTTGATTATATTCAATTTAATTCAATTCAGCAAACATTTATAAAACATCCCCTATGTGGCCAGGTACTGTGCTAGACTCTTGGGAAACAAAGGCAGTAGTGGACAGAACCCTGGACCTGAGTCAAGAGGAACTAGCATTTACTGGGTAAGTCACTTAAACCTCTATTTGTCTCAGTGTCCTCATCCATAAAATGAGGATAATAATTGCACCTACAATCCTGGGAGTTATTGTGAAGATAAAATGAAATAATATTTGCAAAATGCTTTGTAAACTTTAAAGCATTATATAAATGCTTGCTATTGTTATTATATAAGACAGCAATTAAAGCACTCAGAACTGAACAGGTTACTCCAAATTCCTATCTGTCTGTCTGTCCATCCATCTACCTGTCCGGCACTTTCATAGAAATCTGTTTTAAAATAAATATCCAGTAACTCTAATTTATCTAGGATGGTCAGGAAATAGGAGAATGTGGTTAATTGAATATTCTGGTTAACTGAGAGTCATCATTTATAGCTTATGCTGAACATTGATTTTTTTTTCAAATAATTAGAAGACAAGAAAATACGCAACATTAAAACTAGATCAAGATAGGGCAGCTATGTAGTGCAGTGGCTAGAGTGCTGGGCCTGGAGTCAGGAAAATCTGAGTTCAAATTTGATCTCAGAAATTTATTGCCTGTGTGACTCTGGGCAAGTCATATGACCTCTTGTTTGCTTCAGTTCTTTCATCTGTTCATTCCTTGTTCCTTTGTTCTCAAAGAGGACCAGGACTTCAGGAAGGTGACACCATGATTTGCATGTGAATTAGATGTAAGTGAGGGAGGACTGTGCAAAGTCACCAGCCTCACATTTTCCTCCAGAGCCATCTGGGCTAGATTTCTTTTTTTTTGTTTTTTTTTTTTGGTGAGACAACTGGGGTTAAGTGACTTGCCCAGGGTCACAGAGTTAGTAAGTGTCAAGGGTCTGAAACTGGATTTGAACTCAGGTCCTCCTGACTCCAGAGCAGTGCTCTATCCACTGTGCCACCTAGCTGCCCCTAGATTTCTTTTTTAAGGGCCATACCCAAACCCAAATCATTCTGGCTCTCTGATTGGCCTACAATAGGTCCCTGCCCAAGCCTCCTCTGTAAAATGGGAATAGTAATAGCCCCAGTCCCCCAGTGTTGTTGTGAGATAATGAGATAACAATTATAAAGCACTTAGCACAGTGGGCACATAAGAAACACTATATAAAAGTTATTATCAAGAACTTTGCCGATTGAATGGATACTTCAGGATGTCACAGAGCTTTAGGGTTATTGTTACATTCACCTTTGGATGTCTGGAGGTCATAGGATCATTGGGAAGGGACTTTTAGAGATCAGCTAGTCCAATCTACTCATTTCCAAGATGAAGAAATGAGGCAAAGAGAGGTTAGCTGACTTGCTTAGGATCTTACACTATGTAAGTGTCTGAGGTTGGATTTGAACCTGGGCTTCTTGACTCCAAATCCAACACTTTATCCACTACATAGATTTGGTTTTGAGTCCCTTCTTTTACCAGCTAAATAAACTTGGCAAGTGACTAACTTTTCTGAGTCTCATTTTTTACATCTGTAAAACTGGAATAACTTTATACGTGCACTAGCTGCCTCATGGAGTTGAATCAAAATGAGCTAATATGTAAAAATGTTTTTATAACCATAAAGTGAGCTGCTATTATTCTAAACATCAATTAGTATTGTGCAGAATAATATTTTTAAATTTTTGGCTATTTTAACTTTGTTGTGGTTTGGTTTCTGGAAAATTGTATGCTGTTAAGGGTTAGCCGATTAGAACCCAGAATCATAGAATATGTGACAGTTCCCTTCTTCAAAGCATGACTGATTTCATTGATGACACTTCCTTCCAATGTTGCAGATTGAAGGCCATCCACATTTGTTCATTCTGTGTGTTTTTTGCTCTCATAAAATCTCTGTTGAGGTTCTACCAATGGTGTCACATTGCCTTTGGAACATAGACAATCTTGTATGATTTCCCAAAGGCGATCCAACCCATCCTCCCCCTCCTATTTAATTCTGTACTCAACTCTTCTCCAACAACAGTTCCTGTTCAAGACGTAGGCACTGGATTGCCCATACAACTGCATCTCAAATCTGGGTGGTGCATCCTTTATTGACTTGATTTTTTTCTTGTGTTTCTCCGATCTGGCTTCTGATTCTTACTCTTTCTTATCAAAGTTGTATGACTTCTATGTGCCTCAGTTTCCTCATCTCTAAAATGAGGAACTTGGACTGCATGGTCCCTGAGGTCTCTTCCATCTATAGAACTATACTACTATGACCTTGTATTTGCTGTGCCTTTCAATCAACTATGTGAAAACCTGCCTGTATGTTTTCATATTTTCATCAAGGACAGCCTCTCTAGATAAAGGCAATTATCATAAAGAATTTTTTTTAGTTTAGGCCTGTGGTTTCATTGGTATAGGATTGTTCAGTCATTTCAGTCGTATCCAAATCTTTGTGGCCCCATTTGGGGTTTTCTTGGCAAAGATGCTAGAATGGTCTGCCATTTCCTTCTCCAGCTCATTTTACAGATGAGGAAACTGAGGCAAACAGGGTTAAATGACTTGTCTAGGGTCACACAGCTATTAAGTGTCTGAGGGCAGATTTGAACATAGGAAGATGAGTCTTCCTGACTTCAGACCCAGCCCTCTATCCACTGCATCACCTTAACTGCTCCATTGGTATAGGATACTCCTTTAATAAAAATCTGATTAAGTGCTTTTTAAAAATCATCTTAATTTCCTTTTTAAACACTATTTTTTTATTTTGGGCTTAAACATAAAAAATAAGCATTTTTATATTTCCATATAGATAGATGGATAAGCATTTATTAAATGTTTACTAGGTACTAAGTATTGGGCTAAGTGCTGATTATACAAATAGAAGCAAGCAGGACCTTCTCTACCCTTAACGTTATGTGTTCTAATAGGGGAAAATAACACATGCAGGAATACAAGAAAGTAGAGATGGTGGTGGTGGGAGGATTCCTATGGTGGCAATATGACAGGTGAGAAGGAGGTGGAGTCAAAAACAGGACTGCAAGTGAAACTGTAAATCTCTATATTGCTTACTTAAAAAAAAAGTATATGCTAAAACCCATGTTACTTTCAAAACTACCCTGTCTGTGCTTCTTTCTGAACATCTTTTCATTTCCTTCTGTGCATTTTGGGAAACATTTTATTGGCTTGCCCTTTTGGGGGGCATCCCTATTGCTAACTCCCCCTCTTGACCATCTCCCATCTCCCAATTAAATACTGAGAGAAAAAAATTCTTGTACACATAAGCAAAATAAATTCATGACTATGGATGGCTATGACCAAAAATGTATATCTCTTTCTGCACCTTGAGTCCATCCCCTCTCTGTCAGGTGGTAGCTAACATGCCTCATCATAGGTCCACAGGAGACATGGTTGGTCACTGCACTGATCAGAGCTCTTCAGTTGTTCTAAGTTCTTGGTCTTTAAAATGTTTCTGTTATTGTAAATATTGGTTTTCTGGTTCTGCCCACTTCACTCAGTATCAGTTCTTTCACCCAGGATTCTATGAAATAAACTCCTTTCAGTTTCTTACTTAATATTACATTACATTCACATGGCACAATTTGTTCAGTCATTCTTCAGCTGATAGTTTTTTAGATCCTTATTCTTTGTTTTTCTTTAAATTTCTCCCTTCAGGATCAGGAAGTTTGTTTTCTTGGCAACTATCATCTTCCTAGGTGTTATCCTTCATCTTGCTGTACCCCAATATCCACTTTTTCTTTGTTGAGTTTATGGTGTTTCTACACCAAACTCTTTGTTTGGGTTCACTCCTCCTTCCCTTATTTCAGAGGAGTGAGTTTCATCAAATACCCCACCTCTTCCTTCATATTTGTATACTCTTCTTCTCACATTCCTCAATTATGAGAAATGGCAAGTTACATTTCCTTCTTTCTCCTTTCTACCCGTGTATTCCTTTAACCTTTCCTTTTGTTTCTTCTCTTCAAGCCCTCAGAACAGATACAATCCATGCCCACCCCTCAGCTTCTCAGTGTGTGTTTTTTTAATTTATCTCTATCAATATACTTTGACACCATTAAGGTTCTGAAGGGACACTTCTTTCTTCTACTTCCATTAGAATGTTAGCAGTCCATCATCATATAGTTCCTTCCAATTGTTCAAATAAATTTACCTTTCTAGGTTTTTCTTGACTCTTGTGTTTGTATTTCAGTGTTTCTACTCAGCTATGATCCCTTCATCAGAATGCTTGAAGTCTTCAAGTCTGCAGGGTTATATTCAGCTTTGTAGGGTAAATCACTCTTAGTTGTAAGCCTGGGTCCTTTGTCTTTTAAAATACCATATTCCAAAATCCCCTCTCATTTGCGGTAGAAGCTATGAGATCCTGTATAATCCAGACTGTGGCTCCTTTGTACTTGAACTGCTTCATTCTGGGTGCTTATAGTAGTTTTTCTTTGCTGTGGAGAGTCTAGATTTTGGCTATTTGACTAAAGGACTTTTCCTTTTTGGTTTTCTTTCGGGAGGTGATTAGTGGAATCTTTCTGTCTTACTCTTTGGTTTTAATAGATTTGGGCAGTTTTTATTTATGATTTCTTAAAATATAATATCCTGATTATTTTTATTATGATTTTCAGGAAGTCAATGAGTTTTAAATACTCTCTCTTTGACCTGTTTTCAAAGTAAGTTTTAAAAAATCTATCAGCTATCTTACATTTTTTCTTCTATTTTTTTTTTAGTATTTTGATTTTGTTCTGTCATTTCTTGTTGCCTCATGGAGTCATTGATTTCTATTGTGCATAGCTCAGTTTTCAGGAAATCCATTACTTTGATAAGTTTCATCACTCTCTTCTAAGCTATTTCTTCTCCTAATTCTTTCCTCCAAAGCTTTTATTTAATTTTTTTAAAAAAAATCTTGCTTTATTTCTTCTAGGTATTCATGTAATCTCTGTGGAAAATCTGTTTTCCTTTGAACTTCTGCTTGTATTGTTTCAGGGTTACTAACCTTCCTTTGGGGAATCTCTAGATCTACAATAATCTTGGTTAGTGTTTGTCTCAAGCTTTAATTCCCTAACTGAGGCTTTATGCCAGGGACAGGCTCTATTCCTTGCTGTGCTTTTGGATGGGGTCATTGACTATGCATGGTCTCACCCTGGGTCCTTTGGGTTCCTGCATTGATCTTCACCTCTAGAGGTTAAGCCCTCCTGGATCTTTGAGGTTCAAAGCATTGGATGCCTAGAATCCCCTTTGATGTCTTGGGACAGAGTGTTAGTAGCCTCAAAGCCCTTGAGTAACTGGGGTATTTGGGTCTGAACACTGGTTGTACTGATCACTTCTATTCTACCCAAGGTTCTCACCTTGTGGCTTTCTGACCATCAAGGACCTTTCCTCGGGGAGCCCTCTACTATTGATGTTTCTAGACAAACAATCTTCCAGGTTACATGTGTTTCTGTCCTATGGCTGATCAGGCCAAAAGGCCAGACTTTTCTTTGAAATATTTCACATAAGATATTAGAGTTGTGATAATTATAATAGCTCACATTTCTCTAGCTCTTTAAGATTTACAAAGCATATTTCTCACTTTGTGAGGTGGGCTGAGGTAGTAGCTTTATAGATTATATGGATTATAGATTACATAATCCAACCTCTTCATTTTACAGATGAGAAAACTGAGACCCATAAAAGGGTAAAGGACACACAGCTATTAGTGACAGAACTAAGACTAGAACTTAGATCTTCTAATTCCCCATCTATTTAGTGACTTGTTTCTCTAGTTCAAATATCCACTTCATCTAATCAACCACATTCTTCTAGGCCTTCTCATAAGCTGCACTATGTACCTGTTCCTCCCTCTCTCCTTTTCTTCTTTCCTTCCTTCCTTCCTTCCTTCTTTCCTTCCTTCCTTCCTTCTTTCCTTCCTTCCCTCTTTCCTTCTCTCCTTTCTTCTTCTCTTTCCATCCCTCTATCTTGGTATTTCTGCCTCTCTCTTATTTTCTAACTCTCCATGCAGTTTCTGATCCTTTTCATCTCTTTCTTCTTTCTCTATCTCCCTCTGTCTCTGTTTCTTACCTCCTTAATCTCTCTAGCATTCTCTATTCATCTGTCTCTGCCTCCTTATCTTCCTCCTCCTCTTTCCATCACCATCTCTTCTTTTTTCTTTGGCATCTCTTTCACTCTCCCTCCCTTCATGGTGGTTTCCCTCCCTCCCTCTCAGTCTCACTTTCTCTCTGCTGCTGCTCCCTTTAATTACAATCTCAGAGGTAATTGCTGACGGATCATTAACGGCTCTGAATAAACAAGGGGCTTCTCAGAGTGATTCGCTGTGAACACAAAGAAAAAAGACTTTCATCATGCAGCTGCTGGTCTTCCTACCCCAGAGCTCAGCTTCCCAGGGTCCTGGTCCTAGGACAGTAGGGACACTGATGTCTCCTATTCCCCGAGCAGAAGGTGTCTGACCTCGGCGCTACTCTGAAGTAGCTCAGAAGCTTTCCTTCTTCCCCACCATCTTGCCTATCCAGTCCATCTAGCCTAGGGCCAGCACTGGGAGGGTCTGGCTCAGGCTTGCTTGAAATAATACTGAGAACTAGGTTGTATGTGATTTTAATTTCTTGGTGCCTCTCTTGGCTGATTTTTCTTTTATTTTCTTTATTTTTTTTGGCTAGGCAATGGGATTAAGTGACTTGCCCAGGGTCACACAGCTAGCAAGTGTTACGTGTCTGAGGCTGGTTTTGAACTCAGGTTCTCCTGACTCTAAGGCCAGAGCTCTATTGGCTGACTTTTCTAACCAGTGCTCCAATCCTTTTTCCTTTCCTCACTGTTCTAGTCTCTTCTTTTCTGTTTCTTTGTCTTTTTCAGACCCCCTGTGGGGAGAAGGAGAGGAGGATGTGGAGTTCCTCATCTACCCAGAGTTCCCCATTTTTCTCCTCTCCTTCTCTCATCAAGGTCTACCTCCTGCCTTCCATCTGCTTAGGAAATGAATACAAGAATTCTTGGTGACTTTTAGTGGGGTGTTGCTATGTGTTAAAATAGGCAATATAAGGGGCAGCTAGATGGCCCAGTGGATAGAGCACTGGCCCTCGAGTCAGGAGGACCTGCTCCGAGTTCAAATCTGCCCTCAGACCAAACACTTGACACTTATTAGCTGTGTGACCTTGGGCAAGTCACTTAACCCCAATTGCCTCACCTCTCCAAAAAATACAAAAGGCAATACTTCAAGAGACCCAAGACCTCAATCCCAAAGAGAAGCTTAACAGTTGTTAATTTCAGACAACATATTAAAGTGTTGGAAGAATGCTGGTGGACCTTTCCACAACTCTTAAATCCTATTATACTCTAGCTATGTAAGGGACCTATTCAAGTGTCAAGGGTCAGTTACGACCCCCACTTAGAGACAACTGGATTGCTAGCTGATAGAGGGAAAAAGTTATTTCCTGAGAATGGGTAGCACTAAATGTGGTAGGAGGTAGTCAGGCAACAGTGTGGCTTAGGTAACTAAACTATCACTTGTCTGACTCTACTTGGCCAAGGACCACTGGGACTTTCCAAGTGTCTTGCAGATGAAACCTCCAATACAAGTTGCTTCCCCTATTAGAATGTAAGTTTTGTAAGAACAGGGACTGTCTTGCTTTTTCATGTTATCTCTAACACTTATTCAATGCTTGTTCATTCATTCATTCATTCATTCACTCATTCATTCATTGGACTGCATACTGGCCACTACTAGAGATAAAAAGATGAAGATATGATCCATTGTCCTTACAAAAGCTTTCAATATAAAGAGAGATAGTATAGTATAAACAAAATATACTATAAATAAAGTTTAGTATAAATGAAAGAAAGTACATACACCTGTGAAGTCATATGACAATCTCAAGCCACATGTCCATTCCTTTTCATTGACTACTTCCCATGTCTGGAATACTCTGTCCCCCCAGCTCTGGCTCTTACCTTTCCTGGCTTTCTTTAAGACTCCCCTCAAATCCCACCTTTTTTTTTTTAAGTGAGGGAATTGGGGTTAAGTGACTTGCCCAAGGTTGCACAGCTAGTACGTGTCAAGTGTTTGGTCTGAGGCTGGATTTGAACTCAGGTCCTCCTGACTTCAGGGCCAGTGCTCTATCCACTGCGCCACTTAGCTGCCCCTCAAATCCCACCTTCTCCAGGAAGTAGTTTCTACCTTCCACAGTCTCCCCCACCTGCTTCCCCTTAAGACTGTTATCTATCTAATCTCTACGTATCTTGTATGTCTAAGCTTATTTATAAGTTGTCTGCCCCATTAGACTGTTAGAATGAGAAGTCCTTCAGGGCAGCAACAGTGTTTTTGCCTTTCTTTATATCCCTAGCATTGAGGACAGTTCCTGGCACAAGGTGCTTAATTATTGTTGGTTGTCTTTCATTTCCAAAGAGGATCAATGACATCACAGGGTGATGTCTTTGATTCAAGCATAATTTGGATTTAAGTGAGGCAGTCACACAAAGTCATTAGCTTCACTCTGTCTTCCAGAGTCACCAAAGTCCAGTGGCAACAGAAAAAGACGATTGGCAATGGCCCAGGATGCAGTGAATGATCTTGGAGTCTTCGATGTCTGACCAAATTCTAATGGCTCCATAATGCCTGCTTCAGCCTCCTTCATGCCCGTTGGAACAAGTTGTTCTCATCTGCCCATTCCATGGGCATTCACATGCTTGGGGTAACTCACCAATGGGTTTGAGGCCTGTCTGTCACCCTCAACCTGGTTTTGCCCATCTGCCAAGATGGTTTACTGAGGTGTGGCTGCTGTGCATGCTGCAGCTTCTTGGAGCCACAGGTGAGAGTTGGGTAAAGGTGGACCCCAAAGGTGGAAAAGCAGTTCTGAAAAGGGCTCAGCAAGCCCTCACACCAGACGTGCTAGTCCTCCCTGAACACCCCATACATGCTTGATGACTTCCTGATTGACTTTCTTGGTCTCAGGTTCCTGGCCTGTCAAATGAGAGGGTTGGACTGGTAACCTCGAGGGTCCCTTCTAATCCTAAAATCCTATCGTCTATAAAAGATGATACAAGGCTGTCTGTGCTAAGTGCTAAATGAGTGGTACAGACAGTGAATACTATGGGAGAAGGAAAAGCTTAGTGTAGATGGGAGTGGATCAGCAAAGGCTTCCTAGGGGAGGTGGGATTTTCAGGATGGGTAATACTTGCATAAGCAGAGAGGAAAGAAGGCCTTTCTAGGTAAGGAAATTAAGGTTTGGAGGTGAAAATCTGTCCCGTGTTCTGGATGGCAGTGGTGTGTAGGCCAGTTTAGCTGGAATGGAGGATTTCATTGAAGATTATTGGGGCAAAAGATTAAATGATTCTCAGTTACTTAGTAGCTGTGTAACTTTGGGCAAATCGATGAACTGCTCCCAGCCTCACTTTCCTCATCTGTAAAATGAGGATAATCATAGCACCTACCTCACAGGATTGTTGTAAAGATCAAATGAGATAACATGCGAAGATCTTTGTAATAATTAAAATGCTATATCCATGCTAGCTATGAGACTGGAAAGTAAGTTTTTTGGGCTCGAGTTGTAGAGTGCCACAGGGAGCTTATGGGCAGCTAGGTGGTACAGCGGATAGAGTGCTGGCCCTGGAGTCAGAAAGCCTCATCTTTCTGAGTTCAAATCTGGCCTCAGACACTTCCTAGCTGTGTGACCCTGGGCAAGTCACTTCACTCTGTTTGCCTCAGTTTCCTCATCTGTAAAATGAGCTGGAGAAGGAAATGGCAAACCACTCCAGTATCTTTGCCAAGAAAATCCCAAATGGGTCACAATTGAAAAATGACTCAACCAAAACAGTAACGTTAAGCTTGGATGAATAGTTTGGGCCAGTATCCGAAGCCCTTGACTCCACTATCGGGTAAAAGGGGCTGGTGTCAATACTCACCACCCTTAGAGAGGTAGTGTTTATAGGAATGATAGGAGGAATGGTTTACACTCACTCTGAACAATTCAGGGAGGACTTTAACCAGCATAGAAGATGTCTTAAAGTATGTGAAGGGCTGTCATGCAAAGGAGGGTTTAGATTACTTCTGTTCGACTCCCAGAAGGAAGACTTAGAAGCAATGGGTTGAAGCAGCAAAGAGGTCAATTTAAATAACGTCAAAGATAACTTCCTAACCTCATTCTATCCGTGAGTAGGGTGGACTGCTCTAGAAGGTCATAATAGGATCAGAGATTGAAAGTAGGGTGGATCCCCAAAGGTTATCTAGTTCAACCCCTCCATTTTACAGATGAAGAAACTGAGAGAAATTAATTTGTCCCAGATCATATAGATAAATAAACAACAAAGGCAGGATTTACACCCAAGGATTCTGACTCCAGAGTCAGTCCTCTTTTTTTAAATATTATTTTATTTTATCTTATTACAGTTTTTTTTACTGTACTAGTGGATTTCTCCTCACTGGATGTCTTCAAGCAGAAGATGGCTGACCATTTGTTGGCAGTGTTGAAGCAGGTATTCTTTTGGGGGAGTGGGTTGGCTGATGGGGTCTCTTCTAATCCTAAAAATCTGTGATTCTGTGAATGTGGGCTCACTCACTTGTTATTCGTGTGCTCTAGGACAAATCACTTAACCTCTCCGGGCCTCAGTTTCTTTGACCATAAAAATGAAGGGTTTGGACTGGATGACCTCCAGGGTTTTTTGCCCCTCTGAACTCTGTGATATTGTGATTCATAGGATTCATACATAGATCTTAAGCTGGAAGGGACCTCCGAGGGTATCTTGTCCTACCTCTTCATTTTACAAATGAGAAAACTGAGGCCCAGGGAGGTTAAGTGATCTTGAATGGAGGCTGCCAAGCCCTCCCAAATCAGTCAATGAGGACAGTCTCCTCTGTCCCCTCTGAGTCCACTTTTATCCAGTTTAAATACACCCTGCCCCCTGCCCCAATACCTTCACCTCAACCTCTTATGGCATAGATTCAAAGCCCTTTACCATCTTGGTTGCCCTCCCCTAGAACTCTCTAGCTTATCAATATCCTTCCTAAACTGAGGTATTAAGAACTAAAAATAGTATTCAAAGAAGTTGCCCCGGGTGGATAGCCATAGCTCTCCAGAAGTCAATCCCATACCTTCAGTCCTGCCCTGAGAGAGCTTACCTGGGCCACCCACAAAGGTGCTTTGGGCACCAGGATGCTTTTCTACAAGATGCTGATGAAGCATGTGGTCGTGGTCCAGCTCCAGAAAGATGGGTGAAAAGGGGCTTGTCATTTTGATGTGGAGTACCTGAAGGCCTCCAAGAGGGCAATGCACTTCATGGTGGTAAATCAAATTTCAAAGTCCATAGAGAATAGGCCTAAATAAAGGTCAAAGTGATTTTAAGTTAGTCCCAGGGAGGTGAAAATGAGACCAGCCAAAGTGTAAAAGTTGAGTAACTTAATCAAATTCCATACCTAATCCCACCCCCAACACCTTTCTCAGGCATGAGCAAATAGCCTTAAATTGGTGAGGCAGGATTCAGGGTCAATAGGAGCCAGAGTCTGAAGAAGCAGGGAATCTTTTTTCCCCCTTCATTTATTTATTTTTTTAAAATACACATAGATCACATTTCTTCCTCCCTCTTTTCCTTCCTTCCTTCTTTCTTTCTTTCCTCTTTCTCTCCTTCCTTTTTTTTTTTCAATCAACAAGCATTTGTTTTTTTCTCCCCCAACTAAAAAAACAAAAACAAAACCCTCGTAAAAATACGCACAAACAAAACAAATTCTCAATTTGTCTGTGTCCAAACATGTTTGTCTCCTTCTGCATCTGGAGTCCATCCTCTCTCTGTCCAGAGGTAGGGTGCCATGCTTCATCATTGGTCCTCTCTAATTACAGTTGTTCATTGCATTGATTAAAGTTCGTAAGTCTTTCAAAGTTGTTTATGTCTACAATATTGTTATTGTAAACATTACTTTCCTGGTTCCACTCACTTTGCTTTGCATCACTTAATACAAGTCTTCCCAAGTTTCTCTGAAACCTTCCCTTTTGTCATGTGGCACAATAGTATTCCATTTCATTCAGATACCATAGTTTATTCAGCCATTCTCCAATTGTTGGACAAATCTTGAGTTTCCAATTCTTTGCCACCACTAAGCTGATATAAATATATTTGTGCATATAGGTCTTTTTCCTCTTTCTTTGGGGCATAGGCCTAGTAATAGTATCACTAGGTTGAAATGGTTCCAAATTATTTTCTAGAATGGCTGAACCAATCACAGTTCAACCAACAATTCATTGATATGCCTATTTTCCTGCAACCTCTCTAATATTTGCCATTTTCCTTTTTCAGGGAGTATATCTTACTAGGGTCAAAGGGAAGAAACAATGAGCTTGCTTTATATGTGGGCAGGAATTGCTCACTAGGAAGACTGATGAATCACAATGGTTTATCTATACTCTCCCCATCTCCCCTTGCCCTGTGTCAGGGTGTGCTGGAGCCAGCTCCAACCTGCTTGTTAAATTTTCAGTGTGAACACCTTAGAAATCAGTAAATGCTACAAATCAGCTTGATTTATTGTTCTGTTGACTGTTCAGACGAAGAAAATGTTAATAATGCAGATTAAACTTAAAAGTATGGCATGAATACATTTTTTTGAGGGGAAAGCTGATTGTTAAACACTTACCAGCATACCCCTGCCTATGACCCTTTTGATCTCAGGCTCCTTAATCAAAGGAATTGTTTGGCTTGCCTTTCAGTGCTCTAGATCATTCTCTAAGACTATAAATTACAAAGAAAGTGAGCACCAGCACTTATTTTCTCATTGAGGAGATCCCTAGATGAATGAAGTCATAAGTCCTACCTATCCCTATCTCTATCACCCAACACAGTGCCTGGAATTTGGTAGAAGCTTAATAAATGCTTTTTGAATTAGATTGAATGGGAAGATCACTGGCCAATAAATCTGGATTTCAGAATTGCAGCATGGTGTCAACCAATATTTTCATATCTTTGGAGTCTGTGCCCAGGCTGAGTACCCAACTTGGTACTTCTCAGACTCCTCCATCCATTCTCTACCCCGTTTCCTGAAATGGGTCTTGGGTACCAATCTTACCAGATCATAGATTCAGAGTGGGAAGGGAACCTTGGAAGGCATCTAGTCCAGTCCTCCTCTTTTTGCATGAGGAAATGGAGGTCCAAAGTAACTAATGTAAGGTCATAAGTGGGATCAGTGACAGAGCTGGAAATTGAACCCAGATCCTTGAACTCCAAATCCAGTGTGAAATACCCTCTACTCTTGTCTGTGCTTTGTCCCTGATCTCCTTCCCTCTTAGGTTATGGTTTCCTTTATGGTAGTGGAGCCCAGATCCATGAAGATAGCTTATTTTCATACCTATTCTTTGTCCCACTATTTGTTAGGAAAATCTTCCAGAGTTTGTAAGCAGATTCTGTGTTTTTGAAGCAGGAATGCTCCCAAAGAATATGAAGGATACCCTCATGGGATGAGGCAGGAACACCTGTTGCTGATGCACATCCTAACCTGTATATGTATACATGTGTAACCTGAGTCCCAAGTCTATTGCTATGGGAGTTTTGTCATTGATGGAGATAAGTGCCCCATCTGAGTGAGGGTCAGGATTGAGTTGGCAAGAGCAGAAGAGAGGAGATGGCCATGCTGTTCAAGTCTTTTCAGTCTCTTTGAGTTCTATAGTCACTTTGGGAGTGTCTGGTTTCCAGCTTTAAGATGGATGGTGCCAACCCTACTTCTTACTCCCTACAACCCTTGCTGAAGGGAAACTAAGACTTTGGGAAGAAACTGAGATAAGAAGAGCTGGCAGTCTCCACTATGTCTCTATCCCCAGCTTGCTACACTAGAGACTTCAGGAAAGATCCCCTTGGGTGAGATTTGAGACTCTCTCTCGGTTGAGCTGAGCTACCTCACTCCTAATGGGAAAGCTCATTCACTCTGGATTGTCTGGCATATCATGTGTATACTTTCTCTGATTATTGTTCTCCTATCAGCTTGAACAAATGGTTTTCTTTGCTATTTGCTGCATGTATTCATTATGGAACTGGCATTTGTTGGAAAGGGAGGTAAGCCTTGGATATAAAATTGGGGTCCTACTCCTTTCCCCATTAATGAAACAGAGACCAGAAGCTTAGCTTGAACCTGAAAGTCACATCCCCTAGGTTAGTAATATTTAAGATGTAATAGATGTAACTCTAGCTTGGTACCCCTCTCTCAAAGAAGAGCAAAGTGGCCAAGTTTCTTGCCCTAATCTCCTGCTTTTCCTCCTGGTGGGAATTAAAGTCTCCATTGGACAAGTGTTGGGGGAAGAAGAGGCTGGAGACGTCTATTCTACCTCGCTTCAAGCCATGCAATGATACATGTGGTAGACACCCTTGCCACATACGATTTTGTAGATAAGTCTTAGGGACTAGCCTGAGACACCTAGAGGTTCAGGGGCAGGATCACAAATTTAGAACCGAAAGGTTATCTACTCTTACCCCTCACTTTACAGAAGAGGAAACTAAGGCCCTGGGAAGTTATTAAGTTTCATGCTCAAGGTCATCCAGCTAGTATTCTATCCCTAGTAAGATTTGAACCCAGGGCCTCTGACTCTAGAGTTCCACTTAGTCTTCTTAACTCTGTGCTCAGCACTCTAGCTACTATGCTATATTGCCTCTATGGTCCCATCATCCCTTACATTTTGCCATGTAAGTAACAAATATCTCCCCCATCTATGGATGTGTGGATAACTATTTAACAACCAGCTCTCTGTAGAAAGAATGTGGGCAGGATACACTTTTAAGTTTAACCTGCATTATTAAATTTTCTCCATTACTTTCTTAAATCTAGATAATCAGCAGAACAATAAATCAATCCTTGATTGGTAGTGTTGTCAATCTCTGACGTGTAAATGCTCACATTGAAATTTTAACACTCAGTTTTCTCATTGGCTCCCCCACACACCTCTGTTGCAATCCTTCTACAAACATATGTGAAGCTTCCTTAGTGGACTGATGAATGAGTTATAGACATGGAACTGGAACCCATGTCCCCTGATTTCCCGTTGTTTCTACTATATCATGCTACTTCCCGTTGTAGTAGTATATATTTGTCATTTATTACGAGATAATGTAGGTTACTCAAAAGAGTTTTAGATCAGAAGTCCAAAGACATGAATTCAAGTCCTGGCTCTTCCATTTACTACCTAAGTAACCATGGACAAGTCACTTAACCTTTCTGTTCTTCAGTTCATTCATCTGTAAAACGGAGGTCTAAATATTTGAGATTCCCTACTTCATAAGGTTCTTGAGAGGAAAGCACATCATAAACCTTAAAGCTCTATATAAATGTGAGCTGTTATTATAATTTTAGACTTGTCCCAGGGGCCTCCTGGGAGATAAAAGACCTAGGGAGGGGCTCTCCAGATGGGAAGACAAGGGAAATGAGTAGGATAGGATGAAGGGCAGCAAGAAAACTATAGCTCCAGTGAGTTCCCCCACCGCCATTCTGGAGGTGTTAATATAATTCATATCAGAAGAGTTAGTGGGTTGAAAATGAATTGGAGAAATCAATCCAGAGGGTATAAATGAATTAGCATGTAAATGAGGACACTTGCTCGACATAGTTTAATACCGCCTGCAGCTGTAAATAATTCCAGGGATGGCAGCAAAAGCCACAAACAACTTCATTTGGGCACTCCTCCCCCCACTTTCTAAGCACCTGCAGCCCCTTCTGGCCAGGCCCCCTTTGCAAAGAGATGGGCATCCAAGGAGTGGGAACTGGAGGATTTAAAAGGAGACTGTTTCTCCCAACCATAAGCTGCTTGCCTCATGGACCTCAACAAGTCCTGAATGGAAAAGTAGCTGGGAGGGAGGCAGATAGAACTCTGTGTATCCTGAATGGAAAAGTGGATGGCAGGGGGGAAATTAGGAAGGGGAAAGTGGAAGGAGGCAGGGCAGGATCAAGAGGCAGGACTGGTCAGTTACAAAGCTCCTATCTATTTAGAAAGGGATAACTGGGGGGTTGGACGTGGGCAGGGTTCTGATATTTTACCCACCATCATCACTACCTTGTTAAAAATATTTTATTGCTATCTTTTATTTTTAGATCACAGTTATTTCTCAATATATTGCTTCCCCTGCCTTGAATCCCACCCTCACAACAAAGAAAAATAGTTAAGCAAAACTGACTGAAAAATGATAAAAATGTATGCCATATTCTGTACCTATAGTCCCCCACTTCTCAACAAGGGAAGAAAAGTATATTTAATTTATCATTTGTTCTTTGGGTCCAAGGTTACCAGTACAATTAATTTGAATTCAGATATGTTTTGGTATTATTTTCATTGACATTATTGTAGTATGTATATTGTTCTCCTGGCTCTGCTATTTCATTCTTCATTGATGCATGTAAATCCTATACTATTTCTCTGAATTCTTCATATTCTTCTGGCATTGTAATATTCCACCAATATTCTCCCAGGAGCAACCAGGGAACCCCTTCTCACAATTCATGAGACCCTCCCCCCCAAGACAAATTCCGACACCCCCCCTTCAAAGTATTCCATAGGTCTGCACATGCTCAAAAACAGCTCATAAACTTGAAGTGATGTGTTAGTAGTCAACCAGGGGACTGGCTTCATCACTCAATTAGTTCAAAGATAAGGTATTTATTGAAATAACATTATAAGAAAAGAAGCAATGGAACATTTCCTTTGTTGACTTGGTAAGTTCTATCCCATAAATACTTACCATCAATAAGAAGGGTGGATATGAGTAAGGAGTAAACAAGGAGGAGTACATTTATAGGAAAAATGGGTTGCCAGAGCAGACACATTGTAGGGGCAACTCATTCCCCTAATACAATAGGGTCACCTGTCTGCTGGCTGCTGCTTCCTTCTAGTCTTCTACGATTGTTGCTTGTGAGTAGCAATTGCTTCATTCTTTGAACTCATACCCCCAGCACCTGGCTCAGTGCCTGGCACATAGCAGTCCATTAATAAGCGCTTCTTGAGTCATTGATGGATAGTCTGGTGGACTTGTCCACTGGTCACTGCTATTCAGTGTCAGGCATTATGCCCCTGGGAATTATAGTTGCAAAGTTTTCTTTCTGCTTCTACTCCCTGGCTTCATCTAGAATCCTTAGCTGATGGGCAATCTTTTCCCCAAGAAGAAGAATGAGGTATCACATCCACCTTTTTGTTAAAGGACCACTGGCTTATTTTACAGATGTTTTTGAAAGACAAAATCTTCACATATCTGTCCACTGAACTAGGAGAAACCTTCAGTGGTTTTGGTTCTTTTTTTTTCTCCATATAAGGGGAGTTCTGTCGGTTCTCAGAGTCTTGGCTGTAATAGATGTTTCCTCTCCAAAAGGACATTCCGCACCCCGGAGAGTTGTTTACAGGACACAGAGCTGCCAGGCAGCTAGCTAGCTAGCTAAGGAGCCTCTACAAGCTTCCATTTTTTTAAAAAACTCCACTTCTTGATTTCAAGGGGTAAGGGGTTATATCAGAAGCTGTACTATAGTTTAGGGTTAGAAATTCTTTGAAATTTAATGTGCAGATTAGCATTTGAACAATTAGTTTCATTGCAGAGATTCTTAATTTGGGGTCCACAGAAGGGATCCATGGATAAATTTCGGGGCAGGGGGTGCAAAGAGGGGAGGTGTCTGTGAACTTGGATAGGGAAAAAATTTAACATCTTTATTTTCGTTAACTTTTTACTGAAATTTAAGCATTTCCTTCAATTATTTTAAAACACTATTTTGAGAACAGGTCAATATGAAAAAAACTTAACATCTTTATTTTCGTTAACTTTTTACTGAAATTTAAGCATTTCCTTCAATTATTTTAAAACACTATTTTGAGAATAGGTCAATAGGTTCCACCAGACTGCCATCCGTAATACACTAAGGTTAAGAATCCCTTGTTTAAAGACAAAAACCCTTCCAGCAAACTGCTCAAAGCTCTGTGTCTGAAGCGCCTCTTCCCAGTTTTTCTCAAGCCTGAGATTTTTTTGGGAGGGGGATCTCCCATGCAAATTAATGGGAGAGAGAAAGGCAAGGCAGAGAAACCCAAATCTCTCTGTACCTTGGTTTCTTCATTTGTAAAATGGGGATAATGATATTTGCTCTACCTACCTCACAGGATTATGTGAGGAAAGAGTTTTGTAAATGTTAAAATGTCATATAAATGTGAGTTATTATTGCCATTTCCTAGCTCCATCTTGGGACATCTGTTCACTTTCTTTTCTATATCCTAACTCTGCCATTTTACCTGCTTAATTAATATGCCAGCTGGGGTGGACTACATCCTGGGTTCCTCTGTCAGGAGCAGTCAATCAACAAACACTTTAGGCAACTACCCAGTGGAGAGCAAGAGTTTAAGCATTGGCCATAGGAAAGAAGCTGCCACCATTATCTCTTCTATCAACAAAACTGCTTCCAACTCTTCATGACCCCATGGACCACACTATGCATGGGGTTTTCTTGGCAAAGACAGTAGAGTGCTTTGCCATTTCCTTCTCCAGCAGGTTAAGGCAAACAGAAGTTAAGTGACTTGCCCAGGGTCACACAGCTAGAAGGTGTCTGAAGCTGGATTTGAAGGCCCAGTGCTCTATCCACTGGGTCATCTAGCTGCTCCTCTGCTACCTCCATTTACAGGCAGCTTGGCAAAACGAGAGCACTGGACTTGGAGTCAGAAAGCCCTGGGTTCAAATCCTGCCTCAGACATTTATTAGCTGTGTGAATGTAGACACATTAATCAAACTCTCTGAGCCTTAGTTCCTTTATCTGGAATAATAATAACTGAAGTATCTAATTCACTGGGTTGTTCTTAGTATCGAATGAGTCATGTATACAAAATACATCACCATCATTAAAGTGCTATATAAATTATAAATGTAAGTTATTATTCCCCATAGCTATTATCCTATGGAGTTGGGTAGTGTTAGTTAGTGGTGAAGACCACCTCTTTTAAATCCCTTAATAACCTGGTTCCATCCTACTTTTCTAGTCTTCTTGTACCTTACTACCCTCCACTCTGTGATCCAGTCACACGGACCTCTTTGTTGCTCCTAGAACACACCACTCCATGTCTCTACCCTGGGCATTTGCACTGACTGCTGTCCTCCATGCCTCGATTGCTTCTCCTCCTCCTCCTCATCTCTGCCTCTTGGCTTCCCTGGTTTCCTTCAATATCAGCTGAAATCCCACCTTCTGCAAAGAGCCTGTTCATGCTAGCTCTTTCCCCTCCGTGATTAATCATAGCTAATGTTTGTTTGTACATAGCTGCTACGTTGTTTGCCCCATTAGAGTGCAAGCCTCCTGAGGGTAGTGACTGTCTTTTGCCTCTTTCTGTATCCCCCAGCACTCAGCTCAGTGCCTGGTACATCATAGGCAATAGCCTACTGTAATAAATGTTTATTGAGTTGAATGTCATCTCTTCCATTAGACTGTAAGATCCTTGGGGGCAGGGAATGTTTTTTGCCTGTCTTTTTATCCCCATCCTTTAGCACAGAGTCTAGCATGTAGTGTTATTGTTGTTGTTCATCCTTCATTTTCAAAGAGGACCAATGACATCACAGGGTGATGTCTTGACTTGCATATGACTTGGGTTTAAGTGAGGAAGAATGGTGCAAAGTCATCAGCCTCACTCTCTCTTTCAGAATCATTAAAGTCCAGTGGCAGGACAAAGGTCAAGACGACTGGTGATGGCCCAAGATGCGGTGGGTGACCTTGGCATCTTTGATGTCTAACCAAACTCTAGGGGCTTCCCAAAGCCTGTTTCAGCCACCTTCAGGGCCATTGGAACAAGTTGTTCCATACACCATTGGTGTCCACTTGTCACCAAACTCTCACCGTGGCTCCAAGAAGCTGTAGGCACTCAACAAATGCTTGCTGCTTGGCTTGAAGATGATCATAATCATAACCAAAATGTTCAAAACAGTAATAACTCCGACACCTGCGATATAGAAAATTCTTTGCAGTTTATACTTTAGCCTTTTCTATGGATTACAGGGTTTGTTGTATTTGGGACTCAGGTGTTCTTCAAAACCTTCAGTTTCTTCATCTCATACTCCTATATTACTTGCTCCATCATGCACGTTAGAATCATACATTTATCCATACATTTCAACATATTCACAAATAAGGTATATATATATATATATACATATATAGTATATATATACATATATACGTATATATATATGAAAAGAAGGAGGGAGGAGGGAGAGACAGAGAGAGGAGAGACAGAGACAAAGACAGAGAAACACAGAGAGAAAGACAGAGAGAGCGCGCACATTAGATTCAGGTTAAGGCCCCACCTTTATGAAAGATGAACAACAACAATAACACTACACAGTAGACACTGTGTTAAAGGATGGGGATAAAAAGACAGGCAAAAAAGGGCCCACATTCAAATCTCAGCTCTATGTTTACCATCTGGTATGGCTTTGGGCAAGTCATAACCATCCTGGGCCATTGTCACTTGTCTGACTTTTGTCCTGCCACTGGGCTTTGATGCCTCTGGAGGAGAGAGTAAGGCTGACAGCTTTGTGCAGCTCTGCCTCACTTAAATCCAATTCACACTCAAGTCAAGACATCACCCTGTGATTGTCATCGGTTCTCTTTGAAAATGAAGGATCAACAACAACCACCACCACAACAACCTTTCTGGATCTCTGTTTCTTTCTTTATAAAATGAGGGTTTGGATTACATGATGCCACAGTGGGCAGCTAGGTGGTACAGCTGGACCCAGGGTCAGGAAGACAAGCATTCAAATCTAGCCTCAGACTCTTATTACCTGTGGGACTTTGGGCAAATAATTTAACTTCTGCTTGCCTCCGTTTCCCCATCTGTAAAACCTAACTCACAGGGTTGTTGTGTGGGTTAAAGGAAATGATATTTGTAAAGTGTTTTGCAGACTTTAAAGTACTATACAAAAGCTAGCTATCATTGTTATCAATCATCATCATAGCTCCTTTCCAGTTCTGCCTCTATTCCTATGATCCATCTCCATTTCCAGGGGCTTTTAGATTCTACCTCAGGTTTGGAGAATTCTGAGTGAAGAAGAAGAGCAGTAGGGATACAGTGGAAAGAATTCTAGTCATAGAGTCGAAGGAATGGTGTTTAAATCCCCCATTTGCCAAATATCACCCATGTGACCTTGGGTAAGCCATCTCACCTCTGTGGGTAAGATGCTTCCTCTTCTACACGTCAGATCAGAGGCGTCCAAATCGGGATCCCTTCCTAGTGAGGCATTAACCAGATTAAAATCTAATTGAGAAATGTCTAACAAAATAAATAAGAATGCAATACCACAAAGATGATGTTAATTTGTTGTTTTCTAAGTCAATACACCAGTCTGAAGGGATCCACGTCCATTTGAATTTAACACTGCTGCACTAGACAACCTGTAAGGTGCTTGGCCAAAGATCCAAAGCTATGAAGCTTCAGTACTTAACTATAGTACATAATTATATGCCAGCAAAACTGAGAATTTCAAAGAAATGGAGGATTATAAAGATCTAAATACAACTAAACTGTAAATACAAATTATGAAATAGCCAAATTATAACAACATGAAAGAGGGTTCTTACACAATCCATTTTCAGAAGAGGAAATTGAATTAGCAATAAAAGAATTGGGGAGAGGCAGGATAGGAACTTGATCCAGATGGATTTACAGATGAATTTTATCAGATGTTTAAAGAACAATTAACACCTATGCTACAAAAATTACGTTCAAAAATGAGAGAGAAAATATTCTGTTGTGACTTTATGCTCAGAAGAGAACCTTCCAGAGAGAGTCTTTAAAGGACAAAACAAGGATCCGCCCTCCAGGGACTTTCTACTGTTCTGGACCACTCTGTTTGATTTCAGACAAGAACAATGAAGACACCTGGACTTACTAGTAAGGCTTTTCTCTTCAAGGAATAATAACTAGTTGATGACTAGTTGATGACCCTAACTAGTTGATGACCCAACCCCACAACATAGTCAACCTTTAATCCTGAGCTTCCTAGAATACAAGACCTCATAAACTCTGAGACAGTAATTTATGAGGAACTATCTATCTATGGTTCTTCTTGTCTCCCTTGACATTGTGACTGTTAAAATTTGCTGTGCTTTACTTTGTTTATTTTTATTGTCTTGAATTATATTAATCTAGGCCTTTAGATCATACATAATTTTATGTCTTTTAAAAATTTTTATTATATTTTTTCAATTAACAATCATTTATTTTATCCCTCTCCCAATTCCCCCTCCCCCTCCTGACTCCATTAAAAAAAGAAAGAAAAACAAAACCCTTGTAATAAGTACGCATAGCCAAGCAAAACAAATTCCCACATTGGCCATGTTCAAAAATGTATTGCTCATTCTGCATCTTGAATTCAAAACCTCTCCTTCAGGAATTGGGTGGTGCATTACTTCATCAGTCCTCTGGAATCCTGAAATCCTTTGACCATTTAATTAGTCAAAGTTCTTAAGTCTTTTAAAGTTGTTTGTGTCTATAATATTGTTGTTATTGTTAAAAGTGTTTTCCTGGTTCTATTTACTTCCCTATGCATCAGTTCATACAAGTCTTCCTAAATTTCTCTGAGATTGTTCCTTTCATGATTTCTTATAGTTGTTGTTTGTCCTTTGTTTTTGAAGAGGACCAATAGCATTATGGGTGATGTCTTGGCTTGAGTGTGAATTGGATTTAAGTGAAGCAGAGTTGCATAGTTTTCAGCTTCACTCTGTCTTCCAGAGTTATCAAAGCCTAATGGCAGTCAAGATGGCTGGTGATGACCTGGGATGCAGTGGATGACTTTGGCATCTTTGATGTCTGAACAAGCTCTAAGTGCTCCACGATACCTGCGTTAGCCGCTTTCTTGGCCATTGGAGTAAACTGTTCTCATCTGACCATTCTGTGGGAGGAAGTCTTCATGTGCTTGGGGTAGACACCCCCTTAAGTCATTGATGGGTTTGAGACTCCTCAGTTATCCCTAACCTGGTTTAGCCTATCTGGCAGTATGGTTTACTGGGATATGGCCCTGTGCATGCTACAGCTTCTTGGGGCCACAGTTAAGAGTTGGTTGAAAGGTAAACAACAAAGGTGACTGAGCAGCCCTGAAAAGGGCTCATCAAGCCCTCACACCAGAGGTACTAGTCCTCCTAGAACACCCCATACACCCCTTTCTTATGGTACAATAATATTCCATTGCATTCTATAATTATTTCAACCAGTTTTCAATAGATGTGTACCCCTTAGTTTCCACTTCCTTGCCACCACAAAAAGAGATGCCATAAATATTTTTGTACATATGGGTCCTTTCTTCTTTCTCAGAAGATCATAAAATTTAGAGCTGGAAAGAACCTTAGGGTTTATTTAGCCCAGTCTCTTCATTTTACACATGAAGAATCAGAGTTCCCTAGGGATGGAAGTATCTTTCCCAAGTCATATAGGTAGTTAGTGGTGGGGCCAGTAATTGAATCTATTTTTATGTCTCTAAATCCTGTGCTCTTCCTGATCCTCCCTCTTTCATGGTTCTAGGCTACTGCTGGTATAAGTGAAAAAGCACTAGAACCTGGGTTCAAATCCTGCTTCTGATGGGTACTACCTATGTGACCTTGAGCAACCTAATCACTCTGGATCTCAATTTCATTATCTGTAAAATAAAGTCATTAGCCTTGACTACTTCTAAGGTCTTTTCCAATTCTAGATCTATGATCCTAAGCCCTTCCTTAGGTACTGGATCTCTTCATTATTTTCTGTAGGCTCTAGTACCCTGAAAAGGACTCCAATGAAGGACAGCATCTTCTGAAGGCCAACTTCCCCCCAACAACTGTATCCCCTAGTTCCCATTCTTCCTCCTTTAGCTAGGTTCCCACATACCGATCAAAGCTGGTGAGCATGAACTCCACCTCACTTACTAGCTATGTGACCCAGGGCAAGTCATTTAGCTTTCCTTGGCCTTCTTTTCCTTATCTCTAAGATGAGGATGTTGTACTCGATGATCACTCAGATCCCTTTCAGGTCTAAATCTTTGATCCTCTAAGCAGGCCTGCGGATAAGCATGAAAGAAGGCCTTGAACCCATCCCGGGAATCCTTACTCTATGAAAGGCAGACTCAGCTGCCAGAAGCTGGAGGTGATGTTGTAGCCATCAGTGTTGGGCCCAAGCTATATGATGCCCCCCTCTCATCCCTGACACTGATGGATCATTCTGTTCCCTCTTTCATCAGGTTGGAGTTTCAGGTTCTGCACTAACGAGGCCTCCCAGGTGGGCTAGAAACACTGATTAAGATAGATAGAGTGAAAGCCAGTCCATTAAATTGTTAATAAAGAATATTACACACATACCTTAATCTGCAGCTAGCCTGACACTTTATAAAGTACATTAGGATGTAATCCAATTGAAACCACAATATCGAGAACATCTTATCTCATCACAAATTGAAATTATATCATATTCCTCATTTCTTAAATTAAAAAGCTAAAACCTTTTAGTTTGCTCTCATATGCTTGTGTAAAACTTAATCAGCGGCTTTAACAACATTATTTTTCAATATGGGCCATTTCTGTTCTCATTTATTTACAAGAGAGAACTTCCTGGTAGAGGAGGTGATTCAATTTGTTGGAGGATACATCAAGCACTTATGGATCAAGCAAAGATTGATTGATTATTTATGGTGTTATCTGGCCTGGAGGAGCCAGGCTCTCCTTCCACCTAATGCACTGCTTGTCCCTTCAACATCCTTATCTATCCACATTTGGCTCCACTCTGAAGGATGAGAAGGAAAAGAAAGAAAGAAACCGTAGTGAGCTCAGAAAGGGTGAAGATGATGAATCTAGCTCAGGAGCACTGGGTTGCTCGGAAAACTTTGATAGACACTCAGCCAACCAGGAGCATAATCAATAATCATCTATCAATCAATCAGCATTTATTGAGCAAAGCACTGGGGAGTTACCAAGATGAAGAAGTCACCATTCCCACCTCTAGGTACTACTTATGATCTACCTGGGGGATGCAACACATCTATATACAAAAAAAGTAAATAACAACAATAACAACACAAGGCAGTGTGTGTCAACTCTGAAGGGATCTCCTCGGAGATGCCTCTTTTGACCCTTCCCCGTCCTCCATTTTTAGGCCTCTGTCCTCATATTATCCACTATTCATTTATCTGTGGACAAGTTTATTCCCCTCTCTCTCCCTAGTAGAATATAAGATTCTTGAGGACAGAGCCTTTTTTTTTCTTAGCGGCTCCAATGCCTATCATGGTACCTCACACATAGAGTCACTAAAATGTTTGCTGAAATGAAATTAAGTGTACCTCCTGACATGGAGCGGATGGACTGGCGCAGAAGGATACAAACAACCTTGGACATAGTCAATGTGGGAATTTATTTTGCTTGACTGTATATTTGTTAGAAGGATTTTGTTTTTCTTTTGTTCCTTTCTCAATGAGGGTGTGGGTGAGTGGGAGGGAGAGGAAATAAATGCTCTTAATTTAAAAAAAAAAATTAAGTGTACAGAAGGGGCCAAAAATGAGTGACTTAGACAGCAAGTGCCTAGGAATTCAGAGGAAGAAGAGATCATAGTGGCGTGGGGTAGCCAGGAATGGTTTCACAGAAGGTGAGACTAGAACTTGGCTTGGAAATAGATGGTGTCCAAAGAGGGGGAAAAGAACAGGATGGCATTCCAAGTGGGGCAAATTTACAAAGGTGCAGAGTCTGGGGAAACATAAGGTATGCTTAGGAAATGCTAAATGGCAGATTAATTTGGCTTTGCAGAGGGAGTTAAGGCTGAAAAGTTAGGGTAGTACCAGATTAAAAAAAACTTTAATAATATTTTATTTTTTCTCAATTGCATACAAATACAATTTTTAACATTCATTTTAAAAAATTTTGACGTCCAAATTCTTTTCCCTCCCCCCCGAGACA
>NW_020954585.1:52986874-52987685 GCF_900497805.2 Vombatus ursinus
AGTACCAGATTGTGTGTTTGTGTGTGTGTGTGTGTGTGTGTGTGTGTGTGTGTGTGTGTGTAGAGGCTTTGAGGCAACAGCGAGGAGGGAGACTCTTTTACTAGCCTAAGGAGTTTGGACTTTGTCCCAAAGGTGACAGGGAGACATTTGAGGTGATCAGAAACATCACCAGCAACTCCTGCTTTTGTCAAGAGCTTCCTTCCCTGAGTGTGTTTGACTAGGGTACAATGGAGAGCTACTAAATAAGGAACACATGATGGTTCTGTTCTCAAGAAGCATCTACTTAAAATAGGTGGAGAGTGTAGACAGGTTGACAAATATTACTGTAAAAATATTCCTGCATCCCAGAGCACATAAGATGGCATGTACATTGTTTCTCTATATCCTGGTCAGTGTCCATCAGTCAGAAGATTTGAAGGTTGCATCTTTGTTAATATTTCTGATTTGAGATTAATGGGTTCCTTTAACTGGTGCCTAATATACCCAGAGGGGCTCAGTAGCCATTCCATCCAGTCTCCTGAATTGTCGCTACGTTGGTCCATGCCTTCATCATCTCTCCCCTGGAAGGCATCCTACTCACTAGTCTCTCCAATGCTAGTATGTCTCCATCTTCACTCTCACTCTTGATTCATTTTGCATGGGCTGTCAGATTCATTTTCTTAATGCACAATTCTGATCAAGTTCTTTTCCTTCCCAAGGACCTACCATGCCTCCTTATTGCCAATAGTCTAAATTCTTCCCTGGCTTTCTTGGCCCTCCATTTTTTTCTCACTCATATTTCCAGCCTCAGGCTCAGGGTTCTGTGCTTGTG
>NW_020954585.1:52987729-52990256 GCF_900497805.2 Vombatus ursinus
CTCTCTCTCTCTCTCTCTCTCTCTCTCCCTCTTTCTCTCTCTCTCTCCCCCTCCCCCCTGCCTCTCTCTCTCATGCTCTTGGATGAAACAGGCAGGCCCTGCTTAGTCCTGGATGTGGGTGGCTAAGATTAGACCCCAGCAATTTCTAGGTTTGGGATCCAGCTCCCAGTGACTCATCTGGGGTTCTGGCCTTGGCTGCTTCTATGTGCACAGATCCAAAACCGAGCTGGCTCCCTCCCTGGCAGTGAGCCTGATGGGCCCCAGATGTTGCTGGTTGTGTTGGTAGCAGACCTTCTGTAAGATCCCACTCTTTTGCTTCCTAGGTGCTGCCCTGATCCTTTCTCTTGCTCAAGCTTGGTTTTCCTGGGTGTTCTTCTCTCCCTGTTTCCTGCTGTGCACTGGGTAGGGGGTGTGAGAGGAGTGGGTGTTGCTCTGGCAAATCTGTTCACCTTCTAACTACCCTGGCTTATAATAGCTAATATTTATATAGCACCTACTATGTGCCAGGTGCGATGCTAAGTGCTTTACAATTATTATTTCATTAGATCATCACAATGACCTTGGGAGATAGGTGCTACTATTGCCCTTATCTTACAGATGAGGAAAGTGCAGCAAACAGCTGAACTCAGGTCTTCCTGACTCCCTTAGGGTAGCTAGTTGGCTTAGTGGATAGAACGCTGGGTCTGGAGTCAGGAATTTTCCGAGTTCAAATCCAACTTCAGACATTTGCTAGCTGTGTGACCCTAGGTAAGTCACTTCACCCCTGTTTGTCTCAGTTTCCTTGTCTGTAAAATGAGCTGGAGAAGGAAATGGTGAGAAAACCCCAAATGAGCTCGTGAAGAGTCAGATATGACTGAACAACAACTTCCTGACTCCAGGCCTGGTGTTACTGGGACATTTATTGGGGATTTGGGGATCCTGAAGCCCCTAACATTGTTGTCATCTTTCCCCCAGTCTCCCACACCTCCATTTATTTCCAGCCTATTTATTAAATTAAATTTAATAAGCATTTTTAATCACCTGTTATGTACCAGGCCTTGGACTGGGGATACAAATACAAAACCATGTAGTCCTGCCCTCAGTGAGCTTATGTTCTAATGCAAGTAAACAACACATAAACAGATAAATCAATAAAAAACATATACCAAGAAAATGTTAAGTGAGCTCTAGGTAGAGAGAGAATTGAAAAGAGAAGGCATCAGGGATGCAGTCTTAAAGGAATTTAGGGATTTCAAGAGGCTCAGGTGAGAATGAACAGCGCACCAGGCATGGGGGCTCAGCCTGGGAAAGGCCTTGGAGATGGAAAAAGAAATGTTTTGTGCAGGGATCCAGAAGTAGCCCACTTTGGCTGAAACATTGAATATGTGCAGGGGAATAATAGAAGTAAGTTGGAAATAGAGGTTACAGTCAGATTGATAAGGGCTTCAAATGGCAAACAAAGGAGTTTATATTTTATCTCTCTTATCTAGAAGTTCTAAGTGGCACAGTGGATAACATGCTGAGCCTGGAGTCAGGAAGACTTGAGTTGCAGCCTCAGACATTACCAGCTGTGTGACCCTGGGCAAGTCACTCAACCCTGTTTGTCTTAGCTCCTCAGTGAGATGAAGGAAATTACAAACTACTCCAGTTTCTTTGCCAAGAAAAACCTAAATGGGGTGTTGAAGAGTTGGACATGACTGAAAAACAACTGAACAATAACATAACTTTTATTTCTAAATGTACTACTTTCCCTTCCTTACCCAGGGAGTCATCCCTTGTAACACAGAATAAAAAAGAAAAGCTGTGTGACCCAGGTCAAGTCACTTAACCTTTCTGAGTCTCAGTTTGCTCCTCAGTAAAATCGGGATAATAATAGCACCCACTTGTTTGGGTCGTCACAAGGAGTTGTAAACTTTTGATTAGAATGTTTCCCACCTGGTAGACTTTCCTACTCTTTTTTAATACCTCTACTTAAGATACAGACATGGCCTCCAGGAGAAAGAAGAACTCAGAAATCCTAGTTTTGTCTGACTTTATGATCTAGAGTCAATAACATCACCTTTATTTCTAAATACATTCCTTTCCTGTCCTTACCCAGAGAGTCATCCTTTGTAACACAGAATAAAAAAGAAAAACAAAAGAAGCCAGTTCAGTAAAACTAACCAACCATCAGTAGAGTCTGACAGTGTTCAACACTCGTAGTCCCCTACTTCTGCAAAGAAGTAAGGCACATTTTCTGTTTAGGGCCAGGCTTGATAAAGAACAAAACAAAACAAAAAACATTGTAATATATATGGTACATATTTATATATACATAATATTGTAATATGTGTATTGTTTTTCCTGTTTCTATTTTCCTTCACCCTGTATCAGTTCATAAGTCTTCCCATACTTCTCTGAATTACTCAAAAGGATAAGTTCTTAGAGTACAGTAATATTCCAGCACATTCATGGATCACCATTTTATTATTTAGCCATCATGTTTATCTTTCTCTTCATTCCTTCCTTCCTTCCTTCCTTTCTTTTTCTTTCTTCCTTCCTTCCTTTC
>NW_020954585.1:52990306-52997614 GCF_900497805.2 Vombatus ursinus
TTTCTTTCTTTCTTTCTTTCTTTCTTTCTTTCTTTCTTTCTTTCTTTCTTTCCTTCCCATTTCCCAATCAGTGGGCCCTAAATTTTTCAACCAATTCAAGCCCAGATTTAATGGAGAGATGATGAAGAAAGGAACAGACATACATATAACTCCAGAATCAGAATGTTAGTGTTGGAAAAGATCTTTGGAGTTCATATGTTTTAATTTTCTCAAGAGAAGAAACGTGAGGTCCAATGAAGTCTAGGAATTTACCTAAGGTCCTACAGATAGCCAGTCAATCAGTTAACTAGCATTTACTACTATGTACCAGGCACTGTGCTAAGTGATGGGGAAACAAAGAAAGGCAAAAAACAGTCCCTGCCCTCAAAGAGCTTACAGTCCAATGGGGAAGACAATATGTAAACAACTATCTACAAGCCAGATTCAGACAGGATAAATTGGGGGCAGTCTCAGAGGGAAGGCAGTAAAGTCAGGAGGACTGAGAAAGACTTCTTACAGAAGGTGGGGCTTGAAGAAGTCAAGACTGGCCCTAATGAGAAAATGTGCCTCCCTTCTTTGCAGAAGTAGGGGACTATGAGTGCTGAACACTATTGAACTCTGCTGATGTGTTGGTTAGTTTTACTAAGCTACCTTATTTTCACTTTCTTTTTCAAGCTGAGACTTGAAGGAAGTCAGATCTGCTCACTCAGACCAAGGCTCTTCCCACTGTACCATCCAGTCCTACCTTGTTGTTGTTGTTACTGGTCTTTCATTCTTGAAGGGGACCGAAGACATCAGTTTTTGAGTGAATTGTATATAAGTGAGGCAGAGTTGTACAAAGTCATCATCCTCACTCTCTCCTCTAGACTCATTGAAGTCCAGTGGCAAGACAAAGGTCAAGACGATGGTGATGGCATAGGATGTAATGGCTGACCTAAATTAAGGTCTCAGTTCATGTGCCTTGAGCATTCCACAGAGGAGCAGCTCCATATTAGGGTACAAAAACCATATGAGAACTCACAGACCACTGTGGCCTACAGCAGTGCTTCTTAAATTGTGGGTCGCGACCCCATATAGGGTCACAAAAAATTTGGCAACATTAAAAGGTTTCTGAATGTACAACAACCATAAATTAATTAAAAATCAAATAAATAATGAATCTGAGGTGTTTCTGGCAGCACCTGCCCCTGTTGCATTGCAACTTCACTGGAACCTTAGTTCTGAACACAAAGCATGTGCACTTTGTACTATGCATGCCTTCAGGGCTCACAACACCAACAAAAGCCACCAAAATGCAAGCAGGTCGTCTCAAGTGGAAAAAGTTTAAGCCTCCCTGGCCTAGAGTCCCTGCTCAGCCCTTCTTAGACCCCTTTCTCACTTACCAATAATTGTTTCACTCTGCAACAAGGGAAGACTCACAGGGCTAGCCTCAAGATCAAAGGGCCTACCACCAGGAAAGCTGGTATCTCTTAGTAGCTCTGATGCCCAGGCTGATGTTAGCCACTAATAAACCTGAAGCACAAGGGGAACTTCCCAGTGTCTTCCAAGTTCTCTTACATTGCTTTCCGGCTATGCTAACAGACTGGATGACTTCAACCTACCTGCTCAAAGTCTCACTTCCTCTCCAAAGCCTTCCCTGATTGCTCTTGTCTTCAATGATGAAGCTTTTCTCTGAACGCTAATAGTTAACATCTGCACAATGGAGCAGCCTGTTTTCTACTGTTCACTACTTGTTTTGTGTGTGTTCATATTGCCTCCCAATCTAGACTGGAAACTCCTTGAAGGCAGGAAACACGTACCTGGCAAGACACAACTGTAAATGCTCCACAAATCATCTTTAATTGATTCATCTAGTCTCATTGTTGTTCCATCTTCCGACTTTTTGTGACCTCATCTGGGGTTTTCTTAGCAAAGATGCTGGAGTGGTTTGCCATTTCCTTTTCCAGCTCATTTTACAGATCAGGAAACGGAGGCAAACAGGATTAAGTGGCCTGCCCAGGGTCACACAGCTAGTAAGTGTCTGAAGTCAAATTTGAACACAGGAAGATGAGTCTTCCTGACTTCAGACTTGGCGCTCTATCCACTGTACCACCTAGCTGTCCTCATCTAGTCTCAGTCCCTGATAATTGATGATTGAGGCCCTTACAGGTTCTCAGGGTCAGCATTCTGAACATCTGATTTAAATCTTACCTCTGCCTATTTACTACTTGTGTGATTTGAGGGAGGTTAGATCATCTCCCTGGGCCTCAGTTTCTTCATCTGTAAAATAAGGGGATTGGACTAGAACCTAGTCACTTTTTCAGAGATTCTTAATGTGGAGTCTATGAATTGATCTTTTATTTCTTAATATTTTGATATTTGGCATTTTGATATAACTGGTTGCCTTTGTAATCTTATGTATTTATTTTATGCATTTAAAAACATCATTCCTAGAAATGGTTCTCAGGCTTTACCAGATGCTCAAAAAGGTCCCTGCCACAAAAAAGGCTAAGAACTCTTGTACTGCATGAACTCTGAGTTCCCTTCCATCTCTCCACCTATGATCCTAACATCTCTCTTTTTGTGATCTCATCAGTTTCCATACGTTCAATTGAAATCTCTCTGCAGCCGATTCTCAGATTCATAATCTGTTTCTTCCTGTTGAAAATAATTTGCATTTACTTTGTATATATTTTGTGTTGACTCACTTGTGTACTTGTCTGCCTCCAGTAGTATGTAAACTTCCTGAAGGCAGAGACTGCTCTCATTTTTGTCTTTATATCTTCAAAGTCTAGCAAGGTGCCTGGCACATAGTAGATGCTCTATAAATACTTGCTGAATTGGATTTAATTAAATCAGAAAAAAGATTCAGTTGTATTTACAAGGCTGGTCTCACTAAAGGACTCATCCCTGTGGACTACAGTACTTGATGAAGGCTTCACGGAGAGTATAGGACTTCAGGGGGACCTCAAAGGATACAATTTGTTTAATTACAAAAGGAGTGGGAGAGACATTCCAGATGATACAGCTGATGATGGAAGATTCAATTCCCAGAGTTCCAAATCTCCCCATTCATCATCTCCAAGGCCTTCAATTGGAGAGGGAAACAATTTGCTCAAATCCCAAACAATAATGAACAAAGACACGAAAGCCAGAAAGAAAGCTAATGCATTTTGGAGATTTTTCAAAAGGCAGGGTTGGAACAAAAAGGGTTTTCTGTTCAATCTCAGCTTTGTAGAAAAATGTAATTACCCATAATGCCACATTCCATGAATATTTTGGTTAAAAAAGTTTTGCTGTACTTTGGATACAAAATGAAGTTTTATATTAAATTATTTAAATAGTTATGGTACTTATCTACACAGTCAAATGCTTCCATCTTAATAGAATTGCAAACTTGATAAGTTTATAGGGAGGTAAAATTTTATTGGGGGCTTTAAGGATATCTTCCTAGGGTATGTGTGGGTATGGGGGTGACATAGCCATTGGCACTTGAGAGGACTGACGACCTCTCCTGGGCATGGGTACTTATTGACCAATCATTTCCATTTCATTGACAATAATCATAACTGGCATTTCTGTAGCATTTTACTCTTGATATTGAGCTTCACAAGAACTTGGTGAAGTAGGTGATACACATATTATCACCCATAGTTTACAGGGACTCAGGGACATTAAGTGAATTGCCCTTAGCCACACAACTAGTAAGTGTTGGGATAAGACTTGGAGGGAGGTCTTCCTGACTATCATGTCAGATCCCTGTTCACTACATCACATTGCAGATGAATGGTTAGGTCTCAATGAATGAGGATGATTTTGTTTGCCTGGGCTATTGTGAGTTAGAACCACCTTTCTGCACTGAGTTTATCTATAAAAGGTAACTATCACACCTGTGGGCTTTTGGTGGGGGGGAGATCTGAAGAGAACTGAGAACAGAGACTTGAGCACAGGTTTTCAATCCTGGGGTGAGTGAGTGTGAGGAGATGAGGGCTCTTCATTGGCATAACCCTTCAGAGACTTAGCATTTCCCCTCAGCCCCAGCAATGGCAGCTAATAGAGAGGCCAGTGGGACAGTGGTAGGAGTTCTTAGGCCCAACCATGCAGGTGCAGTGGTGTAACTAAACACTGTACTCATAAAATGGCAACTATGGAAGAAAGAACCATGTGTCCAAATGATAGAAATTCCTGAACTCTAGACTTCCGGAGAAATATCAGGAATTCTTACACTGAGTCTTGAGCCTATGGCCCTGGAGCTGGAGGAGCAGCTTGGGGCTGGTTTTTTTATTTTTTAATATTTTGATAAGTGACATTTCAACATAGTTGGTTTCCTTTGTAATCCTATGTATTTTATACCTGAGCAAAAACTTGAGCACTTTATTTTGCTACTACACTGAGTTAGATAGCATAGGTCTAATGGGAAAGGGGGCTGCCTCTCTAGCAATTCCAATTTCATTTTCCTTTTGATGGGAGTTTAAACCATAGGATGGCACCACAAGTTTGGAAAACTGTAGAAGTTTTGGGGAGCGGGGAAAAAAGGAGAGGAAGAGGTAGGATTCACCATAGGGAAGAGAATTATATTGACTGTGTTCTAGTCAGTCCTTTTTATTTTGTGCATTTTGCCTATGTGGTATAAGAAAGGATGTCTCATACTGGATATGCATTGTTACCTTAAGTGCTTGCAGAGAAGCTGGGTCTTCTTTTACTTACAACCTGGAAACCTAGCTATAAATCACATTATAGACTTCTTGGAGACTATTCTGGGTGGAAGAAAAATCTATCAAGGAAATAGGATTTTTGGAGAAGACTCCAAAATGCACTAGGTTCATATGGTGTAGTGGATGGAGTACTGGACCTGGAATCAGCAAGTTCTAAGTTAAAATCCTGCCTCAGATACTTACTATCTGCATGACCCTGGACAAGTCAATTGTCTGCCTTAGTTTGCTCATCTGTAAAATGGGGATAATAATAGTAACTATGTCATAGCATTTCTGTGCGTCTCAAATGAGATAATGCTTTGCAAATTTTGAAGTGCTATACAAATTCTCGTTGTTGTTGTTGTTATTGTTATATAAACCCAGAGTTTGAGGTTCTGGGAAATAAGGTTGTTTTAATATTTTATATTTTGTTAATCTGTCTAGGTGGTAACAACTTTCTCCCTTAGATCTCACATAGCATTATGTTATGTTTTTCTCTAGTGCTCTGAATATTGATTATTTTGCATTATATGTTGGATTAATAAGTGGAATTATAACTTTGAAATGGTTTCTGACTTTTAAAAATGATAATTCATAGACCATTAGAGCTGGAAAGGAAGTTTGAGATCATCTAGTACAACTCCCTCATTTTACAAATAAGGCAACTGAGACTAGTAGAGGAGAAATAATTTGCTCATGGTCACACAACTAGGAAATGACAGGATTGACCTCCAGCCCAGTCTTCTGATTCCAATCCCAGAGTCCTTTTCATTACACAAAGTTATGATTGATTTGGTCAATGATCAAATTTGTCCTTAGTCATTTCTATCTGTCATCCTTCTTTTAAAAATCAGTGGTAGGGCTGCTAGATGGTGCAGTGGATAGAGCATCGGCCCTGGATTCAGGAGGACCTGCGTTCAAATTCGGCCTCAGACACATAACACTTACTAGCTGTGTGACCCTGGGCAAGTCACTTAAGCCCATTGCCTAACCAAAAAAACCAAAAACAACAAAATAAAAATCAGTGGTGACCCAGGGTAAGGGTGATGGTGGTGGTGGCAGTGCTAGAAGCTGCTGACGGAGAGGTAGGTGGACTTGGATGGGATGGGTGGGGGGGAGATGGGACTTAATTTCTGATTCTAAGAACTGAATCTTATGATGTCTCTTTCCCTTAGGTGGTGCAATGCCAGACCTGGGACTTCGATGCCCCAAATAGCTTCTTGCCCTTTCCCACAGTCATCCTCTGAGAAATTAATTTGATATTTGAACATATTGTCTTCTTCACCACCCTCAGATCATGTTGACATGTGAAATGATGAGTAGGGATGCTTGAGATTAGCCTCACTCCAGATACTCTTCCCACTAGACAGGAGGGAGTTAATTATGATGTAGTTGGATTGTTGTATTCATTCAGAGAGGTCATGGTATAAAGGATAGAATGCCCAACTTGATGTTAGAAGATCTTGGTTTGAGTCTTCGCTTTGCCACTTCACACCATAGGATCTTAGGTTTAAATAGTGAATCAATAAATATTTATTAAGCTCCTACTACTATATGTCAGGCACTGTACTAAATGCAGAGGATACCAAAAAAGGGCAAAAACACAGTGTCTGCCCTCAAGGAGTTTACAATCTAAAGAGGGAGACAACTTGCAAACAAATAAATACAAACAAAGCTGTATACAGGATGAATAAGAATTATCAAAAGGAAGGCATTCAAATTAAGAGAGATCGAGGAATCTAGGAAAAGATGGGATTTTAGCTGGGATTGAAAGGAGGTCAGGGAGGTCAGTAGTCAGAGATGAGGAGGAAGAGGATCTCAAACATTGGGGACAGGTAGAGACAATGCCCTGAGCCAAGAAGCCAGTGTTGATGGATCAAAGAGTATGCATGATGGGTGGGTGGGGTATGGTGTAAGAAAACTGGAAAGATAGGAGGGGGCTAGGTTATGAAGCGCTTTGAATTCTAAACACAGCATTTTGTATTTGATCCTAGAGACAATAGGGAGCCATTGGAGTTTCTTGAGTAGGGGAAGGTGGCATGATGGGACCTGCACTTTAGGAAAATCACTTTGGTGGCTAAATGGAGGATGGATCAGAGTGGGGAGAGACGGTCAATAAACACTTATTAAGTGTCTACTATGGGGCAGCTGGGTAGTGCATGGAAAGAGTGGAGGGCCTGGAGTGGGGAAAACTCATCTTCCTGAGCTCAAATATGGTCTCAGATACTTCCTAGCTGTGTGACCCTGGGCAAGTCACTTAACCTCTGTCTGCCTCAGTTTCCTCAACTGTAAAATGGGGAAAACAGCAGCACTTTCCTCTCAGGGTTGTTGTGAAGATCAAATGAAATAATATTTGTAAAGTAATTAGTGCACTGCCTGGCGCACAATAGATACCTGATAAATATTTGTTTCCTTTTTTACTTGAGGCCAAGGTTAGATATTATTATCTAACAACATTCAGTTCCAATGTTGTTGTCATTCTTTTAATTTACATTGTTGCAGTCCTTGTGCATTTTTGGGGGCTTACTTCCCTTTGCATCAGTTCATATAATTGCTTCTCTGTATTCTTCATGTTCGTTATTATTATTTACAGTGTGATAATATTCCATTACATTCCTTAACCAATGATCATCTCCTTTGTTTCTTTTCTTGGCTA
>NW_020954585.1:52997706-52997771 GCF_900497805.2 Vombatus ursinus
TTTCTTTCTTTCTTTCTTTCTTTCTTTCTTTCTTTCTTTCTTTTTCTTTCTTTCTTTCTTAATAG
>NW_020954585.1:52997873-53013368 GCF_900497805.2 Vombatus ursinus
ATTTTATTTTTTCCAATTACACATAAAGACAATTTTTAACATTCATTTTTTATAAGATTTTTGAGTTCCAAATTTTCTCCCTCTCTCCTTCCCCTCCCCAAGATGGCAAGCAATCTGATATAGGTTATACATGTGCAATCATGAAAACATATTTCCACATTAGTCATGTTGTGAAAGAAGAAGCAGAACAAAAGGAAAAAAACCACTAAAAAACAAAGAAAGTGAAAATAGGATGCTTTGATCTGCATTCAGACTCCATAGTTACTTCTCTAGATGTGGGTAGCATTTTCCATCATCAGTTTTTTGGAACTGTCTTTGTATTGCTGAAAAGAGCTAGGTCATCATAGTTGATCATTGCACAATGTTGCTATTACTACATACAATGTTCTCCTGGTTCTAGGTAAGTCCTAAGTAGTTAAGTTTTACAATCCCACGAGCTATCAAAGTGTTATACTGGAAAGAACAATAGATTTGTAGTCAGGACATCTGGGTTGAAATACTGGCTCTCCTACTGACAGGGTGACCTTGGGTGAATCACCTCAGTTTCCTCAACTGTAAAATGAAGGGGTTGGATTAAAATGGCCTCTAAAGTCTTTACTAGCTCTGAATCTATGATTCTACATTCTTGTAACCCACTGATAGCGTGTAATTCAGCCTTTATCTTTGCCTCTTCGGGGATTCCCATTCTGAGATGGTGGAAAGGCTGAGAGAAAGCTTTCCTTTAAAAAGGTCCCAGAAAGGCTCCAATGGAGTCATGGGCTAAATTTCTTATTGACTGGATGGAAAAATTGAGGTGCCAAGAGAAGACCCCCAATGGATGCAGCTTTTTTTCGTCTCTCTGTTGGAAACTATGGTCACTATTGTTTAAGGCTGGGAGTTTCTCGTACTGGTAAATATTTAAGAATTGGCTGTCTGGGGGAAAATAAATGTACTCAGGACACACTTGTAAATTTAATCTGCATTATTGACGTTTTCTCCATCATTTTCCTAAGTTTAGACAATCAACAAAACAATAAATCAAGCCTCCATTCGTAGCATTTGCTAATTTCCAAGGTGTAAATGCTCGAAGTGAAAATTTAAGAATCAGTTCTTATGAGCTGTTTTGAACTGGGTCCAGCACATCCCTAGCTGGAAGTCAGAATGCCTGTCCATGTTCTTTCATTTTGTTTGGATTTTCATATATTGACTATTGTTTGAAATGAGTGGAAAGGTCATCAACAGAAAGTTAATGATCCTCTTGTTATATGGAGATTTTTTTGTTGTTGTTGTAAGGAAATTTGGCCTTCTATTTCTTTTGGATTATCTGTACTCTTTGGTTTTGGTCTATACAGTTGCTTTTATATTCAAGGTCCTCTATAATTTGATGTCTACTTTTGCAGCCTTTATCTCTCCCCAGCTCCTTGACACTCAGCCTATCTGGTATCCCCAGCCATGGCTAGTATTTTTCAACCCTCTGCTTTTGCTAAAGAAGTATTGTGTAGTGGAGACACCTGGGTTCTAGCTCTGGGTCTGATCTTTATGAACCAAGTCCTTTCAATTCTGTGACCCTTAGTTGCTAGTAGGATGAAGAGAATAACATGTCTACTATTTAGCTCAGAGGGTTGTGGTGAGTTAAGACCTTCATACAACCTTAACATGCTACATAAATAGAAGTAATTATAATTACACCTTTTCCTCTAACTCAGGTGCCCCCCCATTCAAATGTCATCCATCCTTCAAAGTTCAACCCAAATCACATAACCTCCATGAAATTTTCCCTGACCATAATGATCTCTTTTCTTCCCCAATCCCCAACTATACGCCTTATTAGCTGCACCATTCATTTGGCACTTTGCCTATGCTCCCTTTAGCTGGTAATTGCCTTTCATTTGTCAATTACCTTTCATGCATGTCTTAATTTCCCAAATACATGTAAACTCCTTGAGGGTAGGAACTATATAGGCTCTTGTGCAGCCAGTACCTAGTACACAGTAAGGGCTCAATTAATAGCATTAGTTGACTAATGGATTTATTATTTGGGGATTATTTATACTTCTTCCCTCCATTAGTATGGAATATTTTGTTCAATTGGATTTAATTCAGTTTAACAACAACAAAAAATTATGTGCTTACTTTGTAAGTGCTAGGATTGGGGCTATAAAGATGAAAAAAAATGATAGCTATTTAACCTCCCAATGCCACAGGCAATTCTCTTAGACTTTAAGTCAGTGCTGATTTACTTTGAGAAAGTTCCCTATTCCTATAAAACCACAGGGCTGGTTTAAAAATATAATGGAGTACCTGCCCTCAAGGTGCTTAAAATCTGAAAGGGAAGATTAAATATGTAAGTCAGTTAGTATGATATAAGGCAGGATGTAGTAAGTACAAACAAGAATTCAGGCAAATTTGAATTTGAAAATTTGAAAAAACTTTGGAATGAGACATAACTTTCACTAGGTGGGGGTGGGAGTGGATGCATCATCATTGGAAGGTTGTATGGGTAAGGTGGCAGCAGAGCTGGACCTTGAAGGAAGAGAAGTATTTCAAAAGGCAGAGATGGGGAGGGAATCTCTTGTTCTCCACATGCGGGAGGGATGCACAGGGGCAGGCAGAAGAGGGTTATGGCTACTACTCCAGTTAGGCTGTAGTGAAGATCAGAGGTGTCAAACATGGGGTTGGCAACACTCCCCAGGGTGACCTGAATCAAACTAAAATGTAATTGTGAAATATTTAGCAAAATAAATAAAAATACAATAAAATATAGATAATATTTTATTTTAAAACTAAGCCAATATAGTGCCATGGAAGGATCGTTATGTATGGATTAATGGTCCCTGTTTTTATTTGAGGCTGACACCACTAGTGTAGGTTTTGTGAAGGGAATTAGAATAAAAAAAATTACAAAGGGAAAGTGGAATCAGATTGTAGAGGGCCTTCAAACCCAGGATTAAAAGTTTCTGTTTTATTTTGTAGGTAATAGGGAGCCAATGAAGATTTTTGAGCAGGAATGATATTCATAGGATCATAGCTTTAAAGTTGGAAGGAATTTTAAAGGCCACCAGATTCAACTCCCTCATTGAGGAAAGGAAGGGCAGAAGAGATTAAGTGACTTGCTTAAAGTCACTCAGGTACTTGATTAGAAATATGTATTAGGAAGATTACTTTGATAATGGTATGAAGGATGGCTCATAGGAATCTCATCAGAGATTAGAGGCAGTATTCATTCATTCATCATTTATGTCTATAATACAGAAGACCTAAAACTTTCGGGAACCTAATGTCCAGGTCAGTGATGTCAAAATCAAATAGAAGTGGGGGCCACTGTCCATACATAAGGACAGTGAGGTAGATGGCAGAGTGGATAGAGTACTGGGCTGGGAATCAGGATTCAAATCTGGCCTCAGACACTTAGTAGCTGTGTGACCCCAGGCAAGTCACTTCACCCTGTTTGCCTCAGTTTCCTCATCAGTAAAATGAGCTGGAGAAAGAAATGGCAAATTATGCCAATGTCTTTTCCAAGAAAACTCCAAACGGGGTCACAGAAAGCTGGACATGATTGAACAATAAGAAATTCAAACATAAGGGTCCCTGCATGTGGCATATAGACTTAGTTTTAGAATGTGTTATTACTAGGGCAGCTAGGTGGCGCAGCAGATAGAGCACCGGCCTTAGAGTCCGGAGGACCTGAGCTCAAATTCAACCTCAGACACTTGATACTCACTAGCTGTGTAACCTTGGGCAAGTCACTTAACCCCGATTGCCTCACCCCCCCCAAAAAATGTGTTATTACCTATGTTTCATTCTATTTTTATTTATTTTGTTTAAGTATTTACCAATTACATTTTAGTCTGGTTTGGGCTGCATTTGGAAGTGTCTTGAAAATGAAGTGAACTACCTCTAGTCTAAAATGGTTCTTTAGAATCCTAAGCCTAGTAAGGACCTTCTAGATGTCATCTAGCCCTTCCCATTGTCTCAAGATCATTTTGAATGTAAAAAAAAAAATTGGTTGTGGCTTCCCTGTTCTAACATTTCTTCAGGAAATTAATGTTTTTCTTTTTCTCTTCCATATCTGCCTTCACTTTATAAGTTTGAGTTTCACAAGTTTATCCCTTACTTACCAGTGTTACCTTGAACAAATTGTTTCATTTCTCTGTGCCTCAGTTTCTTTAACTGCAAAAATGGGGATAATATCTGCATTATCTGACTCCTAGGGAGAACATGAAGAAAGTGCTTTGAAAACCTTAGAGCCCATAGGAATTTAAGCTATTAGGAGATGTACTATTATCATTGTTTAGCATTTATGTCTCATTAGCTATGTGACCCTGGGCAAGTCACTTAACCCGTCAGACTCTGTTGCCTCATCTTTAAAATGGACATAATAACAGCACCCATCTCTCAGAGTTTTGGGGAAGATTAAATGAGATAATATATGTAAAGTGTTTTGCAAACCCTAAATGCTATATAAATGCTAGATATTATTATTAACATGTGTGGCTATTGATTTCCTCCAAATTCAACACTTGTAATCCAGGTACCTGCCACCATGTGGACAGTGGAAACTGAGCTATATTTAGGAATTGATTAATGTACTTTTCCATATATATATGTGTGTATCTAAACACATATATATACACACACACATGTAATACCTGAGTTCATATCTAGCCTGAGACACTATTTATGTAACCCTGGGCAAGTCACTTAATCCTATTTCCCTCAGTTTCCTCATCTGCAAAATGAGCTAGAGAAAGAAATGGCAAACCACTCTAGTGTCTTTGCCAAGTAAAACCCAAATGGGGTCACAAAGAGTTAGAACTGACAAACAACACCACTACAAAATATGTCATATGTGTGTGCATATGCACACACGTATAGAATGCATATATGCACAGAATACACATATATGTAGGGCATACAAATGTGCATACATATACACACAAATGTATATAAATATGTATTCCACATATATGGAAAAGCACACTAATTTATATGTCTCTTTTCCTTTTCTCTTATAATTTTCAAAAATTTTGAAATCTTAAAATTTTCTTTAAAGGCCAATTTGTCCAGGACTGAACAGAGCTATAGCTGTACCTGGGGTTTCTTCCATCCTACCTCATGTCTCATTTGCGGGGGGGTGGGGGTGGTGGTAATAGAAGAGCATGATTCATTACGGCTTTAACCTAGGAGATCTCATAACCCAGTCCCATTAGTTTACAGATGAGGCATCTGAGGCCCCGAGAGATAGATGCAACCTTCTTAGTCATTCAGCTAGTTAGTAGCAGAGCAGAAATTTGAATTGGGCTTTGCTGACTTCAAATCCAGGGATCCTTACACTACACTACCTGCCTCTGAGCAACTCTGATCCTCAGTGAGTTCTTTAAAAAATAAATTGTCATAGATTTAGAGCTGAAAGTCATAGATTTAGAGTACCTTGGAGGGCATCTGGTCCAAGTCTCTCATTTTACAGAAAAGGAAACTGAAGCCTGGAGAGGTTTAGTAACCTTTCCAAGGGCCCATAGAACCAGGTCTTCTGACTCCAAATCTAACACTCTCTCCATTACTCTCTTAATTAGGCTAGGCTTGCACAAAATACAACATGGGTGCAGTGGAAAGAACAGTGGTTTAGGAGGCAAAGGACACTGGATCAAGTTCAGCCTTTGCAGTTGTCTACCTGTGTGACCTTGCACAAGTCACTTAAACTCTCTGGGGCCTCAGTTTCCTCATCTGTAAAATGAACGGGTTTGGAGGAGATGAAAGCCTTGTAAGGCAATATCAACAATCAAAGAGTTTGGGCTTTAGTACTTCATTCAGAGCATGAAGGGCATCATGACAAACCCTAATTCTTACACCTTAGATTCGCAAGTGTCCCCAAAGGTTAGTCTCCCCCCAGCCCCTGGTCTAGGTACGCTGCAGTGCACACGTCCATCTCTAGGGGAGGCCAGAGAGCCCTCCCGAGCATGTTGAGAGGCCAAGGCGACCTCCCAGCGGGTGGTCTAGCCGCAGCAGCCGCAGCAGACAGCTAGATAGTTCGCTGCTGTCCACAACTTGGAGCCGGCCGGCGGGCAGCTCAACCCGAGCCCAGCCTGAGCTGGGGGCGTGGGGGTGCCTCCGGGGACCCCTGCAGTCACATGACCCGTCAGCTGACAAAACAGGATGACTCAGCCGGCAGCTGTCGGCCCACTGAAATAATGACAAAAACAATTAGCAATCCAAGCAGTAGCCTCTCCTTAATTATCTCCTCGGAGTTTAATTAACTAGCTAAATTATCAACAGTAATGTAGGCATTAATTATGTCAAATTACAGTGTAAAAATCACAAAGTGTGGAAAATGTCAATTCAGCTCCACTCACCTGCCAAGCTCAGTGTGAGTGCGTGTGTGTGTGTGTGTGTGTGTGTGTGTGTGTGCGCGCACCCGTGTGCATGAGGGTGTTGCTCGTTGCAAAGGTGAGCGGGTGGGCGAGAGGCTGGAGGAGGAGATGGAAGTCCATCCTACAGGTGCAAGCAGCTCCCTCCTGCCCCCTCTGGCTTTCCAATGAGAGCAGAGGGAGAGATGGGGGGAAAGAAATTAGGAAAGAAAGAACGAGGGTGGAGAGGAGGAAAGAAAGGAGGAGGGTAGAGAGGAGGAAAGAAAGGAGGAGGGTAGAGAGGAGGAAAGAAAGGAGGAAGGTAGAGGAGGAAAGAAAGGAGGAGGGTGGAGAGGAGGAAAGAAAGGAGGAGGATGGAGAGGAAGAAAGAAAAGAGGAGGGTGGAGAGGAGGAAAGAAAGGAGTAGGATGGAGAGGAGGAAAGAAAGGAGGGTAGAGAGGAGGAAAGAAAGGAGGAAGGTAGAGGAGGAAAGAAAGGAGGAGGGTGGAGAGGAGGAAAGAAAGGAGGAGGCGGAGAGGAGAAAAGGAGGAAAGAAAGAAGGAGGGTGGAGAAGAGGCAAGGAAGGAAGGAGGAGGGTTGCTTTGCTTCCTGAGCCAGCCACGGGGGACCCTCTTGACTGGAGTGGGCCAGCCAGGAGAAGCTGAGATGTTCTGGCTCAGACAGAGGGAGAGGAAGGAGCAGTGCTCCCTGAACCAGATGGCCAGGATGCTGAATTATTAAATTATGAATATTAATACAAATCAGACACGGAAGAGGTAATAATTTTGCTGCCCTACAGAAATAATTAACATAATTTTGATAAATTACATGATAAGAGAATCTCAAAATTGAGGTAGATTTATCTTAATTAATATCTTGGACCTGCTCCGAAAGGTAAATTGTTCCTCTGGGGGTTGGGGCAGGGTGAAGAAGGGGGCCCTGTCTAGGAGATTCAGACCCAGTGCCAAGGTTTATCTCTGTCACTGTGGCCTGGAGGACAGAAGATGGCAGTTCTGGGCATATCATTGAGGGAGGGCAGAGGAGGAAGAGGACATAAGACTAAGGTGCTTGGCCCCTCAGCCTTTGGCTTGGCATCAAAGGGAGAGAGCTGCCCCAGTATTCTTTGGTCCCAGGTTGGCAAGGAGCTGGACAGAAAATGCCAAGTGCTGGAGGTAAGGCAGGCCTGAGTGTTTCTAGGGTGGAGGCAAGGTGGAGCATGAGGCCACCAAGAGGAGTGTCACAGAGTAAACCCTGAATTTGAGGTGGAAGGTCCTGGATCCCAGTGCTGGCCCTCCTACCTATTATCACTTGAGCAATCTTTGAGTCTCACTTTCTTTGATCGCCAGTTTCCTTATCTGTGAAAATGAGAGGGTTGGCCTATAATCTAGGTCCTAGATTATAAAAATCTCTTCTAGACCGATATCTTATAATCCTTTATAACCTGTCATTGAGAACTCTCCTGCGTACTCATTTCTAAAGCCTTCTTCTGTACTTTGGGCATTCTGCAATATTGGTGATAGCTTTCCAATATTCACCTGACTCTGTGGACTTTTTGGACCCCATCTGCCACTATGTACCCACCTGCATTGGCACGCAGCTGCATGGGCACCCACCTGGAGGCACACACCTAGATTTTTGGTCTTTCTCAGCATTTGTTCCTACATAATGTGGCCTGCCTACTTGGGAGCCATTTGGGAAGATACCAGGTGACCTAACCTGAAGGCTAAGAGGCCCCTTAGTGCTATCACTCAAGGGCAGCACGAAACCCATCCCTAGCCAAGGCCCTAAAGCTCTCCCCATTAATTTGTCCGTTGGGGAATTTGTTTGTTAAACCAGAGAAATTGTTTGACCCTCCTCCCTACCTGTACTGTTGGTTATATACTCTATCTTGAATTCACCGTCCCCACACGCCATCTGTTGTCCATTATTTTCAGTTTGGAAAAACACTTGGGTTGGGCTGGCAAGTACTCCTCAACTCCAATTTGCTTTTATTTGCCATTTCAAGAGAAACCTGAATCGTATACTAGAACAAGGAAGGAAAATGAAGTCATTTTTAATGAGACATCAGCAAAGGACAGGAAGTGTTAATGGTATCAGAAGTGGTGTATGGTACAGTAAGTGATAGGATTAAACTGAATGATCTCCAAGGATTCTTCTAGCTCCAACAACTGGTGGTTCTGTGTTTTAAATGTCCTAATACAAACATTGTAAGGCTAGCATGTCATATCTGGTTCATGTGCCATAAGGAGTCAGGATTGAACTTATGCTACTGTGATTTGAGGAGATCTAGGAAAGGCTCGCTGCTTCAAAGTCATGCTGGGGCAGAAAAAGCTCCTCATTTGGAGCCAGATGACCTGAGTTCAAATCCTAGCTCTGACACTTACTAGCAGTTTGACCTTAATCACTTAATTTTTTTCTGGGTCTCAGTTTCCTCATCTATGAAATGGTCTAGATTAAGGTTTCTTAATTAGGGGTCTGGTCCATGGATAGTTTTCAAGGTGGTCTATGAACTTTGATGGGGGAAAAAATTACATCTTTATTTCAATATCATTGGCTTCCTTTATAATCCTATGAATTTTATTTTATATACTTAAAAACATTACCTGAGGAGTCCATAGTCTTCACCAGACTGCCAAAGGGGTTTACAATACCAAAAAAGTTAGGAATCCCTGGACTACATAATCTCAAAGGTCTGTCTCAGACCTAAATCTTTGATTGATGTTTGAAATTTCACCCTTAGAGATTCATTCCTTTAGGTTAAGCACTATCCTCTTTAGGGCTCCTCTTTTGAAATGTCTAAGGGAAAGGAAATGCATTCTGCCACTAATATCTTTATTTGAATAAGTTTTTTATGTCCCTTTTTGTCTAGAAGGATCCCAGGACATCATGAAAGAACTGGGGAGCTCATTCAATAATGGGGGAGAAGGCACAGGAGTGAAAGCAAATGTACCAAAGACAAATTCTGTCTACTTCATAGTTCTGCCTCTGCTCAAGCCATCATGTAAAACAATGGTTCTCAAAGTATGGTCTAGGGGTCTCTGACACCCTTTCAGGGGGCCCAGGAGTTCAAAACTATTTTCATGATAATACCAAGATATTTTAATTTCTAAAAGATTCTGCAGGTTATATCAATAGATAAAACCCACATAAACAAAAGCTCTTTAAGAGGGGTGTCCTCAATAATTTTTAAGAGTGGAAAGGGATCCTGAGACCTCTGATGTAGAGCAATAAGAAACTGGGAAATGAGCTATATTGAATTCTTATACTTTTGGTGTATCTCCCCAGAGAAGATAAACTCCCTGAGGGGAGGGACCATGTCTTAACCGCTGTACCTCCTTTCTTCTTCCCCATATAGCTTATTGAAGATGAAGTAGTTAAGAGCCCAAATGTGGTTGTTCTACTGGCATCTATTATGAGAACGAATTGTCATAGAAAGACTAGTAAATCTGTTCCATTTTACATCTATTTGTTGCTGGAATGATATGACTTATTTGGGTCTGATGCCAAGATTCATGTAGGTGTGTTTTTCTCTCTGCTTTTTACAGTTTTCTTGAGGTAGTGCTGCTTGTAATCTTCAATCATCTTCATCTGTTGTATTTCACCAATGAGTTTATGTTCTCAACTGGTTTTGCCTTTGGCCGCCATGTCTTTTCCCTAGGCAAACAGATCAAGTGTTTGCTGACTAATGTGGTTTCTGGGCTACTTTGGTTTCCCCTTGTGGCAGTTTATTAAACTTCTATAGGAAATGGTGATAATCAAGGTCTATATCTTTGCCTTTTCCCATTTTTCAGGATTGATGGCTTTCTCGGATAGGTAAAGTTGAAACTTCCATAATTATATTCAGTGCCTTATCTTTTAAAAAATTTTTTTTCTTTTCTTTCTTTTTAATTTAAAATTTTTGGTTACATTTTAAGTTCTGAACTGACTTCCTCCTTTCCTCCTCACCCCAAACCAGAGAAGGCCACCATTTGATACAAATGTGTGTGTGTGTGTGTATGTGTGTGCATACGTATATATAATATATACATAGATATATACACAATGTATATATACATATATATGTCAAAGTATACTAAGAGTATTTCTATTTATCTGTTCTTTCTCTGTAGATAGCATTTTCCTTTGTAGTTGATTTCAATATTTTTAGTATTTGAAGCAACTTAGTCATTGACAGTTGTTGTTTGAACAATATTGCTGTTACTGAGTGGTGCCTTCTTATCTTTGTCCATTTTTTAAATGTAATAATTGATTTTGATCTCCAATCAAAGCTAGTTAATGGTTTAACTACCCATAGAAAGCTAATCTCTATTACGATTCTGGCAATTGTTTCCTATTTGTTAAGATAGAGTAGTTTTGAACTCCTGGGCCCCCTGAAAGGCTCTCAGAGACCATACTTTGAGAACCATTGTTTTACATCGTGGCTTGAGCAGAGGCAGAACCATGAAGTAGGCATGTTGGGGGATGTTTTTCAATAATTATTATGTCTAACACCTAATTCTTGAAGAAAGTATTCCTTATATGTAGGTGTGAGATTTTAGTGTAGCTTATAAGCCTTTGACCTCTTCCATTGAAACATGACTCATATTTTCTAACATGTTAGTTGCCGTTTTTCCCTGTGTCCCCCTCCACATTGAAGTCATTGAATATCAAAATATATGTTGTCTTGGCTTAGAGAATCTTGTCAAGTTTATCATTCATTTTATTCACTTTTCAATCCTCTATACCAGATATTAGTCCCTAAGCTACAGTTGTCTTCGTGGTGTTTTTTTCTTACGTTTATCATGAGCATTGCAAGACAAGACAACCAAGTGTCCCATGAAGTGATGCTTTTTTTGTTTTTGGTGAGGCAATTGGGGTTAAGTGACTTGCCCAGGGTAGTGTCAAGTGTCTGAGACTGGATTTGAACTCAGGTCCTTCTGACTCCAAGACCAGAGCTCTGTCCGCTGCGCCACCTAGCTGCCCCCTGAAGTGATGCGTCTTACTACCTTTGGGTGACCAGTGAAATCAGCTTTGTCAACACCTTTGTCTCCTCGAGGGAACCATCCTTACATTTGGTTGCAACTTCCTTTTATCTTCTATATTCGTTTATCAAGAAAATGTTAATATGTCAATTCTTCTAATACATTGGTCATTATATAAATAATAATGAAAATAATGTTGATAATAATACCTTAGATTTATAAATATGAGAAAGTAGGTTGAGGGGTTTTTCTATGCCAATGTCTTCTCTGTTTCTTTTCCTCCAGTGTTTGTCTTTCTTTCTTTCTTTGAAACACTCTCCATTAGATTCTTCCTTTAAAAAGAAAAACTATCTTGAAAACCAGTGTCTAAAAAAATGGCTGACCCAGAGTTGAAGTAGTAATGTTTGCGACCTCCTGGTGAAACTCATTCTCTGGACTTTTCCATCCCCACAAACTATTCTAATGAGGAAGAAGAGATGGAGTTGCTTAAAGAGGATGTGACTGCATAGGGAACACATTAATCAACTCAGATGTTATATGCGATAGAAGATGGAAACAAAGACAAGAAATAGAGAGTGAATACAAAAGAAAATTAGGGTTCTGTAAGAATAATGCCAGGAATAACAAAACCTAAAATGAACAGAAATTTTAAATGTATGCTAAGAATAAAAAGGGATTTGTTAGAAATGTTGAGGGCAAGAGAAAGATCAAAGAAATAATAGGACTACTCAGGGTAGATGGCATAATGCTATGGGACAACAGAGAGAAGACAAATATTTGATTACCATTTTGCTACTGTTTTCTCTGCTAGGGAGGATAATCTTCAGACTTGGAAATAGAAAACCAAAATGGTTAACTATAAAATGATTCCTGTTGAAGTTCCTTCCAATTCTAAATTATTCTAATGAGGAAGAAAAGATAAGGGTTGTTTAAAGAGGTTGTGGCCACATAAGGAACCCCTTAATCAACTCATATTATACATGATGGAAAGTGGAAGCAAAGGCGAGTAATAGAGAGTGAATACAGCAGAAAATTACGGTCCTGTAAAAAATGCCAGAAATACTGAAATCTAGAATAAAGAAGAATTTTGAACAAACTTCCAATTCTAAAAACCCCTAGGAAAGGGATACTTTGATTTGGAACTCTAATAATAAATCTGTTCTGTTGTTCATCCTTCATTTTTGAAGAGGACCAATGACATCACAGAGTGATGTCTTGACTCATGGGTGAATTGGATTTAACTGAGGCAGAGCTTCTAAAAGTCATCAACCTCACTCTCTCGTCCAGAGTCATTGGAGTCCAGTGGCGGGACAAATGTCAGGATGACTGGTGATGGCCTGGGATGTGGTGGATGGCATTGGCATCTTGCATGCCTGACCAAGCTCTAAGCGCTCTATGATGGCAGGACAAAAGTCAAACATGCTTTACCAATGGTCCCCTGGAAACAACAGAATTCTTAAGTCATTCAAAGTTGCTTATCTCTACAATGTTGTTTTTATCGCAGAAATTATCCCCCTGGTTCTGCTCAACTTTACTCAGCATCAGTTCATACAAGTCTTCCTAGGTTTCTCTGAAACTATCTTTTTCATCATTTCTTTGGGCACAACAGTATTCTGTTGCATTCATTTAAGAAGAAAGGAAACAAGCATTTATTAAGTTTCTACTCTGTGCCATCTTATTTGATCTTCAGAACAGCCCTGGGAGGTGCTGTTGTGATTCCCATTTTATAGTTGAGGAAACTGAGGCAGAGGTTAAGTGACTTGCCCAAGGTCATATAGCTAGTAAGTGCCTGAGGCTAGATTTGAACACAGGTCTTTCTGCCTTTCTTCCTAGGGCTCTCTGCACTGCGCCACCTAGCTGCTTCCAAAGTATATATTGGACATTGTTCAACCATTCTCCACATGATAGAAATCCCTTTGGTTTCTAATTCTTTGTCACTAAAAAAACTATTACTACAAATATTTTTGTACATATGGGTCCTTATCCTCCTTCTATGATCTCTTTGGCTTATAGACCTAGTAGTGGTATTGTTGTGTCAATGGATACACAGAGTTTAGTAACTTTTGATGTGTGGTTGTCACATAAAATTAGATATTTGTAAAGTGCTTCATAAGCCTTAAAGTTTTATATAAAGACTAATCATCATCATCATCATCATCAATTTTGTTATTATTATCCAGCCCTTAGCATGGTGCCTGGAACATGTTAGGCACTTAATAAATGTTTATTGGTTGATTATTGTTATTATTATTATTATTATTATTATTAGAGTTCCAAATCCAAGCAGCCATTTCCCAAGGGCTTTGGAAAGAAGGTCCCCTCTCCTGTTTAAGTTCTATTTCTCTTATGGTTAATCATAAGTGATAGGATTCTTTCAGACTATTTGCCTTCAGAGCTCAGAATTCAAATTTTAGCCATCTTAGTCACTATCTATGGGATGCTGTGGCCAGAGTAGTTCCCAGGGGCTATAGGCCTCTAAGTTAAATCTTCATTGCTGGGTGTCCCTGTTCCTAATCATGTCTTCTCAACCTTTGTATCAAGGTGAAATTAAGATATAATGAATATCAAATTCAAATTCATCCTTGAAGGGGAAAAGAAGTCATCACTAGAGATTTTGAATGGTACTTAGAAGAAGGAAGAGGTGATGATAATTTGTAAACTGGGTGTTTGTATTGGAAGTGACATTGTGGTACAGTGGAAAGGCTTCCGACTCTAGCGTGTAAGGACCTGTGTTAAAAGTGTCTGTTATACCTCCTACTGTGGGCCTCAGTTTCCTCATTTATAAAATGAGGGGGTTGGATGAGATGACCTCTGATTTTCCTTCTGGCTCTACATTTATGATCCTGGATGCTTTTTAACAAGCACTGCGGGGTAGGGAGGCACTACAAAAATGGTGCTGACAAAGATGGGAACAATCATCTTTCAGGGGCCTCCACAATGAGGCAGCTTTCCAAATTCTCCCACAGACCTAGTCTTGTAAACTCAGCGTCTTGTAAACTCAAGGATTGTTGACATTGGCCTTAGAATATTTTGATAGGATGTACTCTGACAAATCACACACAAACAGATTTCTCCTGGAAAACTGGGGGTTTATTTGTCAAACCCAAGAAATTAAAATACAAATGGACTACTCTGAGGACAGTTTTACTCAAAAGCAAATATGCTAGTCTACCAAAATAACCTCTATGCATGGGGAATTTTAATACTAACACAAAAATCCTAAAGGTCTATTCATACATGAAGGATACAAAGGAGATAGACATGGATTATATATGTCTCTTGGGTTCTAATGGATGGATGCTAAATTCATAGAAAATTTTAGAGACCACAAAGTGGAGAGAAGGCCCTAGTGCAGTCTGTAAGATTGCTGTCTAAAGGGGCAGTGAGCAACTGTGTGCATGTGTGAGATGTATGTACCAGGCCCTGTCCTAAGCCCTTTACAAATACAGTCAACCCTCAACATTCACCTGTTTAACTTTTGTGACTTCAAGTATTTGGCTGATTTTATTAGTAACCTCATTTTTACTTTTTTTTTTTTTTGCAGCCAAAGACAAGATTTATTAGAATATCAGTCATATTGGGCAAACTCTGAAGGAGTCTGAAGATTAGCAAGCTATTGGCTAGATTATAAGAATCTAAGCACCTTAATGGAGACAAGATGGACCTTATAGACAGAAAGGTTGTGGGAGGGATCAAGGTGTGGCCAAGTATTTTGCTGTAACAGTGAGCTAATAGAATGCCAGGGACCAGGACCACACCGCCCAGGGAGAATGGAGCCTATCTAAAATTAAGGGTGGAAAATGACTGGGGGCCATAGGAAGGTAAGACAATGGAGGGCCAGGCTAGGTTAATGGTAACAGTAGCCATGATGAAAGGCCAGTTGATGGGATCATAGCCTCAGGGGGACGCCAGAGATTTGGCTATGTGGTAAAGTCCAGGGTTTTTCCTTTTTGGGGTCTAGATCCCATCCTCATCATTCCCCCCCTCAAACAAATGGGACCCAAATTCTTTTGGGTAAGGGGTGAAGGTCTCAGCTTCTGAAACTGCTTCCTGCTGGCAAGGGGCATAGAGCTGTCCCTGTCTCGAGGAAGTCTCAAAGAGGAAGTTGATTGGGACTGAGAACAGGCTGCATCCAGGGAATGACGGGGGCACATTGGCTGGTACCTGCTGTTTGCTATCAACTATAGGTGAATGGCCTGTAGTCTGGAAGA
>NW_020954585.1:53013378-53031494 GCF_900497805.2 Vombatus ursinus
AACTGATAGAAAAAGTTCACCAATCTGAAACTTGAAACAAACCCATTACCAATCAGGTGACCCCACTTTTGTTAAATGCATTTCCAAATTACACAGAGAATCAACATCTCATCATTTCATCATTAACAGTTAAAACTACAACTTTAAAAGGAACGTGCTTACCCAAATTCGGAGGCTAGCTTCTTTACCTTGAGCAGGATGTGCTGAACCTAGGTGATGCTTCCAGGCAAAGGTTGCCCCAGGGCCCAAGGCCATTGCCAGGGGGTCCCACACTGTAGCTGCTGCCCCTCCCCCCTCCTTCCTTTCCCAGGTGGGGGAGGGCAAAATCAAAGGTGAGGGGTAAAGGGTGAAACTCTCTTCTCCTATGAGAGGGGTTAACAGATACCCTCTTGACTCAAGTGAAGGGAGTGGGAGAAAAGAGTGACCAGGTTTGTAAGGAGTAGTTCCAAACTCCTTAATAATCAATTACAAAACCTCCAGAATCTGCCAAGATATTTTTAGCTGTTCTAACTTTCCCCTGTAACTTCCATGAAGGAGAATTCAGGAGTGTAGAGGGAAGGGAGTAAGTAAACCTCAGGGAACCAAAAAGCAACTGCAGTTTTCCACAGTTCCCTAGCACCATGACAGAATTGGGCATACACTTCCAGATAAGGCGTCCATCCCTGTCCTCTGTGCTATGGAAGGTGTACCCAGGTCCATGGCCTCGAACCAACCCAGTGGACCAAGAGCCTGAGAGCATCAGACCGAGTGTGAGACATCCTTGTAACTATCTGCCCGAAAAGCACCTCCAAGCCTTGGTGCTTGGAGAGCAACCCTAACTGCAAAGCAAGAAAGGGGAGTGGGGGAAAGGCTTACATACCTTCCAGTCTTGGCTAGAGAAGAACTTGGGGTTAGGCAGTTTCCCCGTATGGGCCACCAAAATGTTAAGGTTTAGGGGTTAGGGATTGGGACCCCAAAATCACAACACACAGGTCCTGCCTGAAAGAATTTGACACAAGCCTTCTTTCAGCCAAAGACAAGGTTTATTAGAACATCCGTTATATTGGGCAGACTGTTAAGGAGTCTGAACATTAGCAAGTTATTGGCTAGATTATAAGAATCAGAGCCCATGGCTAGATTGTAAGAATCTAAGCCTCATTTTTACTTTTGATTAGCAATTGAGCACATGCTGTCTATGCACAGTAAAGAAAGAAATGAAAGGTGGCAAGTTTGTGGAGTGGCTGGTATCCTAGTAGGCATGTCACTGGTCTTGTTCTGTTGTTGTTCATTCTTTTTTGAAGAGGACCAGTGACAATGTATTTCAGCTGGTCTGTTCACTAGACCGTTGTAGACTAAAGACCTCCTTAGGTCTTCAATGCCTATTTTCATTGTCTGCCTTTAAACTCAAGTTTTATGCTGCAATTAGGCCCCCAAAGAGTAGTGCAAGTCCTTTGGGATCTAAGGTGATGTCAAAACACTGACAATCTTAGCATCTTCTGATAGGAGCAACTAAAAGGCCTAGCAACCTCTCCCTTGGTTTTCAGAGGGAGGCCCTGGTGGAGAGGTTTACAGCTGTATGGCATGTAATACCCTTATATTGCCGTCTGACACAAGGTAAGATTCAGGTTAAAAAATGTTTTACTTTTAAGAATTTTATTTGTTGTACATGTGTGTAACAAAAATAGAATATTGTCAATTTTTGTTTTTGTTTTCTTAATTTAGATGTTAGCACAAAAGGTCACAGAATTCTAGGGACTTATCAGTGAGAAAAAATGTTATGCATGTTACCAATTTTATTTCATGTATTGTATTTTATGGGCTATTTCATGGTTATTGTGTTAGGAAAAGTGAGTATTATCAGATTAATCTTTTATTATAAGTCTATGCAAAAATGTATTTTCAGCAATCTTTAGTGAAAGATTACAGTTTTTGGTGATCACAGGAACCTAGCCCCCTATTTCCCATAAGTTCATTCGCATTTTTGACTTTTGCGCAACGTTCCCCTTGTGAAAGTTGACAATTGAGTGTACTATTTCAATTGATCCCTCACAGAACTCCTGTGAAGTAGGGGTTGTTATCCCCATTTTTATTTGGGGAAACCAAGGCAGATAGCAGTTATGTGACTTGCCCAGGGTCACACAACTAGTAAGTATCTGGGGTCAGATTTGAACTCAGATCTTCGTGACTCTAGGCCCAGCTCTCTAGTCACTGAGCACCTTCCTACAAGGTGCTTGTATAGCTGCTAGCTAGACACACAAGCATGAGAGCTGGACTTCCCTCCAGCTTTTATAGTGCTATGAGCAAGAACCCGTGACCCACAATGCCCAAGGGAACTTCCCAGCATCCAAAGTTGAAAATTTATACATTTACTTTATCATTATACTACTGTAATTTAGCATTATACTACCCCACATGAAATTAATTTGGTATGGACAGATTTTATGTTGCATGCTATTTTAAATTAAAAATGCATAGTTTGTAGCAGTCAAATTTCAGCTATCTCTCAGTACAAGAAAAAAAGCAGTTTGAGAAGAGATATTTAATCTGGAATTTTGCATATTTTTAAAAGCTTTGTATAGTTGCATATCCTTGGTCAAGTCACTTTATAATTTTCTTGTGCCTCAGTTTCTTCATTGGTAAAATATAGTGATTTAACTAGATGACTGGTAGGGTCCCTATCATTGCTAAAGTTCTTTGCTTTAAATTTTTTTTTTTAAGACCTCCTTTATTTCTAGTTTGGTCACATATAGATCAGAGGCCATGGTCTTTAGCCAAGTCCAGGAGTGGGGAACCTGTGGCCTTAAGGCAACATGTGGCCTTCTAAATCCTCAAGTGCAGCCCTTTGAATGAATTCATTATTCAGTCAAAGGGCTGCACTTGAGGACCTAGAGAGCCACATGTGGCCTCGAGGACGCAGGTTCCCCACCCCTGGTAATAACTAATGTCCCTTTCTGCTCTCAGATTCTATAAACCCTGCTGAGGTCAGAAGGAAATCCACCTCATTTTGGAGAGTAAACTCTCCCCCACTGAATCATGCTGCCATAAGTTTCCACCTTCTTGAGATCTCTTTTGGCCCTCAGAGGTACCCCCCACCGGCTGGAATGGGCAGGGTTCACTACCTATCCCCGGCAGGCTGACAACAATCTATCTCCTTCTCTCTTCACCTGGATACCTCAATAAATTACTATCATTAGCTCAGGTTCTACAGTGCTGTGACCAGTCCCCTCTATGTCTGGGTCTGGGGTGTGCTGGGGCCAGCTTATACTGGTTCTCAAAAGCCAATTGTTAAATTTTTGCATAAGAAATCAGCAAATGCTACCAATTAGGCCTTGATTTATTGTTTTGTTGATTGTTTAGACTGAAGAAAGTGATGGAGAAAATACTAATAGTGCAGATTAAACTTTAAAAAGTGTGTTGTGCTTTTTAGAGAGCTGATTGTTAAATATTTATCAGTACGTTCCTGATAGGGTCAGACATGTGTTCAGGATTGAGCATGCTCCAGTAGGGACCAGACAGCTAGGACCTCAGGTCTCCGTCATGGAAGATACTTATTTTTTTTTTTTTTTTTTTTATCATTTACATCCAGCCTTCTTCCAGAAAGACTTAAGGCAGCTTCTAGGTTAAATAATAACTTACATATATAAAATATATTTGCTGTTAAGTCATTTTTCAGTTGTGCCCAACTCTCCATGATCCCATTTGGGATTTTCTTGGCGAAGATACTGGAGTTTGCCATTTCCTTCTCCAACTCATTTTACAGATGAGGAAACTGAGGCAAACAGGGTCAAGTGACTTACCCAGGTGCACACAGCTAGTAAGTGTCTGAGGCTGGATTTGAACTCATGAAAATGTGTCTTCTGGTTCAAGCCCAGTGCTCTTCCACTGCACCACCTAGCTACCCTATATAAATATATAGGTAATGTTATAGTGAGATTTCTTTTTGTGTATGTATGGTTAGACTAAATAGCTACTGAAATCTTTGCTTCTTTGGTTCTGTGATGGTTTATAAGGTACTTGCCTCACCATAGCCATGTAGGGGAAGTAGGATTATCACCATTTTACAAATGAGAAAACTACAGCTCAGAGAGAAAGTAACTTGACCATAAGGCTAGAAAGTACTAGAACTAAGTCTTGGGCCTAGCATGCCTTTCACTACAATAGAATACCTTGAAGATCATGATCTCCCCTTGGGGGAGTTAACGAATTTGCATTTGGAACCCCATCCTGGGACTAAACTGTTCTGATTGGTAAATGAGTGAGGAAAATTCACCTACCCTACTGTTAGTATCCAGGAAATGCCAGAACGTGTTCACCTACCCAGCCATCAATCTGGAAAGCAGGGCCTACTCTGGCAGTTTTATATCTGCTTTGTCATCACTCACTGCTTCTCTTTCCATTGCTTACTCTGCAACAAGGAATGAAATCAGTACTAGCTGTACTCCCCATCCCTATGATTCCTCAGACCAAAGCTCCCTTCCCTTTCCATCACTCCCCTATGCATATCTTTTCACTCTATTAGAGTGTAAGCTAATTGAAGGCCTTCTCACTTTTGCATTTGTATTCCAAAGCCTAGGACAGTGCATGGAACATAGTAGCTGCTTAATAAATCCTTTTTCATTCATTCATTCATTCATTCCCACAGGTGAAATAAAACATTTAGGGAGAAGACAAGAACACAAACTGTTTACAAGATCACTTTTATAGAAAAGTGAGGTAGTTGGGATTGTTATCGTCATTAACAAAATATTACGGAAGGAACTGAGGATGCTTAGCCTTGAGAGGAGAAGACAGATGGGACATGATAGCTGTCTTCAAGTATTTGAAGGCTGTCATATAGAAAAGGGATTTACCTTATTCTGTTTGGCTTCAGAGGACAGAACTATGAACAAAGGATTAAAACGGTAAATAAGGTTTCAGCTTGATAGAAGAAATTTGTTGTTGTTCAATTGTATATGACTCTGTGACCCCTGTTTGAGATTTTCTTGCTTGTGTCCACATAGCTAGTAAATGCCAGAAGCAGGATTTGAATCTAAATCTCTCTTGACACCTTTCTTGTCCCCTCATCACACAACATTGCTTGAGAAAGTTTGAATCTGTAGGAACCAAGTTGGTAGAAAATCTCTCTGGCATTAATTGAAAAAATTTATGAATATATATATGGATACATATATGTATATATATATTCATGAAATAAAATGTAACTTTTTGCATTCTAAGAAAGAACAGAGAGGGTCAATGGTAAAGATGATTGCAAGGTTCGTACGGGAAAGGATTACTCAGCAGTTGGTGTTTCTGCATTTTCCGTTTCTAGTTAAAGTCTCTTTAATTGATGAACTTGAGGGAGGAGAGGGCTGATGATGATAGGAACTAGGCAGGTAATATGGTGAAGGCCTCCAGTTTCAGGCTGCATTTGGTTTAGAGAGCTACTTCATTTTTCCATTCATTATCTTAGATAGGAAAAAAAAGGGAAATATGAGCTGAGTAGTCCTGATTTATCTTAGACATCTAATAATATAGTTCCACGTAGTACAAGTAGCAAACATATTCATTCTTTGTACTTCTCACTGACAATGTGGCTTAAAAAAGCATTTATTCTTTGCATTTCCCGCAAAACTTGGTTCCTTCTGAGATTTAGGGTGGTTTTTTTTTTTTGTTTGTTTTTGTTTGTTTGTTTGTTTTTTTGCTGAGACAATCAGGGCTAAGTGACTTGCCCAGGGTCACACAGCTAGTTAGTGTCAAGTGTCTGAGGCTGGATTTGAACTCAGGTCCTCCTGACTCCAAGGCTGGAGCTCTATCCACTGCACCACCTAGCTGCCCCTGAGATTTAGTCTTAACAATATACTTAAAGACTGTATCACTCTTTTGTACAGCTCCTCAATTATATTGCCTTTCATCTTTCTTTACATGTTCATTTGGGACCATCTCCAGTCATCCTAAATCATTATCTGGTCACTGGACCCAGATGGCTCTGGAGGAGAAAGTGAGGCTGGTGACTTTACACAGCCCTCCCTCACTCAAATCAAAGTCAGTTGTAAGTCACATCATCATCTCCCTGATGGCATGGTCCTCTTCAAAAACAAAGGACAAAAAGTCACCACAAAACCACAAAAAAACATGCTCATTAAAAAATATGAGCCAGAGAGTGCCCTGTGCAGCCACATTCATCTCCTTAAGTGACTTCCCCTTTTCTTCTTTATTGAAACAGTACATGACTATGTTTATAAAATTTTATTTTTACTAATCTCCCATACCTTTTAATCTGACTTCCCCTTTTAGAGTGTCAGGCTCTGGGATCATCCTTGAATTTTTTAAAATCTTTTCTCCTCATGTCTAGGATACACATATGATAGGTAAACTCTAAAAAATAGGTATTCACCAACTTGGTTGTCATGAACTGTAAGGTGACCTAGTTACTTTTCCCTTCGATTCATATCATCCAATTGCTCTTTTGGGGGGACAATTCTCTTTCCCATGAATTTTTCATACTCTGAGTCCCTGGAAACATAGTCTAGCCTTCCTGCCTCTTAAAAATTAGTGCTTAGTGGAAAAATCCCTAGACTTTGCATCAGAAGACCCAAGATCAAATTCTGGCTATCATACTTATTAACAATATGGCTTTAGGCAAATCATTTAACCTCTCTGCCTCAATTTCTTCATCTGCAAAATGGGGATGATCTTAATTATACCACCTACCTCATAGAACTGTTGTGTGGATCAAAGCAGATTATACATGTAAAGCACTTTGTAACTGTTAGGTGATATATAAACGTAAGTTTTTATTTTTGTTGTTGTTGTTATTATTATAGTTATTTCATTCTGTCTCGTGGCCAGGACATCCCCAGCTAGGTCCTTACAAAGACATCAGCTCTTTTCAGCTCCGGTTCCTGTTCTGCTGGGACACTAAGGCCTTCCCACTTCCCCACTTCATTGGGGCATATAATTACTTCCCAACATGCTTCGGGAGTAGCCAGGGAGTCTGCGGAGGCTAGCACAACAATGGTGACAATGCAAACATTAATTTCTGGAGTTCTTTTAATTAATTCATCAGGAGCCATGCTGTGTGGCATGATTACGTTAAAGTGTTTAATTACAAATTTCTATGTAATGATGCACTTTAATTACTTTGGACTCATGCAATATTATCGGGCCCTCTTCCCAAGATTCCTGGCACTGGAACCGGGTGGTGCAAAGCTGTGCTATGGGTGCCTAGGCCTCTGAATTATTTATAGGGCATGGGAAGAATCCAAGACTGATGGATATAGTGGTGGAGACGGGATGGGAGATTACTCATTGAAGTCACTGGGTGAAGAGGTAGTCTTAGGATCACTGAGCATTATGGGATTTAGATTTACAGCTAGGAAGGACTGTAGACTACCTAGTCCAACACTTTCATTGATAAGGAAAATGAGGCCCAGAAGGATTAAGCAACTTGCTCAGGGTCACAAATCTAGTAAATGTCTAGGCTCAAGTCAAATGTCTAGTCCAAGACTTTGTCCGTGACACACTATTCTTCCTCTAAAGATCAGAGACTTTCATTGGACTGAAGGCTTTCCACCTGAGATAATCCATTTGAAAGTGAGCCATTAGAGAGGCAGACATGATCATTGTATACTTATCAGGGCTCAGAAGTCAAGACTCTAGAATCACCATAAAAATGGCGAATTCAGCCTACTTGGGGAAGAGGGGAAGAGGAAGGGAATAAGCATTTATTAAGTGCCGACTATGTACCAGACAAGGATGGCTAGGTGGAACAGTGGATAGAGCACCAGGCCTGAAATCAGGAAGACTCATCTTCCTGAGTCCAAATTTGACCTCAGACACTTCCTAGCTGTATGACCCTGGGCAAGTGGCTTTACCCTGTTTGCCTCAGTTTCCTCATCTGTAAAATGAGCTGTAGAAACAAATGGCAAACCATTCCAGTATTTTTGCCAAAAAAACCCCAAATGGAGTCATGAAGAATCAGACACAATTGAAAACAACTGAATAAATGTGCTAGGCACTGTGCTAAGCAGTTTACAAATATTAAATGGGTCATGTAATAGGTAGGTGCTATTATTATCCCCATTATACAGCTGAAGAAGCCAAGGCAGATAGAGGTTAAAGGATGTGCACCAGGTCACACAGCTAGCAAATGACCGAGACCACATTTGAACTCTGGCCTTCCTGAATCCAGGGCTGGTGCTCTATCCACTGTACAACCTAGCTGCTTTAGGACAAAGGATACAATAAGATAATCATTGTCCTTTCTCATGTTTATTCTTTACCCTTTTCTGCTAAATAAATATATGTGTGTCCCTCCTTTCCCAAACATTTTCACTAGGCTCTTCCAGTCTTAAGATTCTAGGACTCTGGGCATCTAGCATCTGCATACAGTGAGGTTCACCTGATTCAACATTGGTATTTTTACCCTGAGGTCTGTAATTTGAAATGTAGTGCAGGTGTTACCCTGTCACTCTGGAAAACATAATTTCCGAGCCCGTAAGGGTTGGCACAGGACCACATTGTGAGGGTTTGGGTGGGAGAGGAAACAGATAATTCAGCCAAGTTATTGCAGTTAGATTCTGAGCTAACTCACATAGACCTTAGTCTTCTGGCCAAGGGGGCAATCCATATCTGCATATGAAGGACTCAGAAGACCTGTGCTGGCCTAAGTGCATCTTGTAAATATGAAATTATAGCACCTGGAGGTAGCTATATTCCCTTGAAACAACTTTCAAGTAGCTGCACACTGGCCTCAAAGCCTTCCTTTTTTTGCATCTGAACTTGAACTTGACTTTTTGTCGTTGTTGTTCAATTGTTTCAATTGTGTTTGACTCTTCATGACCTCATTTGGGGTTTTCTTGGCAAAAATACTGGAGTGGTTTGCCATTTCCTTCTCCAACTCATTTTACAGATGAGGAAACTAAGGCAAACAAGATGAAGTGACTTGCCCAGGGTCACACAGCTAGTAAGTTTCTGAGGCCGAATTTGAACTCAGGAAGATGAGTCTTCCTGATTCCAGGCCGGGCATTCTATCCATGTACCACCTAAAAGCCCTAAACTTGACCCTCCAAATAGGCGGAGGAAGTGTTCACCCACCATGACCTTGAAAGGAAGATCTTGACCTTGAAGCAAGGCAGTGTGGTTTATTAGGAAGTGCACTGGTCTTGGAGTGAAGAAACTTAGATTTGATTCCAGCTTCTGACACTTACTTACTGGGTAACCAAGATCACACGGGTAGTATCAGCAATTTGAACTCAGGTCTCTGACTTAAGAGCCAGGGTTCTTCCCACTAGACCACACTGACTGTGCAGAAACTTTACCTTCCTTGAGTCTAAATTTCGTCATTTATAAATGTCAGATCATAATACTCACCCTACTGATTTTCTAGGGTTCTCAGTGAGGAACACATTTTGTAAACCATAAAGTTCTATATAGCCCATTGCTTGGTACATAATAGGCACTTGTGATTTTTTGATTGATTCACTGCAAGATAACATACATTTTATACTGTTGTTCAGTCGTGTCCAGCTCTTTGTAACTGCTTTTTGGAGTTTTCCTGGCAGAGATACTGGAGTGGTTTGCCATTTCCTTCTCCAGCTCATTTTCCAGATGAGGAAACTGAGGCAAACAGGGTGAGGTGATTTACTCAGGGTCACACAGCTAGTACATGTCTGAGGCCAGAAGTCAACTTGGGTCTTCTTGACTCTAGGCCTGGCACTCTATCCACTGTCCAACCAGCCACCTAGCTGTCCACAACACACATTTATTAGGTACTTGTTAGGGGCAGATTCCAGTGGTGCTCTGCTCTGGAGGACATTGAATTTAGATAAGGCTTGATTCTTATCAAAAGGTCAAGGATCTTATGATTTAGAGGTCGACAGGTCACAAATGTACATACCTATGATATACAAGAATACATAAGCACACTAGAATGATATAAAATAATATGCAGCGTGAGGTATTGGTGGGGAGCTCATGATTGTATATGGGGAATCAAGGGAAAGCTTCCTGACAAAGGTAGCCTTTGAGTTGAATTTTAATGGGCAGGACTTCATGGGATGATGCAGGGAGGAACAGACAAGCATTTATATAGCATCTACTATGTGCCAGGCATTACCTCACTTGATCCTTACAACAACCCTGAATGGTAGGCACTGTTACTTTACCCTTTTTACAGTAGAGGAAACTGAAGCAGATATTTAAGTGACTCGCCCAGGGTCACACAACTAGTAAATATCTGAGGCTGGATTTGAACTCAGGTCTTTCAGCTCTAGGACAGCTAGGTGGCCTGGTGGACAGAGGACCTGGCCTGGAATCAGGAAGACTCCTTTTCCTTAGTTCGAATCCAGCGTCAGACACTTACTAGCTGTGTGACTCTGGGCAAGTCATTTAACCCTGTTTGCCTCAGTTTCTTAATCTGTAAAATGAGCTGGAGAAAGAAATGGCAAACTACTCCAGTGTCTCTGCCAAGAAAACTCCACATGGCATTACGAAGAGTCAGACACAGCTGAAACAACTGAATAAGGTGAAGTAATACTGGAAAGGTAACCTAGAGACAAATTGTGAAGGGTTTTAAATACCAAACAAAGTAGCTTGTGTTTTATCCTGGGGGTAACTGGGAGCCATTAGAGCTTTTTTTTTTTTTTTTCCCAGTGAGGCAATGGGGGTTAAGTGACTTGCCCAGGGTCACACAGCACACAGCTAGTATGTTATCGTGTATCTGAGGTGGGATTTGAACTTAGGTCCTTCTGACTCCAAGGCCAGAGCTTATCCACTGTGCCACCTGGCTGCCCCTACTAGAGCTTCTTCAACAGGGAAATGACATGGTCACATATGTGCTGTAGGAAACAAAGGGGTGTGTAGGTCTGGTACCATAGTAAAGGGCTTCACTGGATGTCCAAAGAGAGGTGTAGTAATTGGAAGACGAGGGAGCCAAACTTTGACGATGCCACAACTGTGCTCAGGGGTTGCCTGAATGACATGATTTGGTCTTTGTAGACTCAGAGAAATGGGTGCATAGGATTATAACTTTAGACTTAGGAGGGACTTTAAGGGTCATCTAGTCCAGCCTTCTCATTTTACAGACAAAGAACTGAAGACCAGATAGGTTAAGTGACTTGTCCAAGGTCACATAGTGTGGCGAATGTGGGATTTGAACTCAGGTCCTCTGACTTCCAAATTCTGCATTCTTTCTTTTTCATAGCACCACGCATCCTTACCCAACATAGGACATTTGTTCTGTTGTTTTTCAGTCGTGTCCGACTGTTTGTGACCCCCATTTGTTTTTTTTTTTGTTGTTTTTTTTTTGATGAGGCAGTCAGGGTTAAGTGACTTGCCTAGGGTTACACAGCTAGTAAGTATCATGTGTCTGAGGCTGAATTTGAACTCCAGGGCTGCTGTTCTACCCACTGAGCAACCTAGCTGCCCCCTTGGGGGTTTTCTTGGCAAAGACACTGGAGTGATTTGCCATTTTCTTCTCCAGCTCATTTGACATATGAGGAAACTGAGGCAAACAGAGTGAAGTGACCTGCCCAGGGCCACACAGCTAGTAGGTGTCTGAGGCCAGAATTGAAACCACAAAGATGAACTTTCTGACTCCAGGCCTGGCACTCTATCCACTGAGACACCCAGCTGCCCTAACACAGGACATTCGCACAAAAAGAAAAAACCCTTAGAAATCATCTGGTCCAACTTCCTTGTTTTAATAGAGAAGGAAGCTGAAACGCTGCTAGGTTAAATTACTCGCCTGAGGTTGCAGTTCATTAGTGACAGAGCTGGGAATAGAGGTCCCAGTCTCTAGACTCCTAATTTAGTCCTGTTTCTTCTACCCCAAACTGCATCCCTGATGTAGGAGCATCTAGTCCACCTTCCAATTTTGCAGGTGAGAGAAATCTGTTCTCCTTGTTCTTAATTTTCCTTTGCGGTCCCCTGCTCATCCAGGCCTTTCTCCATCACTTTCTTCCTTCTCACCATATTCTCTGACTTCTTCTCATCACCATTCCGTCCGGCCCCTCCTTGCCCACACTGGCGTCATTCTAGCAGGCACACCGTCCCCCCACCTGCTCTCCATCTCATCTTTCCCACCTCTGCTGTGTTCTCCTTATCCCTTTGGCTCCAGATGGGGTTGACCTCCTCCCTACCCTGCCCCCATTCACCCTTTCCTTCCAGACCCAGCCATGGAAGACTTCTCCTCCCCAGCCCTCGACAGGTGTAGGGATGAGTACAGCATATGCCAATGTGCTTGGCTCTGACTCACGGCAACGGCGGCTTCTGCCTGGGTCTCTCAGGGCAGCGCTCAGCTGGGGCCTGATACTCCATACCAATGCCATCTGTCCCTGGCAGCCCCAGTACCCCAGAACCATTGCCCCCTCTCCTCCCCCCTGCCACATAGTCCAGGGCGGGGAGGTGGGGGTGGGAGGTATGGGAAGGACGAGTTCTGTTCAGGTTGGCGACCTTGAAGGAGACCCAAGATCTTTCAGTAGAGCTGTAGGACTCTGATGCAGAGGTTTGGTTGGCTATCTCTAGTGGACTTCCCTGTGGGCCCAGCCCAGGGAATAATGGTCAGGTTGGTAGAGGGTGCCCTCCTTTGCCTTTTTGTATCTTTTTCTTACCTTTGTCCACCACCATCAGTTGCCCTCCTTGCTGACTCATTTTCCCCTTTCCCTACTCAAAACCTGCTTTTGGAGTGAATCTGACATTAGCCGCTGGAACTCCAGCATGAATGTTAGCCTCTCCCCCATTGCAGGGGAATTTGTAATGTGAGGATCATCTCTGAGACAACATGAAAGGCTTTGTCCCCTGTTGATGATCAAGCGTGGGGGCAGGTGGGGAAGAATTTGGGGGCTGGGATGAGGCCTTCTGGGGCCGCTAGGTGGTGCCATAGTGCACAGAGCGCTGGACTTGAAGTCAGGAAGAATCATCTTCCTGAGTTCAAATCCAGCCTCAGACACTGACTAGCTGTGTGACCTTGGGTAGGTCCCTTGACCCTGTTTGCCTCAGTTTCCTCATCTGTCAAATGAGCTGGAGAAGGAAATGGCAAGCCACTCCAGTATCTTTGCCACGAAAACCCCAAATGAGATCACAAAGAATCTGACAAGGCTAGAAAATGACTGAATGATGGAACTTTCCCACACCATGNCGAAAACCTCAAATGGGATCACAAAGAATCTGACAAGGCTAGAAAATGACTGAATGATGGAACTTTCCCACACCATGTGGGTGGTCAACTATTTTCACTAATCCTAGGGTTGATCCTGCTCACACAAATCCTGCACGTATTTCATGATTGAATGAGGGAGATAAGGGGAAATCTTCATGAAAAAGGTAGCATTTGAGTTGAATTTTAATGGGAAGACTTCATGGGACGGTGGGGGGAGGAACAAAGAAACATTTATTAAGCATCTACTATATGCTAAGCCTTTTACAAATATTATCTCATTTGATCCTCACAGCAATCCTGGAAAGTAAGTAATGCTATTATTATCCCCATTTTACAGTAGAGGAAACTGATGCAGACAGCAATTAAGTGACTTGCTCAGGGTCACGTAGCTAGTAAGTGTCTAAGACTGGATTTGAACTCAGATCTTCCTGCTCCAATTCCAGTGCTCTATCCACTGCACCACCTACCTGCCTCTCAATAGGTAAAGAGGGAACAGGAGGACAGACTAAGTTTAGGGAACAGCCAAGGCAAAAACACGGAGGTTGGAGAGTACAGGGCATGTTCAGGAGGCTAAATGATGGGGATACAAAGAGAAGTAAAAGCATGGTACAGGATTTGGAGTCAGAGGATCTGGTTCAGATCTTGGCCCTGCTATTTGCTGCTCTCCTGATCTCAAGTACATCAGCTAACCTCTCTGGATCTCAATTTTCTCATCTGTATTATGAAGACATTGAACCTCTAAAATCCTGTCCAGCCCTAAATCTGCCATCTTGCAAACCTTCCATTTGCCCTGAATCACAGCCACAGCTTGCCTCCTCTATAACTAATGATAGTAGGGGCCCAGGTGACCCTACGCATGAGCAGAGTGGGTGGTCACCCATTTAGTATGATTTCAGGAACTCTGAGAAAAACATCTTACCTCTGAAATTTGAGGTAAAAATTTCAATTCTCTGGCCTTGCTGTCTATCTTCCAATGACATTGTTAAGTTAGAATCACTATCATCATCATCATCACCTAATTTATAAAGTTTACAGAGCCTTACTACAGCTGGAAGAGACCTCAGAAATCATCTCAGAATCTAGGGATTCTTAACTTGGGATCCATGAACTTGGGTTAAACAATTTTTTTGATAACTGTATTTCAACATAATTGGCTTCGTTTTTCAATCTTATGTATCTTATTTTGAGCATTCTAATACATTACTCTGAGAAGAGGTCCATCCACAAGCTTCATCAGAGGGGTGAATGCCAAGAGGGGCCCATGATGCAAACAAGACTAAGAACCCTCATCTGGGTTTACAGATTTTATAGAGAAGGAAACTGAGGCCAATAGAGGGGAAGTGACTTTTAAAATATCCTTTTCTTTATATTCATAACTGAACAAACATCAAATAGAATGAGCATGTACAATGCAGGCCAGAAAAAGAGAATTATACATGAGCTGGAAATCTCTGTTGTGAGATTTGCAGAGAGGGAAGCGAGTTTTCAAAGTTCACAGAACTAGTTAGTTAGAAGACTGAGATTAGAACTCAAGTCTTCGAACTCTTAACCTGGTGCCAGTTGTCTGAGAAATGAATCTGGACAAAGAGTTTAGTAGAGTTAATAGAGTTAATGTCTTGCATTTTCCCCTCCCCTTCCCACTGATAGCTTTCTATTGTGATGGAAGGCCTTCTTTATCTGCAAAATGGGGAAAATCTTATTTTTGTTAGGGAAGCTGTGGCCTGGGCAGCTAGGTGGCGCCATAGTGCACAGAGTACCAGGCCTGGAGCCAGGAAGATGCAATTTCCTGAGTTCAAACGTGCCTTCAGACACTTACTAGCTGTGTGACCCTGGGCAAGTCACTTAACCCTGTTTGCCTCAGTTTCCTCATCTGTAAAATGAACTGGAGAAAGAAATGTCAAGCTATTTCAGCATCTCTGCCAAGAAAACCCCAGATGGGGTCATGAAGAGTTGGACACGACTGAAATGATTGAACAAGAAGAAAGCTGTGGGCATCAGATGAGAGAATGTTGTGTCAAGTGCTTGGTAATCTTTGCGGCACAGTGTCAAGGGGGAACAGCCATTATTATTCATCTCCTGTCTCTTCCCCACACTTCTTATGCCCTGTTGTTTGAATCCTTCATTACCCAGAGGCTACTCTAGTGACATTGCCTAGCCATAGATGCGATGTTGTACCTCAAGATGACATGTTCACTGAATGTAATAATAACAATAAGAGTTGACAATGTATTTTCTCATCTATCATTGTGGTATAATGAAAAGTATAATGAGTTTGGAGTCCGAACACCAGGGTCAATTCTGAATCTGTTACTTGTTATCTGTGTGACCTTGGATAAGTCATTTGCCCTCTTGGGGGCATCACTTTCCTTGTTTGTCAAATAATGGAGTTAGATTCCACAATCTCTAAGTCTTTTCCATCGCTGAATACTATGACCCTGTCAGCTAATTTGAATATCACAACAATCCAATGGGGTTGAAATTATAAATAGGTATTACATCATTGGTCCACATATAATTGTACTTCCTCTATCACTCTGTCATCTACAAACCCCAAGTTTCTACATCTACAGAAACTGTAGGCGTCCCTCAGGGTTCTGTCCAGGGTCCTCTTCTCTTCTCCCTCTTTGCTACTACAATTGCTAATCTCATCAGCTTCCATGCTATTTCTATGCTGATGGTTCTCAAATCTACCTATCCTGCCCCACTCTCTCTGCTGAACCCCCATCTCACATCTTCAACCATCTTTCAGCTAAACATGTCCAAAACAAAACTCACTATCCTTCTCTCTAAACCCTCCCCTGCCCCCTACTTTCCCTATTATTGTAGAGGGCAACACTCATAATCCCCAGGTTTACAACCTAGGAATCATCCTGGACTCCTTACTGTCTCTCAGCCCCCATATGCATGCTATCAATTTCACTTGTGCAACATTTCCCCCTTCTCTCCTCTGATGCTGTTACTACTCCCGTGCAGGCGCTCATCACCCCTGGATTATTGCAATACCCTGCTAGTGGGTCTGCCCGCCTCAAGCCTCTCCACACTCCAGTCCATCCTCCATTCAGCCACTAACTCGACTTCCCTAAAATGCAGGTCTGTTTACATCACTCCTCAACTCAGTAAACTCCAGTGTTTCCCAATGGCTTCCAGGATCAAGGAGAAAATGCTCTGTTTGGCATTCAAAGCTGTTCATAACCTAGCCCCCTCCTACCTTTCCAGTCTTCTTACACCTTACTTTTCAATATGTACTCTTCGATCCAGTGACACCAGGCTCCCAGTTGTTCTACAAAGACAACTCTCCATCTTTTGGCTCCCAGCATTCTCTCTGGTTGTATCCCATGCCTGGAATGCTGTCCCTCCTCCATTCTAACTACTGACCTCCCTGACTTCCTTTAAGTCCCAACTAGACTGATGACTGGAGGAGAAAGTGAGGCTGACGACTTTGTGAAGTTCTGTGTCACTCAAATCCAATTCATGGGCAAGTCGAGACGTCACCTTTGTCATGACATTGGTCCTCTTCAAGAACAAAGGGCGATGATGATGACAACAATGAGGACAACAACAAAATCCCCCCTTTTACAGGAAACCTTCCCCAACCCCACTTAATCCTAGTGCCTTCCCTCTGTTAACCACTTCCTATTTATGCTGCATATATCTTGCTTCGTATATATTTGTTTATTGTCTTCCCTATTAGATTGCAAGCTTCTCAAGGACAGGGACTGCCTTTTGCTTTTTTTTTTTTTTTTGGTATCCCCAGTGCTTAACACAGTGCCTAGTACATAGCAGGCACTTAACAAATGTTTATTGATCAATTGATAAATGTTCTCTCAGTAAGAGATAGTGACAAAAGTATTGAAAATGAAAGAATAATTATGATAAAATTGTGACATTCTAATTTGACTTCAATATTCAAATGGCATTCTACTATGAATTCAATTAATCTATAAACATTTATTAAGTGCTTACTATATGACAGGCATTATGCTAAGTGCTGGGATTACAAATTTAAAAAATATGAAACAATCCTTGTCCTTAAGGAGCTGACATTCTATCAAGGGAGATAACACACACACATACAAGTACATACAAAGCATATAAGAATCAATACAAATTAATTTCAGGAGGGAGCTACTATCAACTGGGAGAGAATCAGGAAAGACTTCATGTAGAAGGTGACATTTAAAGGACTAGCAATTCTAAGAGGTGGAGGAGAGGGAGTCCTGTCCAGGCATGGGAGTCACTGCAAAGGCACAAAAATAGTATGGATGCGACGTCATGTGTGAAGAACACCAAGAAGGCCGCTTTGACTGGACCATTGAGTACATGAAGAAGAGTAATATATAAGACTGAAAAAGATGAAATGAAAAGTAATGCTAAAAAAACTCCACCAAACCCTTTTTATGCTAAATATGTATTTTAATATGGTGATTTTGTGCTTATTTCAAAGTATGTCTTTGTATTTTTTTTCTTTAAAGAAATCTTATTCTAAGAATATGATTGATATTTGTCCAATGTGGTATTATCCCCATTTGACAAAGGAAGAAACAGACTCAGAGAGGTTAAAAAGTGACTTGCCTAAACTGGTACAAGAAACTCCATCTTCTGATTCCAAGTTCACTTGGATGCCCAGCAGATTTCATTTTTGTAAGTATTAAATGTGGAGTCAAAAGACCTGAGGATTTGAATCCCAAATCCTTCCCTTACTAGCTGTGTGACTCATTAAAAACTTCTCTTTCCTTCCCCTCTGCCCCTACTTCATCCTATAGTCTCTGCCCCAGCCCCTACAATGTCCTTCACCTTCTCCCCTCCCCAAAAGCAACTTAGGGCTCAGCTGGTCATGCCCCATCCCTTCTCACAGGGGTCTTTCCAGCCCTCTTCTGCCCCTGGTGCCAGTGAGGTTGCCAGATTCCAATGTACTTCTCTGAATCTCTCAGTATCATTTGGAGATAATGTAATATTTTTTATATGTCCAGTCAGTGGACAAAAAAAAAAAAAAAAA
>NW_020954585.1:53031527-53032395 GCF_900497805.2 Vombatus ursinus
AACTGATGATACCCAGGTTTCTGTCTTTGCCCCCATTTCCCCTACACAGCAATTTTGCAAATCTGATAATTCCTCAGAGTAAATAACAGCGAGATTTGGCTAACTTTCTGCCTGTGAGACTTCCAGTTTTCCCTAGGATACATGTCCCTGAGAAGACTTTGTACCTCCCCTTCTCTGTCCCCTCAATTCTAATAAAAGTCATTCTTTTGCTCAGAAACCTTGAGTAGTTCCCCATTAATTGCAGGTGAAATTCCAAATTGCTTTGTCTTGCATTTAGGGCCATCCATGTTCTGGATCCGACTCACATTTCCAGTCTTATGCTACTCCTTTTTTTTCCTTCTTTTTGACTAGGCTCTTGAATGTCCTCCTAGCCTGCTGTATATTTCTTCTCCTTTTGCACATATGGTTCCCTTCTCCCTTCTTCTCTCTACTGCCTTCTTTTCTTCAGCCCCCCTCAGGATGACTCCACCCTAAGGCCTACTCTCCCAAATGTGGAGTCCCTGGCCCAGATTGCCATTTTGTGAGGAGTCTTAGCCATGCTCACTTTACTCCCAGTTCAGCTCACTTGCCCTAAGCAGGGACTTTCCTTCCCCTTTCCAGTTCCCCTTCGAATATTGCCTTTGCCTATCTGGATGGAAGCTCCCTGAAAGTAGGACCCATCTGTATTTGTATCCTATTTGAGCACGTGGCAAATTGTTCTGTCTCTTCATTTGTCTGTCTCTACCTGTCTGTATATATGTAACTATCTACCTACCTTAGCTACCAATATGTATCCATCTACTCATCTACCTATGTCTATCTATCTAATCTATCAGTACTCACCTATCTATCTATCCATCCATCCATCTATCTATCTATCTATCTATCT
>NW_020954585.1:53032475-53033847 GCF_900497805.2 Vombatus ursinus
CTTTCAAGGCTTAGGTCAGATCCCACCTTCTTCAGGAAGTCTTCCCTGACCACTCCAAAACAGGGCAACCTTTCCTTTCTTTGACCTATGGAAAGTATGATTTGTATTAATCTTTGGCACTTGGCATATATAGCCTGCTATGATTAGCTATATTTCTGTGTGATTCATTCATTCATTTATTCAATAACTATTGTAGTGAGTGTGGGGAAGGTTCAGACAAATCTACATCAATTTCAGTATAGTGTTTGACAAATATCTGTCTTATGATATCCTTATGGACAAGAGAGGTGTGGATTTGATGATAGTACAGTTAAGTGGATTTGGAATTGGTTAACTGACTGGAACCAAAGAATATTGATTAATGGACCAACGTCAGTTTGGAGAGAGATCTCCAGTAGAGTGCCAAGTGTATTGGTTTTGTTTTATTCAATCTTTTTTTTAAATCAATGACAATGAAAGCATAGAGTACTGGGTCCAATTTTGGGTACCATATTTTGGAAGAGATATTGACAAGGAAGGAAGGAAACAAATATTTATAAAGTGCCTACTATATGCTAGGCACTATGCTAAGCACTTTACAAATATTATCTCATTTGATTTTCACAATAACCTTAGGAAGTAACTGGTGCTATTATTTTCCACATTTTATAGTTGAAGGAACTGAGGCAGATGAAGGTTAAATGACTTGCTCAGGACCACACAGCTGTTAAGTGTCTGAGGTCAGATTTAGACTCAGATCTTCTAATTCCAGTGGGAAGCTAAGTGGTACAGTGGATAGGCCTTGAGACAGGTGACTCATCTTCCTGAGTTCAAATCCAGCCTCAGACACTTATTAGCTGTGTGACCCTGGGCAAATCACATAACCCTGTTTGCCTCAGTTTCCTCATCTGTCAAATGAGCTAGAGAAGGAAATGGAAAACCACTCCAGTATCTTTGCCAAGAAAATCCCAAAAGGGGTCACAACAACTGAACAAACTTCTAATTTGAAGACCTGTGGTCTATCTACTATGCCACGTAGAAGCATATAAAAGACACATACTAACCCAATAAATATCCCTGATCTGTGGGACTGATTTCAGAGCCCTATTTACCCACCCTCAGGCACCCAGCATTTTCATGGATTCTTCCAGAAAACAACACAGATCAGATAAACTCATTTCTTGTACAGTGTTATTGACCTTGTATGCAAAGTTGTTTCAAGAATGTTTGCATTTTAAAATATCACAGGGAGAAGGCAATTTTTTTTTCTAGAAAGTATTTTTTTTAATTTTTTTTTGTTTTTAATTTTAATTTTTAGTTTTCAGCATTTACTTCCATAAGATTTTGAGTTCCAAATTTTCACCCCATCTTGCCCTCCCCCCACCCCAAGATG
>NW_020954585.1:53033857-53045589 GCF_900497805.2 Vombatus ursinus
GCCCTGGCAAAGAGATCCTTGCAATCCCCCTCTGATCAGCCACTGGATTCTCCCTCAGCTTGTGGTCTGGAAGCTCAGGACACAGCCGCTGCCCCAAGGCATGCTCTGTACTTGCAGCTGAAACCTAGCTTCTTCTCTCACCGCAGTAACAGACTTTTCCCACTGACCTTCTAAGTTGTCTTTGTCGTTCGTGGGTTGAGAAGTCTGGAAACCATCCCAGCTGCCCACAATTCAGTCCTCTGAGGCCTGCTCCAGGGTCGCTGCAGCTTGTGCGCTCACGCCAAACTGCGCTCCTCTCCCAGCCCGGCGCGATATACCTTTCCAATCATCCATGCAGGTTGTCTTGGGCTGGATCAATTCTTGATCCATAGGCATGATCCCCTAATGGTAAAATGTCAGGCATTGGTGGAGAATTTTTTTTTTTTTTTAAAAGTAAGATCCTTCTTGGTATGCCTCAAGGCATGTCAAAAGTCACCATCTACTGGATATTACCAAGAGTGACAAGCCTTTAGAACCCACAGAAGAAACAAAGAGAAATGCTATGTTTAGAAGTCTGGAACACTGGAGATAGCCTGACACAGTGGAGAGAGCCTTGAACATGAGTCATGGAACCCAAGTTGGACTCTCATCTTTGTCTTTTACTACATGTGTGACTTTTGACTGGGGCTTAGGTTCTCCAACTGTGAAATGAAGGGGTTAAGCTAGATGACCTCTAAAGTCTCTTCCCCAACTAGGAAAATGATCTATGTTCCCAAGTGTTGTTGTTCCCCTTTGAAGAACATCCAAAGGGAAAGCCAATCCTATCAGTGGTGGGTTCCCATTTAACAGAACTCATCCCAAACTCCACGGAGAGATAAATTATGGGTAAGTTATTAGGAAAGAGGTACTTGGGAGAAAAAAGGGAAAACACCTGGCCCTTGCCCTTGAGGAACTGATAGTCTAGTTAGAAAGACAGAACCGTGCGGAAGGGTAGAAAGGGCACTGGATTTGGAGTCAAAGAACCTGGATCCAAATCCCAACACTTTTACTTATTAGCCACATGACCTTGGATAAATCACTTCCTCTCCCTGAACTTCAGATTTTCCACCTGTGGAATAGGGGGAGAGGTAGATTAATGACCTTTTGGGTCTCTTCCCAGTAGTGCCCTGGTAAATGGGGTATATGGGATGTTCAGGGAGGACTCTCACCTCTGGTATGAGGGCTTGCTGAACCCTTTTTAGGGTGGCTCATCCCCATTTGGTGTTCACCTATCACCCTGCTCTTATCTGTGCTCCAAGAAGCTGGATGTAGCATGGGCAGTGGCCACACCCCAGTAAAACCTACTCAGCAGATGGGCTAAACCACATTGGGGGTAACTTGCAGGCCTCAAATCCATCAGTGAGTTGGGGGGGGTGTCTACCCCAAACATGTGAAGACTTTCCCTGGTGTAATGGGCAGGTGAGAACAATTTGTTCCAAAGGGTATGAAGGTGGCTGAAGGGGCACTGTGGAGTGCTTAGAGCTCGGTCAGACATTGAAGATGCCAAGGTCATCTACTGCATCCCAGGCCATTCCCAGTTGCTTTGACTTTTTTGCTTTACCAACTGGACTTCAATGACTCTGGAAGAGAGAGTGAGGCTGATGACTTTGCACCTCACTTCAGTTCACATACAAGTCAAGACATCACCCCTTGATATCGTTGGTCAAAAATGAAGGATGAACAAGAACACAGTAACTGGCTCTCTGGTAAAAAGACATCCCCACTACACACTTTTAAGTTTAATCTTCGTGATTGACATTTTCTCCATTACTTTCTTAAGTCTAGATAATCAACAAAATAATAAATAAAACCCTGATTTGTAGCCTTTGTGGATTTCCAAGGTATGACTGGTCACACTGAAAAATTTAACAACAGGCTGTAGATCTAGAACTCATATGCGCTAGCTCCAGCCCTATTCTGCTTCTTTAAATCCTGTGAAAGCCATAGATTGAACAGGAAGGAATATTAGTTTAACACACAAAACTATGCATCCCCTTCTCCCTCCTTTCTTGTATCAAGGTTCTTTAAATAGGAGTCCCCCAGGGGATTTAAATTTTTGTTTGCATCTTTTGAATGTCTTTGAAGGTAGCACTGGGAAGAAAGTATTGGGGGACCATAGATACTTCTAGACAAACTATTAGGAACTTCCAGTTAATATGTGGTTTCCCCCATTAGACCTGTGAGTTTGCTGAGAGTAGGGACTACATTTTGCCTTTGTATCCCTAGTGCTTAGCACAGCGCCTGGCGCACAGTTATTGTTCAGTCATCTTCAGTCGTGTCTGACTCTCTGTGACCCCCTTTGGAATTTTCTTGGCAAAGATACTTCCTTCTCTGGCTCATTTTACAGATAAGGAAACTGAGGCAAACAGGGTGAAGTAAGTGTCTGAGGCCAGATTTGAGCTCCCGGAGATGAGTCTTCCTGACTCCAGGCCTGGCACTCTGTGCACTATGGCGCCACCTATTGACTAGAGGCTCAATCATAGTATTATAGAATGAGAAATAGAAAGGGCCTTTGAGATCCTCTCATTCAGGAATTCTTTTTTTTTTGGCAAGGCAATTGGGGTTAAGTGACTTGCCCAGAGTCACACAGCTAGTGAGTGTTATGTGTCTGAGGCCAGATTTGAATTCAGGTAGTCCTGACTCCAGGACTGGTGCTCTATCCACCCACCACCTAGCTGCCCCTCATCCAGGAATTTGTATTGTGGTGCCCACAAACTTGTTTTTAAAAAATATTTTGATAGCAATTTCAAATAGAATTGGTTTTCTTTTTAATTCTATATATCTAAATTTATGCATTTGCTCTGAGAAGGGGTCCATGCACTTTACCAGACTGCAAAAGGGATGCATGCCACAAACAAGGTTGAGTCCTTACTCTAGTTCAGTCTCTCCCCCTCCCCCTTAAATTTAATACCTGAGGAAACTAAAAATCAGAGAGGGCCAGTAACTAGCCCGGGGCCACACAGGGAATAAGAAGCCAAGCTGGAAGCTGAATACAAGTCCCTGACTCCTAATCCAGGGCCCTTTCCACGGTGCCACACTTCCCTAAGTAGATTCTCAACTTTTCAAAGGCCCTGATCATCATATCTCCTTTTGTCACATCTTCCCCGCCCCCCTCCCCCCCCCCTCCCGCAGCACCCAACTCTGGGTTGGGCCTGCTCACAGTTGGTGCTTAATTATCTGCATTGAATCAGAGCCATTCAGGATTAGGGGAAAATAGGATTTTTTTTTTTAAACACCGCAACTTTCAGGAACACAGCTATTGCACAAAGGGAGGCTCACCTCCATTTGTTGTGGATGTAGGCAAGCCTTCTGATCCAGGCCTTTTGTCAGCCTCTTCATTCTAAAGTCTATTTATGGAAAGAGCATGATTCTCTTGACAGATTCACAGGGTTATTCTTTGTCTGGACAATAGAATTTTGGCACCTTTCAATGTACTTTGGGTTAAAAGACCTCCAGGTTAACAGATGTGCTGCCCTTGGGAATCTGAAGCTATAATTCATGGAAATGAAATGGGCTGGAAGACAGATTCATCCTGGACCGCTCAGTCTCCATTGCTCTTTATACTAATCATGCCTCTAGCTTCTACTCCATGGATCCTGAAAGGCTGGTCTCCATCTTCCTCCTCAAATCACTTTTGGTTCAGCTCAGCCCCATTTAGATTAGAAGGAAGTTGGAGTCAGCCCATTTTATAAGTGGGAAAGCTGAAGCCTAGGCTAAGGTCTCAAGGGATGTTGAGATTTTTATTTAATCTGAGTGCATCATCGCAAATAAATCCCCAGTGTTTTCTAGCCCATATTTTTGGGGGATTTCCAACAGGCTGAGATGTGGTACTACATAGAATCATAAAACTAGACATGAAAGGGCTCTTGAGCTCATGTAGCTGTCACTTAATTTAAGGATGAAGAAGCTGTGAAAGAGAGTTTTTGGACAATAGGGGACAACACAGCCTTAGGCAAAATTTGGGATTTATGTCACCCTACATATCAAATCGAAACAAATAAATGAACAAATAAATTGATAAAAGAAAGAATGAATAATAGTTAGCATTTATAGAGTACTTTAAGGTTTGCAAAGGACTTAACAAATATTATCTCACTTAATCCTTGAAACAACTCTGGGAGGTGCTATTATTATCCCCACTTTACAGATGAAGAAACTGAGTCAGATAGAGGTTAAGTGATTTGATAAGGGACACCCAGTTAGCAAATCTGAGGCAGGATCTGAACCCAGATATTCCTGATTCGTAAAGTCCAGTGCTCTATCTACTGTGCTATATTACCTACCCATCTCTTGAACTGGGCCTTGAAGTTCGTGTAGGCAGAGATGTTCCCAGAAGGGCTAGTCTCACTCACATCAGGCTTGTTCTCGTGTCAGTGCCATGTTGTTCTCTCTTCCTTCCTCTCTACATCTCCAAATTTCATTCATCCTTCACAGCCCAGTTCATCTTACCTCCTCCAGAAAACCTTTCTTGCAGACTTGATCCTACACTCATCTGGACTCCAGAGTTGCCAAAATTTCTAGAGTTTATGCCATGATGATGCTTCAGAGCTCAGGTGAAAGTTATTGTGGTTCCCAGGAGACCAGGCCACTGGGCAGAATGTCCATGGGTTCAGGCCATATCTGCTGCCAGACCCTGAACTCTCAAACCCTTTAAAATGCCCCCACTTTTGAGCAGCTTTAATGGTTAAAAAGGGGCAGCTAGGTGGCATAGTGGATAGAGTGCTGGGCCTAGAGTCAGGAAAACTCATCTTCTTGAGTTCAAATCCTGCTTCAGATACTTACACGGTGGGTGACCCTGGGCAAGTCACTTAACGCTGTTTGCCTCAGTTTTCTTATCTGTAAAATGAGCTGGAGAAAGAAATAGCAAACCGCTCAATTATCTGTGCTAAGAAAACCCCAAAGAGGGTCATAAGCAGTCGAACATGACTGAAAAAATAACACAACCACAAAATTGTTAAAAAGAAATTTTCCTGACATCAAGATTAAATTGGCTTCTCTATAACTTTCACCCATCACTCCTGATTCTGCCTTCTTGAGCCAGACTCAATGAATGTACTCTCTCTTTCAGCAGAAAACCCTTCACATCCTTGAAAGCAGATGTCATGTTTTCTCTAAACATGCTTGGTTTCTTCCACTGATACTTTATGACAGGGACTCTAGGCTCTCTACCATACCCTTTGCTGGACACTCCAGTTTATCAATGTCCTTCTTAAACTGTGGTGCCCAGAAATGAACACAATTCTTTGGATGAGTGGCACCTGCTGAGGGCAGGATCCAATGGGAATATCACCTTCCTATTTCTGGAAGTAATGGCCCTTTTAATGTAGTCAAGATTGCATTAGAATTTTGGTCTCCTATCCCACATTGCTGCCTAATATTATACTTGAAGTCTACTAGAACCCCTGGGATCTTTTTCAGAACAGTTGCTATCTAATCATGACTATTGTACTCATGAAATTGATTTTTTGTGCCCAAGTACAAGACTTTACATTGATTGCTTTTGAGTTTCATCTTTGATTCATAGGCTCATGCTCTTGCCTATTCTGTTGCCTTTGATCAAGGACAGTAGGGGCCACATGGCCCTGCCAACTCCTACAATACTGTCATTGACTGGCACCCCAGATGGCACCCTAGTTCTTCTACCAGGGATGTATCTGTAAGAGTTTCTTTAGGTATCACTTCAACTAGTTCTGGGCAACTGTTCTCCTCCCTTCCTGGAAAATGGTGAATAGCTTCTCTAAGTGAAGGACAAAAGCACTATGTTCTCTCCCAGGGGCCTTTACACTGCCTGAATTCTCTCTTTGTTACAAAGAAAAACTGGAGGGTCCTGCCTTCTCCCCATCTCCCAAAAGACCAGGAAGAAAACTATTTTCTAGTTCTTCTGCTTAAGACAGCAGAGGGAAGGCCAGGTCCCCTTGCTGGCCTGTAGGTTCATGTACTGGATCCCTTGGCCCCTGGTACCACCCTGGGTTCAGGACAGCTTTGACTTATCTGGTTTAATTTGAGGCCTCCACAACACTCACTGGATATCCCTGTCATGTCTTATCTCACTAGACTCCACTGGAGCCATCACCTCCCCAAACTCCCCATCCGAGAATGGACTCCACCCGTAGACTTGGGAGTTTGAGTAGACTGCTAGCTCAATGTAAGGCAGCAGTGTGATAGAGCAGGCAAAGAAAACCAAAAGAAACAGAAGAAAAAACAATGGAAAAAAAAGAAAAAAAAACAAAGAAAAACAAAACCCCTAATGCAATCTTAGCAGCATTAAAAGGGACATCATTTACAGAAATAGGGAGCTGGTAATCCCACTGTACCTTGCCCTCAGCAGACCTCATCATGCACTAGGTTCGGTTCTGGGCACCTTCACTTAAAGAAGGGCCAGATTTGGGCTTATCTTACTCAGTTCCAGACGTCCATAGCATTTCTTGGACATCTCTGGCCATGTCATTGGGTGTATACTCCCTGACCCTTTCCTTCCAGATCTCCCTTATTTGCAGTCTTCCCCTAAAGAATGTAAGCTCCTTGAGGATAGAAACTGTCTAGCATCTTTTCTTTGTATCCTTAGCAGTTAGCACAGTGTCTGGCACATAGTAAAGACTTAATAAATGCTTTGTCTTCCTGTGTATGTACCTATGCATCTATTTACATACATATGTACATATGTATATATATATCCATCTACCTATCTATCTGTCGGTCTGTCTACCTAACTACCAATGTATGTATGTGTGCATGTATGTATGTATGGGCAGCTAGGTGGCACAACGGATAAAGTGCTGGACCTGGAGTAGGGAAGACTTATCTTCTTTAGTTAAGATAGGCCTTGGACACTTTCTAATTGTGTGACCCTGGGCAAGTCACTTAACTTTGTTTGCCTCAGCTTCCTCATCTATAAAATGAGCTGGAGAGGGAAATGGCAAACCACTCTAGTATCTTTGCCATGAAGAGTTGGACATGACTGAAACAACTGAACAACATGTATGTATGTATATATGTATGTATGTATGTATCTGTCCATTTACCTCCATATGTATTTATATATGTATTTTCGTATGTATCTATCTATACATCTATCTACCTACCTGTTCTTGTTTGTCCTTTATTTTTGAAGAGGATCAATGACATCACTGGGTCATGTCTTGACTTGTGCATGAATCAGATTTAATTGAAGTGAGGCAGAGTTGCACAAAGCTATCAGCCTCACTCTCTCCTCCAGAGTAATTGAAGTCCAGCAGGAGAACAAAAGTCAAGATGATTGGAGATGGCCCAGGATGCAGTGGATGCTGGGCATCTTCAACATTTGACTAAGCTCTGAGCACTCCGCAGCGCCTGCTTCAGCCACCTTCATGGCCATTGAATAAATTGTTCTCAATTGCCCATTATGCCGGGGGAAGTAAACCACCGTTGTAACTCACTGATGGATCTGAGGTCTGTCTTTTACCCTCACTCCGGTTTAGTCCACCTGTGAGATGGTTTTACTGGGATGTGGCCACTGCACATGGTACAGCTTCTTGGAGCCACAGGTGAGAGTTGAGTGAAGGTGAGCACAAAAGGTGGATGAGCAGCCCTCACACCAGAGGTGCTGAACATCCCATACAGCCTATCTGCCTACCTACATGTGTGTGTGTGTGTTTATGTATCCATATATCTATCACCTCCCTGCATATGTATGAATGTAGGTATGTATTCATCTATCCATCTACCTACCTGCCTATACATCTCTGTCTCTCTCTGTCTCTCTCTTTCTCTCTCTCTGTCTCTTTCTCTGATCTACTTAAACTTATTTCCCTAAATAAAAAATGACTTCTGTAGCATCTTTGTGAGATGGGATTGGGCCTCCACCAGAACATTTCCACTCTTCTTCAAAGAAGTAATTACACTATTACTGTGTAATCCTGATTGTTAGAAAGTTTTTAAGCCTGCCCCTCTTTGAGGTTACATAATTTGTGCAGGGTCACAAAGGCAGTAAGAAATGGAGTCAGGATTGGAACCCAGGACTTCTGACTCCCGAGCCAATGCTCTCTGCACTGTGGAGGATCCATAGATCTGGAAGGGACCTGACATCTAGTCTAATCTCCTCATTTTACTGATGAAGAAACTGAGGCCGGAGGAGGTTAAATGAAAAAAAAAAAAAGCTTCAGAAGTGGCTTTAGAACCCAGGTCCTCTTACTCCAGAGCCAAAGTTCATTCCCCTGGACCGTACTGCTGCCTTCATATAGGTCTTAGTACTGCCTTCTGTGCACAAGTAGATAATTCAGATCTCTAATTCCCATCAACTCTTCTCTTTTTCATTCTATATATAATAACAATAACTGATGATAACTAAGAGGCAACATGGTGAAGTGGATAGAGGGGCGGTCTTGGAATCAGGAAGACCTGAGTTCAAGGCCTATCTCTGACACGCACCTGTGGGACCCCTGGACAAGTTGCTTTACCTCTTAGTGGTCTCCAAAGTGAGAGCCCATGGCCTGACCCCAAGGAATGGATGTGATCAAACAACTGGAAGGTGGGAAGATGGGTCACACGGCCCCCCTTGGCCGCCGCCATCATGGGGGCTTATCTCCAGCCCAACCATATCATGCTACCCTTACTCTCCAATGCTCTCCCAGCGCACCCTCTCCCTTCACCCTGCAAGCTACTAACGTCTCCCTTTCTGAGCAGAACTTTGGCCCATCAGGGAAGTTACAATAACCAAACCTCTACCCTGGTACCCACCGCAGCAGCGGAGCAAGGGGGAAAATTCCGTTCCTCCCCAGCCCGTGTGCCCCAGACCCTCCAGTGGCTGCCTGGGAGGACAGCTCTGTGCTCCTGGCCAGTGAGCAATTGGGAAGAGCCCTATTTCCTTCCTTTTCATTTTCAATGGGACAGAGTGGGTCATAGAATGAGTAGGCATGAAGGGGTTGTGACATATTGCGGATCTTGTCATATTATCTATTCCCCCCAAACAACTTCTCATATCAACTTCCTTATTTCTGTTGAGAGTACCTTGGTGCCCTGTCACATTCCTCCCCATCCCTCATCCCACATGTCCAATCTATTGCCAAGTCTTGTCATTTATAACCTCTACATACTCTCTTCGATATCCCTTTTCTCTACTTGTAAAACCACCTTGCTAGTTCAAGCCTGTAGCTTCCTAATTAGTCTCTCTGCCTCAAGTTTCTCCCCTGTTCAATTCATCCTCCATACATTCTTTTTTTTTTTTTTGCTTTTTGGTGAGGCAGTCAGGGTTAAGTGACTTGTCCAGGGACATACAACTAGTAAGCGTCAAATGTCTAACATCAGATTTGAACTCAGGTCCTCCTGACTCCAAGGCTGGAGCTCTATCCAATGTGCCATCTAGATGTCCCTTCCCCACATTCTTATGTCTGCCAAAGTGATCTTCCTAAAGTTCAGGCCTGACCATGTCACTCCCCTACTCAATTAACACCCATGACTCCCTATTGTCTCTGGGTTAAAATTTTAATTTAACATTGTCTCATTCTTTTTCAATTTATATTTTTGGTTATGCTTTATAATCCACATAATTATTAGTAAGGTAGTACATAGATATCATTTATAAATAAGTAAAAATTATACATTGGGGGGATGCATACTCAAAAAGTTTCGATATATATATGTATATACACATATACATATACATACATACATATACATATATACATACATATATATGTTTAAAATCAAAAAGGTGTGGAGACCACTCACTGCCCCTGGGCAAAAAATTATAGGCTCTAAGACTATAAATTGCAGAATAGTTGCTGATATGCATTGATCATAGATGGTTCCTTGTCTGAAGTTCACTGCACCAGTAAAATCACAGACAAGTGACAAAACAAAACAAAACAAAACAAAAAACCGCCAACATGCGTATGTGCTTTAGGGTTTGGATGAGTTCTTTATCTTTATTTTATATAATCTGTCCCATTTGAACCTCAAAACAATCTGGGAGTCAGTTCAGGTATTATTTTCCTTTTACATGAGTAAAGGAAATGATGGTCAATCCACTAGGCTATATGATCGTTCTTGAGCTCTTTTAATTGATCTTCTTGTGAAAGGATTTCCAGGCCTCACACCATCCTCCTCTGGATGCACTCCAGTTTGCCAACATCCTTCTTAAAACATGGTGCCAAGAAGTGAATGTAATACTAAGGATATGGTCTGATGAATGCAGAGTTCAATTGGACTTCTCTTATTCTGGACACTAGACTATTACTAATATAACCTAAGACTTCATTAGCTTTCTCTGGCAGCTGCATCATACCATGGGTTTGTTAAGCTTTTAATCAACTCAAGTTCCCAGGTAATTTTTCATATTTTGATACAGCCCCCCCAACCTATTCCTGTGCAGTTAATTTTTTAAAATTTTATTTTTTTAAGTGGATAAGTATTGATTTTCTCTCCTAAACACCACCCCCACTCACCCACCCAATAGAAGGAGAAGAAAGAAGAACAAAAGCCTTGTAATGAATATGTATTTTTTGTTGGTGTTGTTGTTCAGTCATTTCAGTCATGTGCAACTCTTCCTGACCCCATTTGGGGTTTTCTTGGCAAAGATACTGAAGTGGTTTGCCATTTCCTTCTCCAGCTCATTTTACAGATGGGGAAACTGAGGCCAAAAGGGTTAAGTGACTTGCCCAGGCTAGCTCACTTTATCTGGTACTTAGAGGCTTTACAAAGACCTTTCCTGATAAAAACACTTTTTCTTGCCCTGTCACTGTTGCAACTTGATCTGCAGCACCCATGACTGAGAGGAGCAAGGCCTCTTAGCTTCAAGTCCAACCCTGGGGCCGTGTTTCTTCACCCCCGAGGCCTCTTCTCTTTAGTGCTCAGACCTGCCCTCCCTAACCCTCTTCCTGCTCTTGCTCAGGGAACTGTAATTAAATCAGGATTGTCCTTGCCTCTGGAAAGGGCCTCTCAATGGATCCCTTCCACTTACCAAACCTTGATCTTTCTAGAGTAAGACATCCTTCCCTGGCCATCACTCCTTGATATAAATTGTTTCTCCTTAGGATGTAAGCTCTTTGAAGGCAGAGACTGTTTTTGCTTTTGTATTTGTATCTTCAGCACTTAGCACTCTAAAAATGGTTGTATCATGTATTAAAACCTTATAAATATTTTTTGTCTATTCAATCATCCATACATCCATTCAACAACCTTTGTGGTATGGGAGATTCAGTCATTTATTCATTCAATAAACATAATATGATATAATATGATATTTTTAATGAAATAGAAAGTGCCTACTATATGCCAGGCACTGTGATAAACCCTGGGGATACAAAAAGCAGAAAAGATGGCCCCTGCCCTCAAGGAGCTTACAATCTAAGGTAGGGAGGGGAGAGACCAAATGCAAACAAATATAGACCTTCTTGCTTTAAGTAAGTGGATCCTTTGAAGACCTCTAAACAAAGCAATTTTTATGCAGTGATAATTTGCCTGCACATATGGGGAAGGGAGGGAGGGAAGGAGGTAGGAAGGGGGCCTCTAGGCCTGTGGTTGGGGGGGCAGCACAGGATTCAAGGACCCATGAGGATTGAGGACAGACCAGCCATATCGGGGACTGGCCAGAATGGAGAGAAAAAACTAAGGGGGGAGGTAGATATGTGGTGGGCAGACACGGACACATAGAGGAGAGGAGGGGTGACATGGGGGCCAGGGACAGACACATGGTACCCAGGCTCAGGGAAGACAGACACGTGCAGCCCAGGGTGAGC
>NW_020954585.1:53045634-53053036 GCF_900497805.2 Vombatus ursinus
CTGGCAAAAGTCTCTCTTGGTGCCTGAGGAGATCTCAAGCCAAGCACCTTAGGAGGCAGCCGTGGCAGTCACTCAGTACCTCGGTTCTTCTGTTTTCACTTGGAAAGGTTTTTTTTTTTTTCAGTTTTTTTGTTTTTGTTTTTTTGGTGGTGATTGCTGGGGGAGAGGTTGGGGGTGGGGGGTTGCAGAAAGTGCCTAGCCAAGGGGCAAGACTGAAGAGAAAGAACACAGCACAGTTCAGTAAAATTAACATAGATTCTTTTTGGGGGGGGCAGTGCAAATTTCTTTCAGAATTTTTACAGAAAGTTGAAGAATTTGCCTACTACAAATTTACTGTAAAGCGAGAACCGTCTATATATACAAAGCAAGCTACATATAGGATAACTAGGAAATAATTAAAAGAGGGAAAGCATGGAATTAAGTGGGGTTATGGAAGGCTTCCTGTGGAATGTGGGATGATGATATGGACAAAGGAAATGAGTATTGGCTGTGAAGTCAGAGGACCTGGGTTCAAATCCCACCTTGGAAGTTTACTAGCTTTGTGGCCTTGTGCAAGTCACAACCTTTCTAGGCCTCAATTTCCTCATCTGTAAAATGAGTGTGGTAGGATGGCCTTTGAAGTCCTTTCCCTCTCTTGATCTAGCTATGACCCTGCAGTGCAAAGAGAATTATATTTGCAATCAGAGGTCCTGGGTTCAAATCCTGATTCTGACACTTACTACACGTGTGACCTTGGACGAGTTAATTCAGCTCCCTGTGCCTCGTTTTTCTTACCTGTAAAATGACGGTGTGGGAGTAGGTGACTTCTAGAGTGTCTTTCGGATCTAAACCTGTGAACCTAGCACTTGTATCATTCGTTATCTTGGCTGCCCCATTCTATTATTGTGTCTTTTTACTCATAGGAAATGGAAGACCAGAGACAGCGAGTGACTTGTCCATGATCACATTGCTGAGAAGTGTCAGGGCTGGGCTATAACAACTAACAATAATAATAATACCTAACATTTATATAGTGCCTACCATGTGTGAGGCATTGTGCTAAGTGCTTTATGATAATTATTTCATTTGATCCTCACAACAACCCTGAGAAGTAGGTTTTATTACTATCCCCATTTTCCAGATGGAGAAACTGAGGCAGGCTGGGATCAAGTTGTTCAGGGTCACACAGCTTATAAATGATTTGAACTCAGGTCTTCCTGACTCCAGGCCCAGTGCACTATCCAATGCACCATTTAGCTGCCCTGTTACTTTGTATATATTGGTTTTGATTAGCTTTCTGGGTTTTTTTGCTATATATATTTTTATATGAGAGGCAGCTAAGTGGTGTAGTGGGCCTGGAGTCAAGAAGATCTGAGCTCAAATCGCTTATAAGCTATGTGACCCTGGACAAGTCACTTAACCCCTGTTTGCTTTAGTTCCTTATCTGTAAAATGGGCTCACACTGGAGAAGGAAATGGCAAACCATTCTAGTGTTTTTGCTATGAAAACCCCAAGGACAAGTCCTCTGTCTCAAGGCAGACAGAGGGGTCACAAAGAGTCAGACATGACTGAACAGCAAAAATTTTTATACGCGAAGAGGGTTTGGAATCACGTGTCTTCTCCCTAGAAACTGGAGATCAAAAGACAGTCCCAGGATTTGGGCCATCTGCCTACTGAAACCATTGGAACTTCTTCATCCTTTCCTGTAATAGCTGCATTTTTATTGAACAGTCTTCACAGGAGCCCCTATTCGTGAGGCGGCACAGTGAACAGAGCACTGGGTTTGGAGTCAGGAAGACCTCAGTTCAAATCCCTTATAAGCTGTGTGACCCTGGGCAAGTCACTTAACCTCTGCCTGCATCAGTTTCTCCATCTGGAAAATGGGGGTAGTAATAACACCCATCTCCCAGGGTTATTGTGAGGATCAAGTGATTTAATATTTGTAAAGTGCTATGCAAACTGTAGATGATGGCTATTATTACGTTTCCATCCTGCAAAAATACCTAGAGCTTGGATGATCTCCTTCTGTGTCTCTAGGGTTGACAAAGTCAGACCTCTGGACAACCCCTTTAGCAGACTGGCCCACCCAGCTACAGTGGTATCTTCCCGTCTCTATCTTGTCTAAACGCACAATTCTCGGGACTTTTCTCTCCCTCACCATTCTGTGATATGTTCTGCCTTCTCAGCCTGGAGAGGAACATGGCACATCCTTTAACATTCTGCTAAAGCCTGAAGGAGCTTTGGAGGCTACCTTGTCCAACCCTCCCTCTCAAGTTACAGATGAGGAAACTGAGGCAGCCCTTGTCTTTCTGCTTTTTCTTGGTTCCACGATTGAGTTGCCCACAACGCTGGCAGGGGAGACCCAGGAGCCAACAGATGGCGCTGCCCCATTTGCTAAGTGGGAGGAAAGCGACTGGCTCTTCATCAAGGCTCTGATCTGCTTGGGGCACAGCCTTTCTCTCCATTCTGGGAAGTGGGGAGCAGTCCACTTGTGCTTTGGGCCACCTGCTCAACTCATTCAGGTTGGGAGAGAGAGTTGGGACCTTCAACTTAGAGCCCCACCTCTGGCCCTTTGGCGTTCCCTGGGAGCTCAGTGCATGGCCACAGGTATCTCCATGCATGGATGGGAATGCATCTGGTTGTATGGACGCCCACATAGGGATGCACATAAACCACCCCAGCAGCCCCTGAAATGCAGCTCCACTTCTCCTCTGGCTGCCTTTGTAGTTTGCAACTGAAAGAGGGTGAGGGAGCCTCTGGTGACCTTGGGGGCTCAGGATTCAGTGCTCTGTCTTCTCTCCTGTATCAGCTATTTCTAGTTTATACATTGGTGTTTTCTAACACATGCCTAATCTTTATAACGGGCTTAACCTTGGATCCACAATCCCTGGATGGATTTCAGGGGGACATAGAGCTTGCACGGGAAGAAAAAAAATGACATCTTTATTCTCACTAAAGACCTCTAACTGAAATTTATTATGAATGAAGCCAACAGCAGTCTTCCCACTGATATATCTTTTTAAAATAAACTTTAACTTGCTTATATTTTAAATGCATTATCTTGTTATTAAATGCATTAATAAAGTAACATATATTACTATACCAAATTTGTTTTTTTTAAATATTTTGATAACTGTATTTCAATATAATTGTTCTTTGTAATCTTTGATTTTAATTTCGTGCATTTAAAAACACTATTCTGAGAAGGGACCTATAGTTTTACCAGAGAGTGGTGAAGGGAACAAATATTTATTAAGCACCTACTATGTGCCAGGCACTGTGATGAGCACTTTACAAATATTACCTCATTTTATCCTTACAACAACTCTGGGAGGGAGGTACTATTACTATTATTCCTATATCAAGGCAGACAGAGGTTAAGTAACTTGCCCAGGGTCACACAGCTAGCAAGTGTTTAAGGCTGGATTTGAGCTCAAGTTGTCCTGATTTGAGACCCAGCACTTTTATCCACTGAACTACCTACCTGCCTCTCAATAGGGAGTCCACAAAATAATAAAGGTTAAGAACCTCTACTTTATAGAGATCTTCAGACTGATCTATACTGTATCACACACCATGTGAACATCCATGCTAATGCTTATAGCGACCCTCCTACCTGGAATGCTGTACCGAGCCAAATTTTACCCCTTAATTAAGGCCCATTTCAAATTCTGCCTCCTCCACACAGCCAACCTGACCCACGTGAGCCAATGTGCTCTCTCCCTTCTCTGAAAGAAGGCAAAGCTTCCCTTGGTGCCATTCACCTGGCACTTCTCATAAACTTCCTTAGATTTATGGATTGTCAGGGTTGGAAGCGACATTAGAGTCTAGGTGTCAGTGTACAGAACTGGATTTGGAGTTCAAGGACATGGATTTGAATAGTGGTTCCCACTATACTAAGTAGCAGGTCACCTACCAGTGTGGACTTGGGCAGGTCCCGTCTCTCTCTGCCTCAGTTTCCTCATCTGCAAGATGAAGGAGGTTGAGGAGCAGCTAGGTGGCGCAGTAGATAGAGCTCTACCCTTGGAGTCAGGAGGACCTGAGTTCAAATCTTGTCTCAGACGCTTGACACTTACTAGCTATGTGACCCTGGGCAAGTCACTTAACCTGATTGCCTCACCAAAAACAAAAAAAAGAAAGAGAAAAAGATGAAGGAGGTTGGACTAGATGTCCAACCAAGCCCCTTCTACCTCTAAATCTATGATTTGAGTTCAACCTCCCATCATCTTATAAAAGAGGAAATTGAAACATATTATTATTAGTGATCTATTTATGTCCCATCTCCTAATCAGACTGTAAGACTCTTGAGGACCGGGGACTCTGTTTTCTATACAGTGCCTTAGTCCATAGTAGGTACCCAGTAAATATTCAATAGACTGACTGCTGTGTGTCAGAGAAGATTGTTGTGCATGCCCACACACAAACACTATTCAATATTGTATAGGTGTACAGTTTTGCTATCATAGGAATAGGATGGGTGAAAGACACATTCATGCTTCGTGGGTAAAAGCAGCTGTTTCCGTTCTGGCCAGAAACTCTGAGGGCCTTCCCCTCCCAGGCCGATTCTGTTGCGAAGGCAAACTAGGCCATCTTTTGCCTCCTTTCATACCTAGCCTTTAACTACTGTATGGGTGTTGCCTCAGACAAAGTGAGACCTGGGAAAGACCTCAGTTTAAAAAAGTCCGGGTCTCTCACTGCATCTGTGGCCATTGCCAGACGTCCTGACCTATGCCTAGCCACTGGACTCTGGTGACTCTGGAGGAGTGAGGCTGATGACCTTGCACAGTCCTGCCTCACTTAACTCCGATTCACTTGTAAGTCAGGATGTTACCCACCTGAAGGACAAACAACAGCAGACATGCTGTGCAGATCTAGGCCATCTCACTCATGTAAGTGGCTTTCTTTGAGCTGTTGTTTTTCCTGTTCACATCCCCCTACCCCCAAGGAAGGGGGACCCTTTGGTGTCTGCCCAGAAAACTGGAGGCCTCTTCACACCTGAAGACAGTAAGGCGATGCTCTGGGTCCCCTCATATCTCTCGGGAGATATCCTATGGCAATCTCAGGGAAGACCGAGGTCAGGGGATTGAGTGTGTCAGAGGGGCTGAATAATTTAATAATAATAATAACAACAACAATAGCTAACATTTATGTAGTGTTTTAAAATTTGCAAAGCTCTTTGGATAAACAATATTCTCACAGCACACCTAGGAGAGAGGTGCTCGCTATTCTCCCTCTTTAACAAACGAGGCCAGACAAGTCAAGGTACCAAGCATTTCTTATGCACTTACTATATATGCCAAGTACTGTGCTAAGTACTAGGGATATAAATACAAGCAAAAAGATGGTCCCTGCCCTCAAAGGGCTTACATTTTCATGGGGGAGACAACACATAAAAGGAAGTGAAAAGTAGGTATGTGGGGAAGGGGGTATGTGAAGCTGAAGGGGGAGAGGGGAATGGCCTGGACCCTTCTCCCAAATGGAGGTCCTGGGAGGAGCTCACCAATAGGAGAAGGGGGCCAGCATGGCACAGAAATGTTCCACTGTGAGAAGGCTACAGGGGCTGATGGGTGTTCTTGGGTGAGGAGGCCCCAGATGCTAAGGGAGGCATGATGTTAAAGTCTGCAAAGTCAGAAGCACAGATAGAAGAGAAAATGATGAGGAAACTGAGGCAGGCAGAGGCTAAGTGAGTTGCCCAGGATCACATAGCTAGTAAATGTCTGAGTCAGGATTCAGGCTCAGGTCCTCCTGACACTTAAATGAACACTCTCTCCACTATGCCCCATAGCAACAATCAATCAAGCAGGTAAGAAAGGTCTCTAAAATCCTGGCATTTTTCATTTTGCTTTTGCCCAGGCCAACCAGCTTCGCATTCACCACGGGACCGATGTGCTTGGAAGTGACTGACTTCAGCCCCTGGAAATGCTACCATATGGAATCCAGCATCCTGCAGATTTTCCCAGAATTCTCTGGGGAGACTGCTCTCCCTTATTGGCAAGGAGGATACAGAAGTTCACTTTATCATCTTCATTGCTCAATTCACTACTTGTCAGCTAAACAATCCTATGGTAGGGTTAGACTGAGGAGACGTTTGCCTTCTGGAGAGGAATTGACAGGTGGCAGAGTTGTTACTGCAGCGAGGTGTCACGGTGTATAGAGTGCCTAGCCTGGAGTCCGGAAGACTCACCTTCCTGAATTCAAATCTGGCCTCAGACGCTTACTAGCTGTGTGACCCTGGGCAAGTCACTTCACCCTGTTTGCCTCAGTTTCCTCATCTGTAAAATGAGCTGGAGAAGGAAATGGCAAACCACTCCAGTATCTTTGCCAAGAAATTCTAAATGGGGTCACAAAGAGTCAGACACTACTGATCAACAGAAGAGCTGTAACTGGGATCTTTTGTATCTGGGTTAAGTTGCATGAAGTCTGACCTTAATTGCATCAGGGCAGGTGTGAGGGAAACAGGAGCCCCAGGACATTGATAGGATTTGAGAGAAGGGGAGGAGCAAGGTAGGAAATTATGAACTCACTCTGGCTGGACATCTGGTACCTTCTGATTATTATTATTCTAATTATTCTTCTGTTGGTGCCTTGAGGCAAAGGGCCCCGCCCCCTTCCCCTGGGGTGGGGGGCTTCTCCAGCTATAGCTCTGATAGGCCAGAGAAAGGTAGACAGGAGGATAGTATGGATGGGACAGCAAGGGGGTGGAGGAGAAGACACAAAGGGCCTGGAGACATGCATCATCAGCCCCTTGATCATTAAAAGTCACAAAGCAGAGAGGGACGGTAGGAATCATCTAGTCTGACCCTCTCATTCTGTAGATGAGGGAGCTGAGGCACTTCAGGAAGCAGAGGCTTGTCTAAGGCCCATTGCTAGTCAGTGCTAGAACCAAGACGAGAAACTGAGGCCTTCTCACCCTCTTGGCCCGAGTTCTTTCCATTCCACCATGTTGCTTCCTACATCACGAAATTACACTTCTGAATTTCATAGGATCAATCATTTATTATTTGTTCCAAAACTAATTTAGATTTTGTTTTGTTTTAATTTTTTATTGGTATCTTTAGTTTTTAACAGTATTATCATTTCTTTGATGACCTCTTCATCCATCGTTATGACCCCTTCCTCTGATTGGTGAATTCCACCTGAACTCTCATCTGAGGAAGTTCTCATACCTGCCATGTTCTCTTTAAACCTGGACCCGCCCATGACTCCCTGACGACCTCTTCTGCTTGTTCCTTGTGGGTACCCTCCCTGGCTTCCTCTGTTTTTCAGCTCTTTTTTATGTGTTTTCTTCTCCCTCTAGAATATAAGCTGCTTACTTGTAGTACAGTGCCTGCCACATAGTAAGTACTTAATGTTATCTATTTCTCTTTTTCTCTCCATCCATCCATCCATCCATCTATCCATCCATCCATCCATTCATCCTTCT
>NW_020954585.1:53053071-53059952 GCF_900497805.2 Vombatus ursinus
ATCTATCTATCTATCTATCTATCTATCTATCTATCTATCTATCTATCTCTCTGTCTGTCTGCCTGTCTGTCTGTCTGCCTGTCTGTCTGTCTGTCTATGTATCTATCTGCTTTGTCTGTCTGTCTATCTATCTATGTATCTATCTATCTATTTATCTATCTATCTGCTATCTATCTACCTGTCTGTCTTTCAGTCTACCTATGTATCTATCTACTTAATGTATACTTCCTCCCCCCTCCCAGAGAGCAATCCATTATGATAAAAGATAAAGAGGTAAAGTATAATTTAGCAAAAGTAACACACCAACACCACATCTATAAAGTTGAATATTATATTCGGTATTGAACACACATTTTCTCCTAACTCTGTGAAGAAGACTGGGAGGTATATTCTCACATCTCTTTATTGGGGTCAAGCTTAGTCATTTTAATTTCATAGCATTCAGTTTTTACTTCTTATGATTGTTTTTTCCCATTTACACAGTTATAGTCATTGTGTATATTGTTTTCCTGTTGCTACTTACATGTATGAATTGCATCAGTTCATAAAAGCCTTCCCATACTTCTCTGAATTCTTCCTATTCATTGCTAGTTATAAAGCAGTAATGTTTGGTTATGTTCACGTATCATGATTTGCTTAACTATTCAGGATTATAGATTCAGAACTGGAATGGGTCTTAGAGATCATTTAGTTCAACCCCCTGGCTTTAGAGGCAGAGAACCTAGGTCACGTCACCAAGACTTGGATTCACGTCCTGCCTCAGATATATACTACTCATGTCACCCTGGGAAAGACAGTTACCTCCTCAGTGCCCCAAGCAACTTTGTGGAACAGGGGTCAGCAAATTATGACTACAGGCCAATCTGCAATACCTCCCCCTCCAAAAAAAAAAAAAAACCCAACCAAAACGCAACACAGGCCACATGGCTGGATTTGGCTGTAGGGCTATAGTTTGCTGAACACTACCTAGAGGCAGCATGACATAGTGGAGAGGGCACTGGGCTTGGAGCCAGGAGGACCTTGCTCACTATTTGTGTGGTCTTGGGCAAGCCACTTAACTTCACTCTGTCTCATTTGTAAAATGTTGGGGGGGGGGCAGTAATGGCCTCTAAGTTCCTTTCTAGCCCTCAATCTGTGATCTTAGGATCTAGCATTATAGTATATACAACTGTGGCTGATCTGCATGTGTACATGAAGATATACCTACATATTGTGTACTTGTACATACGTATATCTGTACACAGATCTATATACATATATGTATGTATGTATATATAGACATGTATATGTATCTCTATGTATACATGTGCATACCCATACTTATCCATATATAATTAAATTACCTCTGTTCCAAAAGAAAGCTATGCTTGTGAGATAGGCTGGAATTTTCCTCCCCACTATACAGATGAAGGAACTGATCTCAGAGAGCTGAAGAAATTGCCTAAAAGAAAAGAAAGCCATCCCTGTGAGGTAGGTGGGATTTTTCTCCTCATTATACAGGTGAAGAAACTGAGTCTCAGAGAACTGAAGGGACTTACCCAGTGTCCTACAGCAAGTGGGGTGAATATATCTTCCCTCTTCTAACCAGAAAACCACCCCTTGAAACAAAGATTTAAAAAAGGGACAGTAAAAATAGCAATTTCACAAAGCCAACTGATACAACAACCTGAACTTGAACCCAGGCCTTTGGACTCAGAGACCAGTGCTCTTTGCCATCTGTGCTTAGATGTGTGCCTGTCCTCGCATATATTCATATAAAGAAAAGCACAACAATGCCAAACAAACCCGCCAAGGCGGCGCAGGCTGATTACACAGCAAGGTCTAGCTGCACGGAGACTACATGTTTCCAGGAACCCCAGCAGAAATGAACAGCACGCGCGCCCGCATGCTCCTCAGAATCTGCAAGCACAATTTATCTTTGCAGGTCAATAGCTCATATTGTCTGCTCTGCCGAATTGTTCAAACATATATAATGCTCTCAAAACATAGCTTAATTAGATTCCAGAGAACATTGACACACAAACAAAAGATATTAATATCAAGCATTCCAGCATCAATTGTAGTTTACACAGATCAAAGAACATTTTTGGTGCAAAGAGGTTGCGAGTGTGACAGGTTGTTACTTTACAAGTTAAGACCGCCAGCTCACACGAGGAGATGAAGCAGCGGTGATCAGAGAAGCTTGCACAAAGGGAACCGAGGGGCCGTTGGGAGGGATATGTGCCGAGATCAAAATTGCCTTGGTTGGCAATGTGGGGGAAAGCCAAGATTGCGGGAACATGTGAGGGAAATTAGAGCTTATTAAGGAAGACATGTAGTGGGCCAACTGATACAGGCTGAACTCTGCCAGGAAGGAGAGATAAGAGACAGGCTGGAGGTGGCTGAGGAAGGCATTGGAAAGCCAAATGGCCCTTCCGAGAATCACTGGATTCTAGAATGGTAGAGCTGGGAAGGGCTGTAGTAATCACCCAGCTGGCCCATTTTACAGAGCAAGAAACTGAGTCCTAGACAGGTCAAATGACTCACCCTAGGTCACACGATGAGTTATTGTCAGAGCCAGGACTAGAACCCAGGTCTTTGGACTACCAAACTAGTGTGTTGGACCCCAAGATCTCTCTTTACTATGTTGAGCCTTAGCGGTATGGTCTAGTGGTGACAGCATTGAATATAGAGCAAGAAGACTTGGATTTGAGTGTTAGTTCTATTATTTGCTATCCATGTCAAGCAAGTCTTTCATCTTTCTCATCTGTAAGATGGGGCTAATTAAAGATATACTTGCATTTCCTACTTTATAAAGGTTGATATGAGGAAGGTGCTATGTGAATTGTAAAGCACTGTGTTAATGGGAGTTATTATTACTGATCTTATTCTTACCTTTTTCAATGTTGTAAATCACTATCAATTCCTTGCTCTCCCCTCCCTTCCCCCTCATTAAAATGTTTTTGGTTCTTTGGGGTATAGACCTGTCAGTGAGCTCTCTGAGCCAAGGGGTACGAATCCATCACCTCATTTGCTTCTCTCAACAACCCTGAAAACAGTCACAGAACAAGTTGCTATCCTGCTATTATTTTTTTCTATTTAATGTTCTCTGGACTGTTGGCTCAGGTGGATAAAATAACCATTTTTTCTTTAATTGAATAACAGTCATGAGATATAAGCTCATCTTCTAACTTCAGCAGCAGACAGGATGACTAGCCATGATATCTTCATCCCTGCTCCCACGTGGTACTGCTGCCTTCTCCCAGGTCTCTGCTTTAAAAACTTTTCATTCCATGTGGAGAGATCGTTGTCATCATCATTATTGTCATTGTTAGTTTCTGGCAACCACTCATGGCAGGGTCCATGCTCTGTGTCCTATGACCCGAAGAGGAATAGGGATGATGCTGAAATATGGCGAAGTAGGTAAAGATATATTGGGGAGGAAAGCAAAGCAGGGAGAACTAACCCCCCACTTGTCTATTCTTTCCCCTCTACTCCCCCACAACACCTCCAACCTCCCCCCCACACCTTCCCAGCAGCTCCCGTGTCAGCATTGTTGTTGCAATCTGGGAAGGGCTAAATAAATACAAGCAGATGGCCAGCTCATTGTACAGAAGCAAGAAATGCACTTATCAGACTATGGGGCACATTTGCATCTCGATGCACAGACATTTGTGTCTGTATCTTCCCTTCCCATTAATGGGCATTTTGTTTGCAAATCCCCATGTATCCAGAAATGACTATGCCCCAGCAACGAGCATTTGTTTTGATAAAATGATCTCCCTATTGTGACCAGATTATCTCAAAGCCCCAGTGCCAAAATAGCAAAATGGTTTTGGCCTAGGCAGCCGGGAGGCACCCTAGAAAGCCTAACAGATTAGGAGGTGGGAGAGCTGGGTTCTAAACCCAGCTCTGTCACTAGTTCGCTATGGGACATTGGGCAAGTTATCATTCAGCAAATATTTATTAGGCACCTACTGCGTGTAAGGCATTGAAAGAGACAAACATTGGCCTAGAATTGAATGGAGGTCCCCCCTAGGTGAGAGATGAGAAATGTTTACCTCTCTAGATTGGAGGCAGTGCATTGTAGTAGAAAGAATATTAAACTAAGAACCAGGAGACCTGGCTTATAATCCCAGCTCTGCTGATAATTTGCTGTGTGACCTTAGGTAAATTGTTTCCCCCTCTGGATCCCAGTTTCCTCATCTGCAATACAATTGGTTGGGACTAAATGATTTCCAAGGTTTTTTCCCCCTGCTTTGAAATTCTAAGGTTTCCTCACTAGGTTCTGCTACTTATATTAAGGTTGAATTCATATCCTGATTGCTGGGCAAAGTGCTAGTTCAGAATCTTTATGCCATACTAAGTAGTGTCATTAGGGGGAAAGCAAAACAGTTGTTGTTGTCTAAGGGAAAAACATGATTGTTTAAAAGAAAACACCTCAAATGTATTCAATTATATATAATTTATATAATGACTGCAATAGTTTCCAGCCAAAAAATAATAATAATCGCCTGATTTTCCTTTCATAGCCCTAGAGACAAATTAAAATAATGTAAAGTAAGTTCATAATTGGCCTGGGCTGTGGTGCACTCTGGGAGCCGTGCAACTGCCTCCAGGTGTGTGCTCCTGACAAGGCAAACTGTACTACATCCCAGGGGGAGCTCCTCCTTCCCCATACCTGGACTGTGCCAATGCAAGAGAGAAGGCCTTCATCACTGCTGGCTCTCCAAGATCAGCACACTCATTCCCTGTTGGCCTGTGGGCTCCTTCAGGTGTAAGGTGAAGACAAAATCCCACGGAGGGTGAGCCAGGAGTCATGGATTCCTACCTGAAATAGCTTCTCTTTGTAAGCTGGTGGGAAAGGAACAAATTCTAGTAAACTGAGATTTTGAATATCCTCCCCTCTCTCATTACCTGGCCAAGTTCCACCCATCCTCCAAGGTATAGCCCAGGGTTATAACAGGCAAGGAGGCTACTGAATGAAGAAATAATAATAGCAACATAATAATAACCATATATAACATTCATTCCCCCCAAGTAGGAACATTTTAAGTAGATGCTGCCCTATCAAATACCATCTCCAAGCTCCAAGGGGTAAAAAGCTTTCAAAACGTAGAAAACCAACCTCCCTCCCCCCCAAAACCCTCACAAAATATAGAGACCCATGGAACGAAGTAAAAACCATGAAGGAAATGGATAAAATACTCACCACACCCTTTGTCCTCACCGCTTCTGGAATTGTCTCTGAGATGTTTTCAATGAGTCTACAGAAGATGAGCTTTTATTCAATTACAAAAAGCAGTTATTTTACATACCGGTGCAATAAGCCACAGAACATTACAAATAACTGCATAATACCAGGACTGTTTTTATTTGAACTCCCTTGAAAAAGACAAAAATGCATAATAATAATATTAGAAGACAATAATAGATAATAATACTAATAACAATAGAAGACAATAAAAATAACATGAGATAGGAGTAGTTTAAGTGCTGGATTTGGAGACAGGAAGATGTGAATTCATAGCCTGCTTCTGACTCTTAGTTGTATGACCTTGATCAATCATTTAACTTCTCTGAGACTCAGTTTCCTTATCAGTAAAAAGATGGCTTCTAATATCTCTTCAAGCTCTAAATCTAGGATTCTATGAATATAGAAAAAAGAACAATAATGGTAGTGTCTAGGGGATTGGAATAGGCATTTATATAGTGCCTGCTTTTTGCAAGGCACTGTACTAAGTATTTTATAAATATTACCTCATTTGATACTTACAATAATCCCTGGGAAGAAGGTGCTATTATTACCCCCATTTTACAGATGAGAAAACTGAGGCAAACCAAGGTGAAGTGACTTGCCCAGGGTTATGCAGCTAGTGTCTGAGGCTGGATTTGAACTCAGATTGCACAGACTTGGGGCTCCATCCACTGAGCCACCTAGAACTGGAAGGAACCTCAGACCCCATCTATTCTGTACCCCCTCATTTTACAGATTAGGAAAATGAGGTCCACAGATGTTAAGTGGACAGCTTGAGGTTACACAGTTAGTAGGTGTCAGAGTTGGGATATGAACCGAGGTCCTCTGCCTCCGAATAAAACCCATTTCCATAGAACTTGCAAAATGTAGGCAGCATAAATATTCTTATTCTCGTTTTACAGATGAGGAAATTTTGAGGTTCAGAGAGAGATTTAGTGAACTGCTAAAAAGTGACAGGGTCAGGACTGACACCCAGTTGTCCTGACTCCAGGCCTAGATGGTGCATGAGTCCTCAATGTGGGTCGAAGCCCTTCATCTGAGAGCACTGGTCTTCAGTTCCATCAAGGAAAGGAACCTGGCTTGAAATCAGCGCATCTCCCTGAATAATAACTACCACTAAATAGAGCTTTAAAATTTATAAGCCACTTTACATATATTATCTCATTTGATCTTTATACCAACCCCTTTGAAGTAGATACTATACAGGTATTCTCCCCATTTTACAGATAAGCAAACTCAGCCTCAGAGAGATTAAGTAATTTGCCCAAGATTACAACCTAATAATTGTCAGAGGCAGGATTTGAACCCAGGTCTTCCTGTCTTGAAACCCACCCATCTATCCATTATTCCACAAGCACTGTACCTGAATCAGTGCGTATATTTCGTATATTCATTCGACTCTCACTTAGCCACTTCACAGGTTTGATCTGACTTTCCCTTCCCATCCAATATGAATCGGGAACTCAGTCAGCTGATATCTACTGATGGCGTGAAAACTCATTCTGAGCAAAACAATTTTTTTCCCTTGGCTGGGGGTGAGGCATAAAATTCATATAATGTGTTCCAAAGCTAGACATAAACGACTTTTCATTTATTGGAAGCAATGGGGTACATTGATGTGAACAAAGGCCTGAGAATTAGGAGC
>NW_020954585.1:53060034-53062995 GCF_900497805.2 Vombatus ursinus
TCACATAGCTAGTAAGTATCTGAGGCCAGATTTGAACTCAGGGAGATGAGTCTTCCTGACTTCTGCCTGGCACTCTAACCATTGTGCCATCTAGCTGCCCAGTGTTAGAAGACTGGGATTCTAATTCCACCAGCTAGCTGTGTGACCTAAGGAAAGTCGTTTCCCTCCACCTCAGCTTTCTCCTCTTTAAAATGAAGGTATGTATGGTGGAATCATTCCCTCTCTCAGGTTCTGCTGATTCTGATATTCCATAATTCTATGATCCCGTGTTTCTCATTATCTGAGTCTCACTCATTTGTGTGGGTAACTCGTGAGTATTGGCTTTGAAGACTGTCTGTTGAGGTAACGGATTACAATTGTAATAATAGCTGATATTTATTGCTTTTAGATTTATAAAATGATTTGCATAAATTATTTCATTTGCTCCTTAAAAATTACCTTATTGCTCTTCTTAAGAGATGCTGTTACTTGAGGTTGGGAGAGGTCATAGGATCAGAGATTTAAAGCTGGAAGAAACATTGGGGGCCAATTGGTTCAATCTCCTCATTTTACAGATGATGGAAACTGAGGTTTAGACTTACCCTGAGCCAACACAGGTTAGATAGCAAAGTCAGGATTTGAACTCAAGTCTTCTGACTCAAAATCTGTTGCTCGGTCACTCAGCCACTGTTACATAGTTAACAGGTATCAGAAAGCAGATCTGCCTGATTCCAAGTTTAATACTCCATCCACTAGGCTATATTGCCTATCACATCCCTAAGAGCCCTAGCACCAGAGTAGAAGCAAGCCAGATACACACAGTGGGTGCCTCAACAAATCCTTCCTCTGTCCCTAGGCATCTAGGGGGATAGAGGGAATGGTTTAGCAGTTGTCCACACAAGGTCTGCGCCTTCCTATTGTCTACCTTGGTTCTCAACGTAACGGAATTGGATCTGCCTCGGAAGCCTGGCACTGGATGCTGCAGAGCAGGGCTGAGGGTGAGAGAAGGTGGCATACCTGTCATTTGCTTCCAGCCTCTGCCTCTCTGAATGGCCTGCCTGCCCATCAGTTGCCTTTCTGCCATTACCATACAGTGGGCCGTCTTGTGGCCCAGGCTGTGGCCCTTCAGGTTGGACCACTTCAGGACTCTGCCTTCTCCAGATCTGTGATCAGGACATAGGGCAGAATGGCTGTCCTGGAGGCAGCTGGGAAATTCTCCAGGGAAAGTTCTAGACGGTCAGGCCACTCCTGCTCCCACCCTCCCATTCATTGGGCTTAATTATCCTTCTCTCTGCCTCTCCTGCTTTCCCATTTATAATGAAACTGCTCCTATTCAATGGGCCTGTATCTATGTTCTACTCAAGTTTGTGCATCTTTGTACCTGTTTGTGAATAAAAATAATAATAATAATGATAATAATAATAACTACTCACATTACTACATTGTAAGATTTGAAAAGCACTTGAGAGAAATTATCTCATTTGATCTTCATAACAATGCTGTGCAATAAAAAAAATGCACATATTATCATTCCCATTTCATAGATGGGGAAACCGAGACCAAGAGGGGGTGAAGGGCCTTGATCAGCTAGTATAAGTCATAGCCAGGACTTGCATCCAAACCTTCCGATTTAAATTCCCAGGGATCTTTGAACTGTACTAGATAATGATACCACTTGAAAATAATTACTTTCGCTTGCTTCTACCCTCCAGAGTTCAATGTGCTATTGCTTCCTCCTGCTCAAATTACCTTGTATTTTTTTCATATATACTTTGTGGCTAAGACTTGAGAGGCAACATGGCAGAGAGAGAGAGAGAGAGAGAGAGAGAGAGAGAGACAGACCAACAGAGACAGAGAGAAAGACAGAGACAGAGAGACAGAGACACAAACACATACAGAGACAGAGACTCACAGAGACGAAGAGAGACAGACAGAGAGAAGGAAAGGCAGAGGCAGAGACAGAGAGACAGTAAGAGAGACAGAAAGAGAAAGACACAAACACACACAAACAGAGGGGATTAGGGAGTGGAGAGAGATAGGGAGTGGAGAGAGAGAGAGAGACAGACAGACAGACAGATAGACAGACAGAGACAGAGAGAGCCTTGAAGATAGGAAAACCTGGTTCCTGGTTCTGCCTCTGAAACTTACTATGTAACCCTGGACAAGTCACTTAACATCTCAGTTCTCCAGGTGACTCTCTAAGTCTATAAGCTAGAACAAAGGGGCTGACCTGCATTGGTAGAAGGAGTTTCCTCACCCTGGAGTTCCGTATATCAGTGAAATCACAGGTTCAGTGCTTATCCATATCTGTTGTATATCAGTTTTTAAGTGTACATTGTTCCTCACCTTCTACTCTACTCGCCAATACAAAACTTCTTGAGGGCTAGGTCTATTTTGTCTTTGTATTCCCATCGCCTAACATAGTGGCTGACACATAGTAAGAAGTTAATCAATACTTATTGATCGCTTGATTGAAAGTGATCCCCTGTGGCCATCAATTGGAGAATAGCTGAACAAATTATGATATGTGAATGTCATGGAATATAGTACCATAAGTAATGACAAAAGCAACTGTTACCGAAAAATTTGGGAAGACTTGTATGAACTGATACAGAGTGAAGTGAGCAGAACCAGGAGAACAATTTATACAATACAGTAACATTGTAAGGGAAAAAAAAAAACTTTGAAAGACTTAAGAACCCTTACCAATTCAATGATGAGCCCTGACTCCAGAGGACTAATGAGGAAGCATGCTACCCACTTCCTGACAGAAAGGTGAGGTTTTCAAGATTCAGAATTCGACATACATTTTCTGACATAGCCAATATGGGGATTTGTTTTTGATTGAACGTGAATATTTGTTATAAGGATAACAATTAGTTATGGATCACCAGACTAGGAATTAGTGGTAAACCTGGGACTGGAACTTTTCTTTTTCTTTTCTTTTTTTCTTTTGGTGTGGGAGAGAATAGTGATAGGACT
>NW_020954585.1:53063015-53064550 GCF_900497805.2 Vombatus ursinus
GAGAGAGAGAGAGAGAGAGAGAGAGAGAGAGAGAGAGAGAGAGAGAGAGAGAATAAAAGACGATCATTGACCTATTTTTTTTTTGATGCACAGAAGAGAACAGGAAAAAAAATCCAGAATGAAACACAGACAAGCAAGACAGCTTTGAAAGTTGAATATAGTATATATACTATATGTATATATATTCTTTTGCTCTTCTGCCCCTCTCCCTCCTATCCTTTTGCTATTCATTCCCCTTACTATCTTCTTCCCATTCTGTCTGTGTCCCTCTTGCCAGGATTTTATCTCCCCTCCATCCTGTTTCTGGTTCTCCCTTCCTCATACATACCCATGTATGTATGTGTACACATATATTCAGTTTATATATGTATATATTTATATATGTACACATACATACATGCATATATGTGTGTGTATCTCTCTCTCTATATATATATGTACTGAAGGTGAAATACAAGATGTAGGTAACACAATTTTGTGGTTTCATGGGACATCTTTTTCTGTTCTCCTTTCTATATGGAAATACCAATATTATTTAGTGTTGGTTAAACTCAGAATAAAAAAATTAAAGAGAAAAACAAAACAACAACTAGAAGAAAGTAATGGTCTTTCTAATAACTCTACTATGTTAGGAAGGGACAAGGTTTTTTTTTGCCTCCATTTTACAAGTGGAAAAACTGCAGTCCAGAGGGACAAACCTACTCAAAGTCATATAAATAGTAAGATCCCTGATTTGCAGTCCCAGGTTTGCCACTAATCCCTGCTCTGTTGCTTTACCATCTTGCTGTGAATTTATATCTGCTTGTTAAGAGGCACATATATCTGTGTGTCTGGATGGGTGTGGAGGCACACTGGTGGGTACACATGTGGGCACCTGGTCAGGCACAGAGCCAGCCAAAATCTGGAAACCCAAAGTAGAAAATGAGTAGCTGGTAGAGAGTGGTTGTCATGTTTAGACACTGTGCCCCTGAGGAACTGGACTTCAGATCTACAGAAATGATGCGGAACTGTAAGTATGCAGATGTGGTGTTAGTGGGTGGATATTGAAAGAGCCCCCACTGCCTATACAATAAGAAGTCTAAATTCCTTTGTCCGACATTCAAAGCTCTTCACAATCTGGCCTTAGTGTACCTTAGGTCCCAGTACATCCCATCACTTGCTCTCCCTTCCAGGTAGACTTTGCTAATTCCTTAGGAATAAACACACATTAATGGTCTTTGTTCACACAAATCTACCCACCCAAAGTATCCTCCCTTTTCTACCTATTCTTTAAGGCCTAGTTCAAGTCTCAGCTCCTGTGACTACCTCTATGATGGTCCTATGTGCTACCTTTCCAGTGTATCTATAAGTCTTACCTCTTCAAGTAGATTGCAAGTGCCTTGAAGGCAGAGACTGCTTCTGATTCATATCTGTATCCCCTGTGCTTTCTATTTATTAGTTGACTGATTAACTTGTGGGGGAAGGGGGAACAGGAAGGTACAGAGGGAGGGAAAGAGAAAGAGAGAAAAGGAGAGAAAGAGAGAGGGGGGAGGGAA
>NW_020954585.1:53067092-53070140 GCF_900497805.2 Vombatus ursinus
ATTTCGGGATGTAACTTCTCTCAACTGCGAATCATTTTTTAGGCATAGATGCTGACTACCACCTGGTCGGACCTGCTTCCTATCGCCCTCAGGATCCCGGGCATGGAGCTCAGGACCCTGGGTTCTGGTCCAGTCTCCAGATCTGTTTTCATTTCTTTGAGGCTGCATCTGAGAGGACTAGCATAAGGAATCCTGAAGGGGGCGAGGGAGGCTTTAGGATGGAACAGCAGGGAAGGGGTGAAGAGGCCAGCCCAGCCAAGGACTTGATATCTATCTAGTGGGGAATAGGGCCGGTGTCGCACAAAGGCAGAGAAAGGATGGCTGCTTACATGGTTCTGACAGAGAGGCCTTTCTCATGCTGCCTGAAATTCCCACCCACTCCTTTGAGTTTAGACACTATCTCTGGAAGGCCCCTTGATAAAATACAAGTGTATTATCAGAGAAGAATAACATACGTGTGCTTCAGCCTCATTAATTGGTAAGTTCCCTAGCAGAGAGCAGAGCCCTGAGAGAATGGGACATAGGAGAATGAGATTTATTGGGGGTGGGGGAGAGGAGCAGGCCTGGGCTGGTGCCAGGGTGGGATTCTCTGGGTGTCTGTGGAAGGCCTAGAAAGCTAGTACCTTTGGGAAGACTATATCTGAAAGGAGGCGATAGGAAGGGGGTAGGAACTAAAGACAAACTTCACTGACAGGAAGAAAAGAACAAGCATTATTAAGCACCTACTATGTGCCAGGCCCTATGCTAAGTGCTTTATAGATATCATTCCATTTAATCTCTATTTCATTTGTTCCTCACAACTGCCTAGGAGGTGGGTGCTATTATTATCCCCATAGTTGAGGAAACTGAGGCAGATAGAGGTTAAGTGACATGACCAGGATCACATAGTGTTTGAGGTTGAATTTGAATTCAGGTCTTTCTGACTCCAGGCTCAGTGCGCTGCCCATTATGCCACTTAGCTGGCACACGTTTTCAACCCTAAATGGACTGTGGTGTTGGCAGGAGCCAAAGGGAGCCTCGCAGGGGACACTTTAATCTTCAGGGCTGCGTGGTACTAAAGACCAGGCGTGCCAATGAGGCAAATGTGTAGGATGTGCCAAAATTTATCCTGAGAATTTTATATGAATTAATGAACAAAAGTTATACATGATGCTCCCAGATGCTCTCCCAGAGCTGAGAGAGCCGGAAGAAAGGAAGGAAGGAAAGAGAAGAAAAGAGGGAAGGGAGGGAGAGGGAAGGAAGGAAGGAAAGAAAGAAGAAAGGGAGGGAGGGAAGAAGGAAGGAAGAAAAGATAAGGAAAGAGGGAAGGGAGGGAGGAAAGAAGGAAGAGAGAAATGGAAGAAGGAAGGAAGAAAGGAAGGAAAGAAAGAAGAGAGGGAGGGATAGAGGAAGGAAAGAAGGAAGCAGTTATTAAACTAAGCACTTCACAAATATTCTCTCATTTTATACTCACAACAATCCTGGGAGATAGGTGCTATTATCATTCCCATTTTACAGTTGAGGAAACTAAAGCAGACAGAGGTTAAATGATTCTCCCTTAGATATTATCTATTGTAGCCTTCTCTGGAGAAGGGAGAGTGCCATATTGGCTATAATGAAAAGGGCACCAAATTGGGCTTCTGAGACCTGGGGTTTGAAGCCTATTTACCTTGGACCAATCATTTCTGCTCTGTGGGGTTTGGTTTCCTTAATTATAAAATGAAGTGGTTGGAGTGGATGCTCTCTAAGATCTCTTTCAGCTCATTAGCATCTGGTAACAACAGCAATGGGAAACATTCTTAATTCACAGATGGGGAAACTGAGCCCCAAAGAGGTAAGGAGATAGGACCATAGCTTTAGATCTTGAAGGAACCTTGGAGGTTATCTAGCCTGCTTCTCCTCATTTTATAGAGGATGAACAGAAGCCCATAGAGCTTAAGTGACTTGATCAAGAGATAGAGTTAGGATTTGAATCCAGAACCTCTGGTTCCAAATCCAGTGCTCTTTCCACTCTCCCATGCTGCCCAAGGTTACACAGCTAATTAGTGTCAGAGCCAGGAATACACCTAGATCTTCTGACTCCTGGTCCTGCCTTGTACCATGTTACCTCATTAAAGCTACATATTAAATACCAAACAAAATACATGGCATTCATTTCCCACCTCCACACCTTTGTACAGGTGATCTCCCATGTCTGGAACATATTCTATTTTACCCTTGCACCCTATCTTCCTTTAAGGCACAGTTCCAATGTCACTTCCTACATAAGGCCTATCCTTTCTGCTCCACCTCTTTCAATTGTTAGCCCTTTTAAGTTTTGAAATTTCTTTGTATTAAGATGTATTTAATGATCTGTGCACATGTTTTATCTCCTTTATAGAATGTAAATTCATTGAGGGCAGGGGCTGTTTTACTTGATGTTTGTGTGTATACACACATATATGCATATGTGTATACATAAACACACACACACATATACATATACATGTATATACACTTAGATATATGCAAATTGTGCACATATACATGCATATATACACACACAATGTGTGCATATACACATACACACACATATATTTGTACATACTTATTTGCATGTTGTCTCCCCCATTAGATTGTGAATTCAAGAGCAGGCAATAGTTTTTATCATCCGCAGCGTTTAGCACATTGCCTGCCACATAGCAGATGCTTAATAAGTGTTTATTAATTGACTGACTATTAAGTACCAGCTATACATAAGGCACTATACTAGGTGCTGGGGATACAGGAACAAAAACAAAACCATCCCTGCCTTCAAGGAGCTTGCATTCTACTGGGACGATGAAGCGTGCACATTTAAGCAAATACAAAGTATATATGCATTTACATATATATTTACTTTGCATTTATATCTATTTCTCTCCATCCTACCTATATATTTATCCATGCATTCTATCTATCCATCCATTCAATCTATCCATCCTATCTATCCATTCTATTTGTCTAATCCATCCATCTTTCTATCTGTCCTATCCATTCTATTGATACATCCAATCTATCCATTCTATTTCTCTACCTATCCATCCAATC
>NW_020954585.1:53070188-53070296 GCF_900497805.2 Vombatus ursinus
TCTATCTATCTATCTATCTATCTATCTATCCATCCATCTCTCTATCTATCAATCCATCTATCCATTTATCTATCTACCTATCTATCTATCCATCCATCTATGCATCTA
>NW_020954585.1:53070338-53085563 GCF_900497805.2 Vombatus ursinus
TCTATCTATCTATCTATCTATCTATCTATCTATCTATCTATCTATCTATCTTCTTTGTTCATGCAATGGGATTTGGAAAGACTTCCTGTAGAAGGTGAGACTTTAACTGGGATGTGAAGGAAGGCAGGGAAACCAGGAGGTGGAAATGAGGAGGGCTGACCTTCCAGGCATGGGGGACAGCCAGTGAAAATTTTTATTGAATTGAACTGAAAATAATAAAACATGTATCCATTGGTCCTCAGGACCTACCTTCAGGTCACATGTGTGCAGCAGCACCTCCTTTTTCAGAGAAAGACAAGATCCAAATCATACTCCTTATTAACAAGTGATGATAGCTAAGTCCCTCCCTTGAACTGGGTCTCTTTTGTATGTGTGTGATCAAATGATAAAATATTTGCAAAACACTTGGTTCCTGGCACATACTCGGCAATACATAAACTGAGGCCCAGAGAACAGAATGCTAGTTATTTTCATATAATATCATATAATATTATCATATTATCATTATCATCATATATATGAAAAATAATAAAAGGAGTATTTTGGACTTGATGATCTCTGAGGTTTCTTTCATTTCTATGTCCTTTGATTCTTTGAACCAGACTCTTCCCCTCCCCCTGGAAAAGGAAGAATGTGAGTAAGGTGAGCTCACTCAGAAATCCTTGTGCACAAATTTTGTTGTTCACTTGTTTTTCAGTTATGTCCAACTCTTCATGATCCCATTTAGGGTTTTCTTGGCAAAACTACTGGAGTGGTTTGTCATTTCCTTCTCCAGCTCATTTTACAGATGAGAAAACTGAGGCAAACAGGGTTAAGTGACATGCCCAGGGTCACACAGCTAGTAAGTGTCTGAGGCCAGATTTGAACTCAGAAGATGAGTCTCCCTGACTCCAGGCCCAGCCCTTTATCCACTGTGCCACCTAGTCAAGAAGATGATAACCTGCACTGGTACAGGGAGTTTCCTCATTTAATTGTCCTTTATGTTAATGAAATCACAGGTCTATTCTCTATCTCCATAATGATATCTCTGATGCTTACATACCTGTGTGACCTTGGAAAAATTCACTAAACTTCTCTTGTTGTTAAGTTGTTCTTTCAGTCCAACTGTTCACAACACTATTTGGGGTTTTCTTGGCAAAGATAGTGGAGTACCATTTCCTCCTCCAGCTCATTTTACAGATGAGGAAACTGAGGCAAACAGGGTTCACTGACTTGCCCAGGGTCACACAGCTATTATACATCTGAGACCAGATTTGTATTCATGAAGATGAGTCTCCCTGATTCCTAGCTCTGTGTTCTATTCACTGCGCCACCTAGTTGCCTCTAAACTTCAATTAAGTGACTCAGTTTCCTTATCTGAAAAAGGATGGAGTTGGTCTAGATGACCTCTGAGGTCTTCTGTAGCTCTAAACCATGATCCTATGATGCTTTGGTATCTGGTGAGTCTAGACTGCCTCTCCTCCATGTCCTAAGGGCAGGGCAGGTTTATCCTGGAAGGCGTTTGAACTTTTCCCTCTCCCTCACTGCCTACAACCAATCAATTACCGAGTCCTGTCGAGTCTGCCTCTACAATATTGATCCCATCTACACTCTCTTTTCCATCCCCAGTGTTGCCACTCTAGTTCAGGTCATCATCATCCCTTATCCGGACTATTTGGGATCATAGGCCAGAAATCCAGAGCTGGAAAGGTACCTTAGAGATCATTAAACCCAGCACCTTCCTTTTACAAATGGGAAAATTGAAGTTCAAAAGTTAAGTCAGAAAGTCAGTCAATAAACATTTAAGCAACTCCAATGTGCCAGGCATTGTGCTAAGTGCTGGGGATATACAAGAAGGTAAAAGGACCTCACGCTCTAAATGCCAGCCACGATGTACAACAAAGTATATACAGGATAAGGGGGAAGTCATCACCAGAGAGAAGGCCCTAGAATTAAGGATAATTGGGATTTTAGCTGGGACTTGAAGGGTGTCAGGGCAGGTAGGAGGCAGGGATGAAGAAGAAGAGTGTTCCAGGCCTGGGGGATGGCTTTGTCAGGGGTTGGGAGGTGCAGTATCTTGTTTGAGGAACAGCAAGGAGGCCAATGTCCCTGGATTACAAAGAAAGTAGCACTGTATGAAATGGAAGAAGACTGGAAAGGTGAGGGAAAGGAGAAGATTAGGAAGAGCTTTGGATTTTATATTTGACAGTGGAGGTGATAGGGAACCACTGGGATTTGTTGTTGAGGGCTGTGATATGGTCAGGCCTGAGCTCTCAGAACATCATTTTGACAACGAGAGGAGGATGGACTGGTATGGAACAGCCTTGGTGCAGGTGACTTCTGCAATGGTACAGGCATGAGGTAGGTGATGAGGGCCTGGACCAGAGTGGGAGCAGCGTCTGGCGAAAGAAGGGGGCATATAAGACAGATATTAAAGCCAAACAACAGCAAAAACAACTTGTCAGAATACTGGATATGAGGTCTGAGAGAAGTGAGGAGGGTGCCTAGGTTTCAAGCCTAGGTAATTGGGAGGCTGATAGTATTCTCAACAACTCTGGATAAAAACAGGTGGGATGAAAGTCAGGGACAAAACATACTCATTAGATCCCACTGCCCTCATTTTGCCCTCATTTAATGGGGAAGGACTTCTTCCTTAGGCCTTCACATTTGGGCTCTCTACCTGCTGTGCCAAGCTGTGAAATGGATTAAGAACTAACCTCAGAGTGAACATAGGGGAGCCATGAAGTTACACTGTCTACAACCTCAGATTTTTTATTTTTTTATTTTTTTTACAACCTCAGATTAAGAAGTCTTTGTTTAACAGATCGGGCAGCTAGGTGGCTCAGTGGATGGAGTGCTAGGTATGGAGTCCTCTTCCTGAGTTCAAATGTGGCCTCAGACACTTATTAAGCTGTGAGACCCTGGGCAAGTCACTTAACCCTGTTTGCTTCAGTTTCCTCATCTACAAAATGAGCTAGAGTGGAAAATGGCAAACCACTCCAGTATCTCTGCCAAGAAAACCCCAAATGGAGTCATGAAGAGTTGGACAGGACTGAAAAGTGATTCAACACACAACACCTGTTTAACAGGTCACATTGTTTTATAGCCAGCATTATAATATAGCTACTTTAATGGAGAAAGCGATGTGGATTAACCAAGCAATGGATAATCCAAAAATTGTTTCTATTTAGCTACAAGTCTACATTATCTCTTTTTTCACTTTGTTGCAAGCCAGCTTTTGTGTCCTTCTGGCCAGCATCTCATTCAACGGCAATTCACAGGGCCAATCAATTTATTATTTCTCAGATCATGCTGGCCCTTTGGACCTATTAGACCAAGAATATTTCCATTGTCCATCTGAGAGGCAGCTATAGATTTCCCAAGCTGAATTCTCATTCTTCATGGTTTAATCCCACAGGTGAGAATGATTTCCTTCAGAGTGCTCATGCCATGACCAGCTGTAACCAAACTCTGTTCCAGCTTGGTTCTCTCTCTCTCTCTTTCTTTCCTTCTTTCTCTTTCTCCCCCCCACCCAATATCTCTTCTCTTCCATTTGGCCTCCTCATTCTGGAAACTCCTTCCTCCCCTACACCATTCTCACTCTAAAATACCCCTCTGCCAAGCTAGCGCCCTTCTCTCTTTGATGAGTTCTTCCCAGGGCCTCCATTTTGGGAAAGGGGCCCCAGGCCTCTTCATTCTTCTCCTAGTTGTGCTTCTAACTTTAACAAATCTCTGCCAGAGTACCTTCTTACCTATCTTGCCTTCTCCCTGCACCCCCCATTACCTTTAAGCTCACTTTTGTTCATGTTCTTCCCGCATTAGAATGTAAGCTCCTTGAGGACAGGGATTGTTATTGTTGTTTTTGCTGCAGCAGCTGCTATTGATTTTTAGCTTGTATTGCCGGTGTTTAGCATAATGCTTGGAATATAGTAACTGCTTAATAAATGCTTGTTGTCTTGCCTTTTATTTTCTCCTCTTCCTCTTTCTCCTTCTTCTTTCTCTCTGTCTTTCTCTGTCTGTCTCTCTATCTCTGTCTCTCTCTCCCCTCCCACCATGGCACCCAGTTGAGGAGTACTGGAAGCCTCAGTTGTCACAGATGATCTCTGAAGCAACAGGGTGTTGGATATGTTTATAGATTCTCCATACTAAAGCACTTCAAAGCGCTTTACTGACTTTGTCTGACTGATGTTCACAGATATGAACTGAGGGATACCCTACTTTGTAGATGTGGAAACCACAGCTCAGAGATGGAGAACAGTCTTCCTAAAGTTGTCTTGAACCCGAGAATCCCATGTTCCTAAATAGTGCTCTTTGACTCCCAAGACCTATCTAAGGGTTCAAGGACACATCTGTGCTTGGAGAAGGGGAATACAGGAGGTCAGAGAGGGGCTTGACTCAGCTAAGTATCCAAACAGACACAGAGGAGGAGCCGAAAGCGTGATAGGGCTGTGGATCCCGTTGAGGTGATAATCCCCAGGCTTTAAAGTGGTTTTAAGTATCAATGTGGGCCACTGGGGCCTTGCTCCTGCCCCTGATCCGTGACAGACCCGCCCCTGGCTGCCCCCTTGTCACAGGGTACCGGGAGGGAGAGATATCTGTACTGCTGGAGGGAAGAGTAAATGGAAGGGACTGCTCTGTTTTCAGATAGGAGGGATCTCCAGGTTCAGAAAGTGAGGAGGGAGAAAGGGCCTGGAACCCACTGAGCATCCATTTTTCTTTTTCTTTTTCTTTCTTTTTTTAAAGCAATTAGGGTTAAGTGACTTGCCCAGAGTCATACAGCTAGTAAGTGTTAAGTGGTCTGAGGCTGGATTTGAACTCTGGTCCTCCTGACTTCAGGGCTGGTGTTCTATTCACTGTACCACCTAGCTGCCCCTTGAGCATCCATTTTTCATTGTGTCACCTTTAGGTCTGGCTTCCCCTTCCCTCCTCAGTGTCCTGCGACTTTAGAGAAGGAACCTCTTCCTAGGTTTAAATGAATTGGGCCGGGGTGGAGAAGGAAGAGGAGAAAGAGGATGCAATAGCAGTGCCCATGGACCTGGTTGGGGTTAGGGGATGGTGTACTGAGAGGGAATCCTAGGATCCCCCCTGGCTTAAATAAATACCACTCCTTGTGCATTGTGGTAACATCTGTCACTATTACATCTAATAATTAGATTTATTTTATCTATTTTTATGCCCTTCTTTTCAAGTTTGATTAGCTTGAGACAGCTGGGTGGAATAACAATAATATTATATGTAACATATATAATAATAATAACAATTATTATTATTATAGCTAGTATTTATGTAGTGCTTTAAGGTTTGCAGGGCACTTTACAAATATTATCTCATTTTATCCTCACAACAATCCAGGGAGGTTTTTGTTGTTGTTGTTGTTTAGTCATTTCAGTCATGTCTGACTCTTTGTGATCCCATTTGGGGTTTTCTTGGCAAAGATGCCAAAGTTGTTTGCCATTTTCTTCTCCTGCTCATTTTATAGATGAGGAAACTGAGATAAACAGGGTTAAATGACCTGCCCAGGGTCACACAGTTAGTAAGTGTATAAGGCCAGATTTGAATTCAGGAAGATGAGCCTTCCTGACTTCAGGTCCGACACTCTGCCCACTGAGCCACCTGGCTGCCCACCCAGGGCTAGACCATAGGTGAAGGTGGCCACCTTTCTTGAAGACAGACAATGACTCCTGGTTCCTCAGTCTCCACAACCTGAAACCTAGTCTTTGAAACTAAAAAGAGACCCACATATGAAGGATTGCTCAGAAAGTTGTTTATTATTATTAAAAATAATATTATATCATTGCTTATTATTGTTATTTTTGTCTCAGGTCCATCCAGCTCTCTGGACAGTGAGTGGTTTCTGTTTCCACCTGAAAGCTGCTTATAACCTCCCAGGCTGGGTCTTATTCAGCTGGTTTGTCCCTATAGGTGTGAATGATTTCCTTGAGAGTTGGTCACTAGTATCTTAAGCTCACTTTTGATATATGCTAGCTCTTCCATCAGCTACCACATGCATTCCCCTTTCACTCCCTCCTTCTTCTCTTCTTCCTTTTCTTTCTTTTTTTTTTCCCTAGGAAATGGGGTTAAGTGACTTGCCCAGGGTCACACAGCTAGTAAGCATCAAGTGTCAGAGGCTGGATTTGAACTAAGGTCCTCCTGACTCTAGGGCTGGTGCTCTATCCACTGTGCCACCTAGCTGCCCCTCCTTCATCTCTTCTTGATATAAAAAACAAAAAACTCAGTCCCAATTTATCCTAATGATCAGACTCCACTTAGGCCCATTCCCCGTATTTCCTTCTAGCACACTTTAAGAACTCAGTTCCTAAAACATTAAAGGGAAAAGTGAATCTAACCAGGCAAAGCAGCAATCCCTGAATCCCCTGTCCCTCAATGAGGGTAATTCGGATGCCTGGTGGATCAAAAGATATGAAATCAAAGTATTTCCAGATCCACAATACATTTCTGTAAAATCATTTTTAAATTACATGTAAGAACAATTTTAAACTTGTTTTTTAAAATTTTGAGTCCTTCCCTCTCCTCTTCCCTCCCTGAGACAGCAAACAATTAGATATAGATTGTACGTGTGCAGTCATGCAAAATATATTTCCATATCAGCCACGTTGTAAAAGAAAACAGACCAAAAAGGAAAAATAAAGAAAGTTTAAAAAGTATGCTTAGATCTTCATTCAGACTCCATCAGTTTTTTTTTTTCCTGTGGAGGTGGATAGCATTTTTCATCCTGAGTCCTTTGGAATTGTCTTGGATCATTCTACTGCTGAGAGTAGCTAAGTCATTCACAGTTGATCATCGTACAATACAGCTGTTACTGTGTACAATGTTCTCCTGGTTCTGCTCACTTCACATCAGTTCATCTAAGTCTTTCCAAGTTTTTCTGAAATCTACCTGCTCCTCATTTCTTATCGCACAGCAGTGTTCCATTACATTCATATACCACAACTTGCTCAGCCATTCCCTGATTGATGGGCATCCCTTTGATTTCCAATTCTTTGCTACCACAAATAGAGCTACTATAAATATTTTTGTACATATAGGTGTTTTTTCCTTTTTTCAAAAAATCTTTTTGGGATACAGACCTAGTAATGGTATTGCTGGGTCAAAGTGTATTCATTGTTTTATAGTCCTTTGGCCATAGTTCCAAGTTGCTCTCCAGAATAGTTGAATCAGCTCTCAACTCCACCAACCACAATACATTTCTATTTCTTGCTTCTCCTTTATCGTATATATGAGGAAGCTGATGCTTATTATTGATTATCCAATTATGCTCTCAACTTAGTGATTTGCTTCTTTAACTGATGGCTGCCATGTTTGTTTGGAATTGGTAGTACTTCAAAACAGTGTTGCTTGAACCCTTTATTTTTTATATAACATTTTTATTTATTATTTTTATAAAAGAATTGTTCTTATATTTAATTTTCCCCAAGATTCTCATTATATGTGTAACATTGGATGTACTAATGATACAGTGGAGAGACAGCTGTGGGAAAAGCAGTGACTTTGGAATCAGAGGTCTTAGGTTCAAACACTACTTTTGTGTTTAATTTGAGAGTTGGAAGGGACCCAAGTGGTCATCTAATCCAACCAATAAATGGAAGAAATTTTCACTCTAACACATCTAAATGGTCATCTAGTTTATGTTGGAAGACCTCCAAGCACAGGGAAGCCATCATCCAGGGCAGCCCATTGTTAGTTGTTGATTTTCAGTTGTTTTAGTCATGTCTGACCATCTGTGACCCCATTTTAGGGTTTTCTTGACAAACATCCTGGAGTGGTTTGCTATTTCCATCTCCAGCTCATTTTACAGGTGAGAAAACTGAGGCCAACAAAGTTAAGGGACTTGCCCAAGGTGGCATAGCTAGTAAGTGTCTGAGGCCAGGTGTAAATTGAGGAAGATGGCAGCCCTTCAAATACTGGAAAACAGCTATCATGCCCTGCCCTGAGTCTTCTCCAGGCTAAGCATCCTCAGCTCCTTCGACCTTGGGCAAATCATTGAACTTCTCTGGTCCTCGGTTGCCTCATCTGTAAAATGAGGGGATTGAACTTAGCTGGCCTCAGAGGCCCCTTCCAGCTCAAAATCTATAATCTTCTATATGTAACCGCTTACTGACGCACTAAAAGATCCTAATGAATACCTTTAAGCAAGCAAATTACCAGCTAGAGAATAGATGTTTCAATATAGATTTAATCTAATTTTCTGAGGATTGATAATATTCCACACATATACAACTCCAAGGTTGGCAAAGTTCTTTGCAATATGTTATTTCATTTGACCCTCACAACAGTTCCATGAGATAGCTATTACAGATATTATTATCCCCACTTTGCAACTGAGGCAACCTAGACTCAAGAAAACTAAATGACTTGTCTTTTATCCCTCAGCTAATTAGTGACAGAAACAGGACTCAAACTGTCCAGACTCGAAGTCCTGCAGTTCATTGGAAATCAGTAGAGATAAACCTAAAATAGCTGCTGGGTGGAGCAGTGGATAGAGCATGGGCTTGGAATCAGGAAGATGCATCTGCTATGCATTCCAGTCTGGCCTCAGACATTTACTAGCTGGGTGACCCTGGGAAAGTCATTTAATCCTGTTTGCCCCAGTTTCCTTATCTGTAAAATGAACTGGAGAAGGAAATGGGGTCATGAAGAGTCAGGACTGAAACAATTCAAAAAGAACATACCTAAAACAGTTTCACAAAGATTTTTCAAAAACAGTCTGACTCAGCCAGCATATCCTAATTTTTACTGTCTTGTGATGTTCCCCTGACATTGCAGGCTCAGCAGCCTTTAGCATACTTATACTACCTGTTCCCCTTCTCGTCCCCCTAAAACTAGATGCCGGTGAAGGTGAGTGTAGCTGGAAAAATACTGGACTTGTAGTCAGGAAGATCTGAGTTTGAATCCTGCCTCAGGCACTTTGTAGCTATGTGAGCCTTTGCTTGCTCTCAGATTCCATTTACTCAAGTCAAGTCAACAAGCATTTATTAAGTGCCTACTATGTGATCCTGGGCAAGTCACTTAACTCTGCCTCAGTTCCTCATCCGTAAAATAAACTGGAGAAGAGAATGGCAAGTCACTCTAGTATATCTGCCAAGAAAACCCCAAATGGGGTCACAAAGAGTCAGATACTACTGAAACAACCAAACAACAACAACTTTGTGCCAGGCATTGTCCTAAACAAAACAGAGATAATAATAATAGCTCGTACCTCAGAGGGTTGTTGCAATGTTGCTCCAATGAGATAATGTGTGTAAAGCACTTTGTGAACCTTAAAGGGCTATATAAATATTAACTCATTATTTTTATTACGCTGCTCATTAGTCAGGTCTGATGCCTGATTCTCATTAGCTGGTCTAGGCTTCTTTTGGCACCAGGCATGTAGGCCAGTGCTTATCTGCATGGATGAAAAAACACAGCACACAAACCATACAACCTCTACCCTCTGCCCCACCTTCTGTGGAGTGTCCCATCCAGGGTCCCATAGCCAAGGGGAAATTTCTCCTCCATTTAATGGGATTCAAAGGGAGAATGTTAGAAACTCCTGTCTTTAGCACTTCATTAAACACTTTAGTTTAATAACATTCTCTAGGGAATGCCAACCCCGCATCACGTGGGCAGGGAGCAAACAGCTGCATCAATTAACCCCATAATCCCTAGGGTGCTATTAGGAGGTGAGATACCCTTGGAAAGTGCATATGGCTGCAATTAGACTTAAAATACTTATGTGTCAATAGCTTTGGTTATTTGTGTTTTCCCCTATTGATCTTGCTTATGTTTTCCACATTAAACAGTCTCTCTTTCTTCATTAATAAATTAGGTGGTCCTCGGATTCATTTACCTTTTCTTTTACATGTCAGTAAACGTTGCCACTGGCCCTGACCCTGGGCACAGCTGGGCTTTGGGCTTCTGACCTTATTCATGGGCAGATGTTTGTCCCCTCCCTCTTGCCTTGCACATCTTGGTTATTAACAGATAATGTGAAGAGGGAAGAGTCAAGGCCTTGGCTGAGCTGATCACTAAGGCCCCAGGCTCTGAGAAGCTTCTGTCCAGACTCTCCTTGACATGGCCTCTGGACCCAAACTGAGTGGGCAGTGGAAGAGGGGCAGTTGCCAGGTAAGGTGCAGAGATGGGAAATTCTGTCCTGTTCTGCAAACACGGCCAAACCAAAGAGAGATGAAATATTTCAGTTGAAATTGATCCTCTGTTCTCATTGCCTTGGCATTTCTAATCTCCTTGGGTCTATTCATGCAATTAGCTTGCTGTGAACAGTGAGACAGGATTTGAACCTAGATCTTTCCTGACTCTAAGAAATCACCACTATTTCAAAAGAGTAGATGTGTGCCCCTTGGGGCAGTGAATAGAGCACTGGGCTTGGAGTCAGGAAGACTCATCTTGATTAGTTCAAATCTGGTCTCAGACACTAACTAGCTGGGTGACCCTGGGCAAGTCATTTCACCTTGTTTGCCTCAGTTTCCTCATCTGTAAAATGAAGTAGAGAATGAAATGGCAAACCACTCTAGTATCTTTGCCAAAAAAACTCCAAATGGGGTCATGAAGAGTCAGACATGAGTGAAATGACTGAACAACAGCAAGAAAAGTATGCTCCTTGGACATTTAGAGAGGCAGAGCATAGACTTCCATCTCGAAGGGACCTTGCCAGTCATCTAAGCCAACCTTCTTATTTTACAGATGAAGAAGCTGAGGCCGAGAGAGGGAGTGACTTCATAAATCACACATTTAAAGTCCTCCAAAGAGACCTCAGAGGTCTTCCAGCCCAAGCAGATGCAGACGCTGAGTCCCTGAAGGGGAAAGCAATGTTCAGGGTCACATGGTTAGGAAGCATTTTTTATCAGTGACTCCACAGAACATCATACCTCCCCCAGGATAGGTCGATCACCTGAAATCTCATCACCTTGAGGACTGACTAACTCCTTCTCAACTCCCTCTGACTGGAGGGCTGGAGGGTAGAACAATTACCCCCACCCCCCACCCCCCAGCCCAAAGCCTTTCTTTATAGATGGCTCAGATCTGAACTTTCCAGGGAACTCTTCATTTTCCATCATTGGCTCTGTTTGGTTTGGACTCCACGGGACACCATCCCCATCGAGGCCCCCCACCCCTCTACTTTTCAGCTGGTGTGCTGTCTTCCCCTCATTAGGTTGTAAGCTTCTTGAGATCAAGGATGATCTTTTTCTTATTTGTATCTCCAGTGATAAGTATAGTGCCTTGCACATAGTAGGTGCTTAAGATCTGTATTGTCTCTGGGAGAACACGAAGTAGTAGATGGAGCAGAAGATGGCCGCGCTTCTTTTATTTTTATTTTTCCAAACCAGGTGCCTGGCAGGAGCCGGGAAACACTTTGGAAACACATCATATATCGCTTTACCTGGGAGGTCCAGGAAGGTGCTGCACTCTTATTAGAGAAAGGGCCAATGTCCTCAGAAACAGAGCTTCTCATCCCACCCGAGATTTCCACGGTGCTGCCTGGACAAAGAGCTCCCTGGGCCCCATTTCATGGAGCCTGGTGGGTATGATGCACATTGTTTGTCTAGTGTCAAAATACACAGAAATGATCCAACACCTGCTGTTTTCACTAAATCCTCCTCCTCCTCCTCTCCCCCCTCAACCTTTCCCAACCCCTCAAGTCCCTTACTGAGCCAGAATAGACTGACCCAGCCTGTAAATATGATTGGTTGGGCTTTGGGAGGGTGAAAGAAGCCAGGACTAGGGTACAGATGTCATGTAACTTGGATGTCTTCAGTTTGGAAAGGTCAGAGAAGGGTATGTGCATGCATATGTGTATGTGTGTGTGACAGAGAGACACACATACACACAGAGAAACAGAGAGAGAAAGAGACAGAGACAACAGAGAGACAGAGATAGAGAGATACAGAGAGATGGAGAGACAGAGAGCTAGAGAATCAGAGAGACAGAGGACAGAAACAGAAAGCAACAGAGACAGAGAGAAAGAGAGACAGAGAGAGGACTGAGTCAAAGAGAAAGTGACAGAGAAAGAGACAGTTAAAGAGACACAGACCCACACACAGAAAGAGATATTGATACAGAGAGATAAAGACAAAGAAGAGAAAGAAGAAAGATGAAAGATATTTTATATACTGTCCTAGTGCAGTTTTAAGCTTTAATAGTATTATATATATACACACATACATATATACACATATATACTTTAATAGGTATTAATAGTTATTAGATAGCTATATAGTTATTAATATTAATGATACAGACATTAATGTTAACATTAATAATATAGCTGTATGTTATGTTATTAAGCTATTAAAACTGCTCTAAGACTTTGGAGACACTCCGTATATGACCCACATATAGATTATAACATGAATAACTGATACTTTATAGGCTTTAAGCTTTGTAAAGCCCTTAACAGACATTATCTCATTTGAATTTCACCATGGCCCTGTAAGGTAAGCACTACAGGAATAATCATTCCCATTTTATAAACAAGTAAATCGAGGCTACAGAGATGGAGTTACTTGCCTGTGGTCACATAGCTAGTAAGTATCAGAGGCAGGATTCTAACCCAAGTCTTCCTGGCTCCAAGGCCAGCACTCGAGGTTCTATAATACGCTATGGGTGTGCACATAAATATACACATCTGTATATAAAGATATTGTAAGTGAGAATGATATAAGCTAAGTACATTCCTGAAAAATTTCTCAACTGCATTTTTTATTGCTATCTTTTGTTTTTTTTTAAGATTACCTTCACTTTCAAATATATTTCTTCCCCATCCAGAAAGTCACCCTTTGTAAGAATAAAAAGGAAGAAAAGAAAGGCAGTTCCGCACAACTAAGCAACATAGCAACTAAATTTGTCGGTCAGCGTATGCAATACTCCACATCCCTAGTTCTCCACCTTTGTAAAGGAGATGGGGATGTGCATTTTCTCATCTCTTCTAGACTGCATTATTAAAAGTTTGGTTTGTGAGCAGGTAGGGAAGGAAGCAGACTCATGCCAGACTTATCTCATTTCCTTTTCTGACCTGATTCCTAGACTGATAGTTCAGAGGAATGCTCTAGCCACAGTATGCCTGTATTTGACAAAGCCTCTTGAGATATCCTTGAGAGCAAGCTAGAGAAATGTGGGCTGGGTGATGGTACAGCTAGGTGGGATCAGGAAGGCTCAATTGCCAGACCCAAAGCATGGTGATTAACGTATTGATGTTAACCTGGGAGGGGAGGACGGGGTTGGGGGGGGGGAGGAATCTATTGATACATTACAAAGCTCTGTCCTTGGTCTTTGTTGTTTGGTTCAATGTTTTTATCAATGGTTTAAATGAAGGCACAGATGACACATCAATTAGATTCTTGTTTGACATGAAGTTGGAAAGGATAGCTAATTTTAGATGGCAGGATTTGCATCCCAAACTTGTCAGACTGATAACGTTAACTAGGACAAATGTAATTCCCTACTCTTAAATTCAAATACATCTACACAGATACCAGGTACCAGATGGGGGAGGCGTAGCTGTTGTTATTATTGTTATTGAGCTGTTTTGGTAGTGTCCAACTCTTTGTTGACCCCATTTGGGGTTTTCTTGGCAAGAATACTAGAGTGGTTTGCCATTTCCTTCTCTAGCTCATTTTACAGATGAGGAACTGAGACAATGGTTTGCATGTAAAAGACCTGAGGGGTTTTTTTTTTTTTGCTTTTTTTTGTTTTTTTTTGGTGAGGCAATCGGGGTTAAGTGACTTGCCAGGGTCACACAGCTAGTAAGTGTCATGTGTCTGAGACCGGATTTGAACTCAGGTCCTCCTGACTCCAAGGCCGGAGCCCTATCTACTGTGTCACCTAGCTGCCTCCCCCCTTTTTTTTCTCTCTCTCTTTTTTATTTTTTTGCTTTTTGGTGAGGCAATAGGGGTTAAGTGACTTGCCCAGGGTCACACAGCTAGTAAGTGTTAAGTGTCTGAGGCTGGATTTTGAACTCAGGTCCTCCTGACTCCAAGGCTGGAGATCTATCTACTGTGCTACCTAGCTTCCCCTAGGATCTGAGGTTTTCTAATGGATTGCAAGCTCAATATAAGTCAAGGATGTGAAGTGACAGTTGAAAGACATGGTATGCAAGATGAGAATATTGCTATTCTTGCTGTCCTCTGGCCTGATAAGACCAAACCTGGAGGAGCTCTGGACACTGAATTTTAGGAAGGATATTGATAAGACAGTACAGCCAGAAGATGGCTGTGAGGATGGTGAGGGCATTGAAAATCATGTTATATGGGAGTCAGTTGAAAGAACTAGGGAATCTTCAGTCTGGAGAAAAGAAGGCATGGAGGAAACCTTATAGTTGTCTGAAAGTATTTGAAGAATTAGTGTGAGGAAGAGTAATTAGATTTGTGTTGCTTGGCCTGAGATGAGGGTCCATGATTAGGAGTAATGGGGGAAAGTTGCAGAGGAAGATTTCAACTCAATATGAAGAAAAAATTCCCTAATAATTAAAACTGTCTAAGATGAATTCCCTGGCATTGGAGGTCTTCAGAAAGAAGCCTAATGACTGCCTGCTAGTCCCAGAGCTCATGACTCCTCAGGTATGGGGCGTACTGGAAGACCTCTGAGGTCTCTTCCAAATCAGAGATTCCACAATTGCATAGGTATTTACATTAATATTTTAAGGACCAAGATTTAATTAGCAAATGTGCCCATCTCACTGACACATAGTCCAACCTCTTTACATTTTCCAGGCAATTTATGTGAGGATTATTTTTTTTTTTGGAGGGGAGTGATGTCCAGAGCTGTGATTTCATAGAAATTCTCAGTGTGGCAACTTCTTCCACCAATGCAAATCAGCAGCTCAATCTCAGAGAGCTGCCTGGTGGCACTGAGTGGTGGTTAAGTGACTCGTCCATAGGCACCCATGCTACCCTGCCTCTCTCTTCATGAGACATCATGCATAGGCCTAGAGTTAAACTGTATGTTCATCAGTAGAAGACAAGTCTAGCTAAATTCAAAAATGTCCACCAACAAATCAGGTGATGAGTTCCTCTTGCTGTCCCAATTTAATCACCTAGTACCTGGACCTTTGGTAACGGGCTTGCTGAATTTAACTGGATTTGTCTTCCACCAACAGACACATAGTCTATCACTGGACCTGTTCTTGACACTTCTCCAGCTCCATGAGATGATGTGACAGAGCATTCATTCCATTGGCATCATCTTTGAGAAGCTAGGCTCATCTCCAGGACCAGAATGAGGCATCAGTGTAGG
>NW_020954585.1:53085612-53106273 GCF_900497805.2 Vombatus ursinus
TGTATGTGTATGTGTATGTGTATGTGTATGTGTATGTGTATATGTGTGCATGTGTGTGTGCATGTGATCCCTCTGCCTACTTTAGCAGAAGGACTGTTTTGTGGAAGGAGGATAACATTTATTTTGTTTGGTCTCAGAGGGCAGAAAGCGTTAAAAGTGGCTAAGAGGCCAGTTGAGGCTCAGTATCCCTTTCCTAACAATTGGTACCCTCCACAGGTTGGCTGGGCTGCCTTCTGAGGGAGCAGGGATTGACTCCTTGGAGATCTTTATGTAGATATGTACATGTACATGTGTACAATGAATATTGTGTGTATCTATAAGTATATATGCATACACACATGTATATTTCTGCGTATACATGTATGTGTTTGTGTGCAAGTCTGTAGATATATATGTATATATGTACATGCACTTGTATGCTATATTGTATATACCTGTATGCATATGTGTACATGTGTATGTTCATATGTATATGCATGTGTATATACACAGCTGTATTGCATACATATGTGTGTATGTGTATATGTATGTATGTGTGTATATATGCATACCTGTATGTATATGTCTGTGTATGTAAGTGTGTGGGTATGTGTCCATGTATGTGTACATGTGTTCTGGTATATGTTTAGGAACAGGGTTTATGTGTTTTATGTTGTAAAGATGCATGTATACATATATAAAACAGGTATATTGTGTTTCTCCACATATGCTGCAAATATATTTGTATGTGTAAAATGTACATGTATTGTAGGTGTATATGTATCTGTATATGCACATATATTTCATGTGTATGTATATGGACACTTGCTGAAAATGGATGCAAATGTGATGTATATCTGCATGTACTGCATTTACACGCATATATGTATGAGTTTGTGTGTCTATGCATGTATAGTACATTCATATGCATATATGCAAATGTGTGTAGAAATTTAAACATGTGGTGTATCTATGTGTGTATTATATGTACTGTCTGGTATGTGGTGTATTATACATATGTGCATATATACAAATGTATACACACATATATTTGTGTATGTGTATGAGAGGCAGCTTCTTATAGTAGATCTAGAGCCAGAAAGACCTGGGTTCAAATCCCTCATCATGTATTTATTAGCTGTGAGACCTTGGACAGATGACCCTCTCTGTGCTTCAGTTCACTCATGTGTAAAATGAGGGGGCTGGACTCCATGTACTCTAAGGTCCCTTTCCTGATCTAAATTTGTGATTCTATGTGTGAGCTTATAGGCACGTGTGTGGATATGGGTATATGGGCACATACATACATGCATGCACTCCCAGTCACATGGGGGCTATATATCCATATATGCACATACACACATGCACACATACAACACACACATGATATCTACATGTATGATATCTATCTATATCTATTCAAGTATCTGAAGGACTGTTTTGTGGAAGGAGGATAACATTTATTTTGTTTGGTCTCAGAGGGCAGAAAGCGTTAAAAGTGGCAAAGAGGTCAGTTGAGGCTCAGTATTCCTTTCCTAACAATTGGTACCCTCCACAGGTTGGCTGGGCTGCCTTCAGAGGGAGCAGGGATTGATTCCTTGGATATCTTTAAGCAGAAGCTGGACGATCACTTCTGGGGTCCACTATATTGGGGGTTTCTTTCCACTACAGACCACTGAGATCTTTTCTAACGCTAGAATCCTGTGATATGATTATGCACATATATATGCATATATGCACATACAATATACACATAATACACTTATACACATATAAACTGTGTGTGTATGTATGGTTGTATGTGTGCATATACATCCATCTAGACACATATACATTCATACGTGTGTGTATGCATGTATGTATATCTTCCGTTCATATAGATACCCTTGGATTTCTGAAGACTATGTCAGCACAAGCAGCGTGCCACAGTGGATAAGAAAGCAGGCCTAGAAGTCAGGAAAACCAGGGTTCAAGTCTTGCCTCTGACACAAACTGGCTGTGTGACCCTGGGCAAGTCACTTAACCCCTCACTGCTCTACACAACTCTCCAGGACAATAAGTTGCAAAGAAGGCATCGACCTGCCTAAGTAGAGGGATTTTCCTCACTATACCTCTAAAACTACAGCTCTGTTCTGATCCCTCTGCCTACTTTAGCAGAGTACAAGGTCTGTCAGGTGCTACTAATATGGAACATCTTTGATTATGAAGCCCACAATGAATGGCCTGTGTGTCTGCCATTCGCAGACCATCCAGGCTATGCTGGGCAATGACCCCTGCTCAGAGCCTGGTCATCAGATAAAGTTTTTTTGTTTTGTTTTTGTTTTTGTCACAACAAATCTATAAAGACATAAAGTGGTTATACTCTACATTGATGAAGGAAGCACCCATGCCAAATAGTCACAGATATCTTGAGTTTACTATTATTATCTCATTTGATCTTCACTACTACCCTGTGAGGTAGGTGTTATTATTATCCCCATATTACAGATAAAGAAACTGAGGCAAACAGGGTTAAGTGACTTGCCCAGGGTCACATGACTAGTAAATGTCTGAAGATGGATTTGAACTCTGGTTTTCTTGACTCCAGTCCCAGGGCTCTATACATTGAACCACCTATTTGCAACCAGTCTTTGAAAACAACTTTAGTCATCCATGCTTTCTTATTTGACGGCCAAAGAAATGGAAGCAATTAATGGTTGTAATACATATACACATGTATGTGCACACACATCTATGCATATATACATATGTGTGTATATGCACATGGCGTTCATAAATACTTTCACATATACATATAATTCTATGGGGCACCTAGGTGGCACAGTGGATAGAAAGTTGGGCCTGGAGTCAGAAAGAATCATCTTCCTGAGTTCAAATCCAGCCTCAGATACTTACAAGGTAGGTGACCCTGGGCAAGTCATTTAATCCTGTTTGCCTCAGTTTCTTCATCTGTAAAATAAGCTGGAGAAGACAAGGGCAAACTACTCCAGTATCTGTGCCAAGAAAACCTCAAATGGGGTGATAAAGAGTCAGACATGACTGAAATTACTGAAAAACAACAAATTCATGTAATTATATGTAATTACATGTGTAGCAATTTAACATCAATATAGAATGTAATTATTAGCTAGAATTGTCTGAAGACGACAAAAACACAGATCATTATAAGTCTTGTATACATATAAAGCTAAGTCCCGATTAGCACAAATAATGAATCCTTCTAAGTGGTCACATATATTCAGTTCACATTATTTGAAGTTATAATTATGTAAAACACAGTAATTGGTTCCAGTCCAAATGGAAATATACAGTGCAAATTCGAAAAAGGTCACTACTTCAGGGTATTCATTATTTGCATTAATTGGGACCTAGCTATACATACATATATAGGGGGAAAGAGAGAGAGGAAAGAGAGAGAAACAGAGAGAGTCAGAGACAGAGAGACAGAGAGAGAGAGGAGAGAGACAGAGAGACAGAGAGAGACAGAGAGAGATAAAGAGAGACAGAGAGAGAGAGACAGAGAGAGAGAGAGACAGAAAGAGAGAGAGACAGAGACAGAGAGACAGAGAGAGAGAGACAGAGACAGAGAGACAGAAAGAGAGAGAGACAGAAAGAGAGAGAGACAGAGACAGAGAGAGAGACAGAGAGACAGAGAATGAGATAAGATAAGAGTGAAGAGATGAATGTGAAAGAGAAAACCTGAGCATTTGGATAAGAGAGAAAGCCATATCTAAGGCCTGATTTCTCCTCCTCAAAGGGTGATGGGAACATGCTGGAAGATAATGATCTTCTTTCAATGATGGCAGACACCTTCGGACAGCTTGTTGAGAAACACCAGGGCAGACAGTCTCAGGAGAAACTCTGTTGGCTCCTCTTCAGCCCTCTTCTTTGCCAGGCTCCTCTATCTGTACCCCATTTTTCCTATAGTTATTTTTGGGCCTCAGGAAACAAAATTGGGGGAGGATAGGTAATAGGAAAGATTGAAGGCAAAGAACATTTAGACAGACTCCCAGAGAGGGGAAAAACCAGAATTGGAAGGAGAGAGGAGGAGAGTTCCAGGTGCTGGGAGGGCTTTTTAGTGGGGGTGGGGAGGTGGGGGAGGAGGGCGGAAGCTGTGTCCTTGAAGCCGTGAAGTCAGGCCTGAGAACTATGGCACTCAGAACATCCTGCCCCATCCCAAGGTGGGGGTAGTGTCATTAATCTTCAACACTTTGTTTGCAAAGCATCATTATTATTTATTGGAGCAGTGGCCTTGGAGACCTAGGACTCGGGTCCTTTTGAATTTACCTGAAATTATTCAGCCTTATGCCTCCTTTTGCAGGATTGAGCTTCCTGCTTCCTGAGCCACAGGCCTCGTGGGTCAATTGGCTGTTGTCCTTAGAATCAGTGAACCCAAGGTTTAAGGGAAGAGAACATGAGAGGCTGTCTCATCCATGCCCCTATATTTGGGTAGAACCACAGTCAAACCAATCCAAACTCATGATTACTAATCCTAGTTTCTAACTTCCAAAGAAAGAAATTCCTTTGCCTTCCTTGGAAAATTATTCATGGATGAGATGTTCTTCCATACATCTAACCTCAATCCCCCATATTTTATTTTGTTCTTTCCCCCATGATGAAACTTAAAAGACTTTAGGAAATAAACTTTCTCAATCCTTAGACTGACAGTCTGCCATTTTTCACTGCAGAATTTGTTGGTAGTCACATAGTAGCAAGTTTCTCTAACCCTCCTTTATAGCTGACTGATTTCTGTCTTTCCCATTGCTAAGAGTTGTTGATGAAAGTGACCATCAAGATCTCCTTTGTCAGCCATTTTGTGACTTACTAATGATCTTGGTGGCTTATAGAAGGTTGGGCCTTGAAAAGAGCCCTGGCCCTAAGAGGCAGAAAATGTTCATTCTAGGGTTGGTTTTTCTACTTACTAAAAATCTTTAGGCAAATCACTTATCTCTGTGGACCTCAGTTTCCTCATCTGTAGAATGAGGGGGTTCTTTCAGCTCTGACATACTAGGATTTTGTACCCCTCACCAGACTTCCAGGGAAACTCTGTTGTACAAGATGGACGCCATTCTCTCTTAATGTGCTAGAGTGAAGGCAAATTTCAATCTAATAATGTAAAGCAGCAATAACCATTATAATTAATTTATACAAAAGACATTATAAAATTACACTTTATGCATTCAAATCCCATCCAAGAGGCATGCTCGTTTTCCAGTTAAGCTATGGGGCCTCATGGAGACAGACGGGAAAAGAAGTATTTCAATATTTCTTATAATTTTATATTCTTTCTAATATCTCTCATGCTAATTTCATTATGCAACACAGTCAGCACGGTGATGTAATTATCGAAAAGTAATTTTGCAATAAATGGATTTAAATGTGTTCGAGTCCATTGTAAATTCAATCTCTTGGTGAAGGTGGATTGTGCAGGCGGGGGAGATGGGAGCAGGGATGAGTTCTGGGTGGAAACTGAGAAATCCTGTATGGCCCACGCCAGGGATCTAATTACACCTACTAATAACATCACTTGAGATGAAAACTGATCACCAAGCTTGCCCTTCTACCCTCCACTTTCTGTGTAATCCCAGTATTCTATGTATCTCCTTAGGAGTTCCTTTTCTGACCCCCAGGGCCTTGCTTAGACATTCTACCCATCTCTTCAACCCATTTCCACTATCTTCTTACAGGAACCCTTTGCTTCAACCAGATTAATTCATTCACCATTCCACAAAAGGACATCTTGAAATTTTTAGCCTATGTACCACTAACTTTTCCTCTCTTCCTTGGTATGTTCCCCTCCCTTTCCTCTTTCCCCACCCTGTAACTCCTATTTTCCAAATCTTACTCATCAGTCAAGGTCCAGTGCAAATCCCAACTCCGCCATTCAGGAGGGCATCCTTGGATGCCCTAATTGTTTACTTCTCCATCCTCTAGCACCTCTAATGAAGGTCACCTTTGAATAAACTATATACAAATGTCTTCTTGCCTCTTCCCAGCTCCCTATGCTACAAAGACCTACCCTATAATCAAAATCAAGATCTCCTTTCCAATCACCACCCTAAAGAAATTCTAAAGAAAGGGAGAGAGACAAAGACAGAGAGAGAGAGAGAGAGAGAGAGAGAAAGATATGAGAAGGAAGGAAAGAAGGAAGGAAGGAAGGGACAGAGGGAGGGTGGGAGAAAAAGAGAGAGAAAATAAGGAAATGCAATAAGAGAGAAAGACAAAGACAGAAAAACAAAGAAAGAAAAAACAGCAAGAAAGAAAGGAAGAGAGAAAGAAAAGAGAAGCAATGGGTTGTTGATTTATTTTAAGGTAACTGCTTGGTTTCCATTAGACTCACTATCTGATTTTATTTTACACCTTAAGTACTCAGTCTGTGTTTAGTTCATGATTGTCTGTCTCTGAAACCTGTGGTGGAAAATTCTTCCTCCATCTTTCTTCCAGGATGCTGCTAAGGGATTCTTTCTAAAGTTGAGATCATTCTAGGATATTACTGTAGGAGTTTTTTTTTAAAACTTCAGAATCCTAGAATCTTGACCTTCCAAGAGGCTGGTTGTCTGGCCTAACCTCCTACCTATTGCAGGAATTTCTTGTACAGAATCTCTGGCAGATGTTGTCCATCATCTCTGTATGAGGACTTCCTCATCACATGTTATCATTATAGCATGTACACTGCTAAATAGCCCTAATTACTAGAACATTCTTCCTTATAATTAACTGATAGCTATTACCCTTAAACATCCTCCCACTGGTCCTTGTCCTGTCCTCTTGAGCTATGCAGAATAACCTTCCTATTCATTTATATGAGTCTTTTGAATATTTGAAGCAGCTAGGTGGCAGAGTACATAGAGGGCTATATTTGGAGTGAGGAAGACCTGAGTTTGAATCTTGCCTCAGATGCTTATCATTTGACCCTCAGCAAGTCGTCTAACCTTTTTCAGCCTCAGTTTCTTCTTCTGTAAAATAGAAAGAATCATAGCACGTATCTCAAATGGTTGCTGTGAGGGTTAAATGAGGTACTATATGTAATGTGTCTTGTAAACCTTAAAATGCTATATAAATGGTTGTTATTGTACAATCATGTCCAACTTTTCCTGACCCTGTGGACCTTAGCACACCAATACTATCCATGGGGTTTTCTTAGCAAAGATACTGGAGTGGCTTGCCATTTCCTTCTCCAGGGAATTAAGGCAAACAGAGGTTAAGTGACTTTCTCAGGGTCACACAACTAGTAAATCTGAGGCCAGATTTGAACTCAGGTCTTCCTCACTCCAGGCCCAGCACTCTCTCCACTGAGCCACATAATTGCTTCCATATAAGTGGTAGCATTTGAAAAGAGATATCAAATCTTCTTTGTATTTATCTCCCCCTCTCAATTCCTTCCCCCATCCCTCACCCAACGCCACCAAATCTTTTAAGGTTAAACATTTCCATTTCCTTCAACCAATCACCATATAACATGGCTTCCATGTTACCCATCTCTGGATGCTCTCTGTGAGAGAAGAAAGAAAAAGGAAGAGAAAAAGGAAAGAAAGAAGGGGGGAGAGAGAGAGAGAGAGACAGAGACAGAGACAGAGACAGAGAGAGAGGAAGGAAGGAAAGAAGAAAGGAAGAAATCAAACTCTATCTAGTCCACCAAGGACTAGACTCCTCTTTCCTCTTTTTCTTGTTAAGCCCTAAATCCATCTGGAGAGAATAATATTGCCCTTGGACATGACCACAGAAGGCTTCTGTGTTGAGGAGGACAAAGTTTACTTCACTGCACACCAGGACCTACTTTAAAAGGCCAGATTCTCTTATGACCATCTATTATAATTTGTGGATTCATAGAATATTTGACCTTGAAAGTATCTGAGGCTCTCTGGGCCTCAGTTGTCTGATCAGTAAAAGGAGAGCATTGGATTCTGTGACTGACTAAGATTAGAAGACAGATCTCTGGTCTCTAGTCTCTTTACCTTCTCCTTTGGTTATAGTGAAGAAAGCACTTTGTGAACCTTAAAGTATTATTTAAATATGAGATAGAGAATCATCCTCAGAGTCAGGAAGAGCTAGGTTCAAGGCCAATCTGATACATACTGTCTGTGCGACTCTGGTCAGGTCTCTTACCACCTTAATGATCCAGCAAACTCTAAAATGATAATTTGCAACAGTTGCCCATTTTTATTGGTAGATGGGGAACTCCCTACACTGATGACATCACAAATCTGGACCCCTTTCCTTCTCCCCCCCATTTTTTGTTATTATTATTATTACTGCTAGACCAGCTACTTGGAAATTATACTTGGAAATGTGGATGATTCAAGAGATCATAAGATTTTAGAGCTGAAAGGGAATCTTAAAGGTAACCTGGCTCATATAGCAAATGAAGAAATAGAGGCTTCAACAGTACTCTTTCTACTATAGCTCACTGTCTTTCAAAAAGTATAAGACATTATCTTTGCCCTCAAGCAGCTTATAACTTATTTATTTGCTTATTAGGGATTGTTCCATCCATTTGATTTTTTTAAACAATTAAACTTAATTTTTTCAATTAACAAGAAAATCTATTTTATCTCCTTCCTCCTCCAATGGAAAAAAAAGAAAAAGACAAGAAAAACAACCTTTGTAACAAATACGTATAGTCAAGCAAAACAAATTTCCTCATTGGCCATATCCAAAAAATATATTTCTCATTCTGCTCCTTGAGACCATCATCTGTCAATAGAAAGAGTAGCAGACTTCATCATTGGTCCTCTAGAACAGGGGGTTAGTTATTGTGTTGATTAGATTTCTGACATCCTAGGAACTTCTCTCTTTGAAGGAGTGACTCTGATGAACACAACTTTGCATTCTGCAAATGAAATAGTATGGTGCCTTGATCATAATATGTATTCAGTAATTTTTTGTTAAAGAAATGGATAGGACACATGATCCCTCCTTTCAAGAATCTTATGCTCTAGTTGATGAGATATATAGTTGTTGTTTCTTACAGTACAATAATGGGCAACTAGATCGTGCAGTAGATAGAGCGCTGGAATCAGGAAGACTCATCTCCATGAATTCGAATCCAATGTCAGACACTTACTAGCTGTGAGACCCTGGGGAAGTCACTTAACCCTGTTTGCCTCAGTTCTTCATTTGTAAAATGAACGGGAGAAGGAAATGGCAATCCACTCCATTATCGATCATTGCCAAGAAAACCCCAAAATGGGGTCACAAAGAGTCAAACACAACTGAAACAACCAAACCGTAATACAATAATATTCTATTATATTCAAGTATCACATTTTATTTAGCCATTCCCCAATCTATGGACAGCTGCTTTGTCTTCAATACTCCGCTATCACACAAGCTATTCTATACTAATAAGACATATTAGACATGACAATTAGAAGACAATAGGAGGTAATTCATGGTAAATGCTAAGCTACACAGTAGGGACATTAAATCTTATGGAAGTTAAGAGAATGGGGAAATTAATGTGGCCTGGAGGAGTAGAGAGATCTTTTTCTTAATTCTTTTTTTTATTTTTAGGCAATTGGAGTTAAGTGACTTGCCCAGGGTCACACAGCTAGTAAGGGTCAAGTATTTGGTCTGAGGCCAGATTTGAACTCAAGTCCTCCTGACCTTAGGGCTGGTGCTGTATCCACTGTTCCACCTAGGTGCCCCAGGAGTAGAGAGATCTTCATTAAGAAGGTGGGACTCAGGTAGGTCTTGAAGGACAGATAAGATTTGGATCATGGCAGAGGATGCAAGCAAGAAGTTTAACATGGGAAATAGCATGAGCAAGAATACAGATGTGGAAATGAGCATGGCAGGAGTATAGGACAGTGAGGTGACAGACTGCAGGGTGATTTGTCTGGCAATTTGTTTACATTTCTTTCTGGATAGAGAATATTTTTCCAGGTCACACAACCATTGGCGTTCAGGCAGTTTGAAGCTTTGTGGCCATCTCAAACTGTGGGCGCCTCTACTGGCTGCTGTGTCCCGCATAGAGTTTCTAAGGTCGCAGAGTCCACGGGAGATGGGGCTCACATATGCCCTGGACTGGGTCACTTCTGCAGTGTCAGTATTTGTGTGGCATCAAATTCTCAATTATAGACCAAATTGAATTTACAATTTGCTTTTGGGCAATGTGTAAATTGGTACTTCATTGATTATTAATGAAGTGCTAATTGCTCCTTGCAACCAATTTTTATGCAAATGATGCTGGTGCTGTTTGCACAATTTTGCAATTTACAGTTTTACATTTGCAGCACTGGGCATAGGGCTGCAAAAAGCGGCAGGTTTGTCAAAAGAATTGCAAAACTCAGAGTAATTAACAGGAAAGGACAGGATCTTTTAAGGGACAAATCCAGTTTTTTTTAATGATTGCAAGAGCTCTCAATTTGACAGAGGGCATTGAGAACTTCACTGACCCCCCCAAGTAGACATCAGGCTTTTGAAGCGTTGTTCACTGGTGAGGTGAGTATACAAATCTGCCTGTGAAATTCTTGCAGGTTCATTAGTGCTAAGGCTATGTGTGTTTTTCATTTGAGGCATGGAGGAGGCTTTCCGCTGAGAGAATGATGTCATATTGGTTTGTTGATCAAATAGCCCATCAATTCCACAGGCATCACAACTTGCTCTCAGTTTCCTCCAGCATGACCACCTACTTGAATAGGAAAGTTGGGCCATTCTTTGGCCTTAGGTATTTTGAGGGTTGATTGGGTGGCTACCCTGCTAGTATCCTCCAAAAGTCAAGGTTCCCTCTCCCGGTCTGAAAGACAAGGTTTGGGGCTTTCTGGGTAAATTAGTGGTGACATGTTATTGTAGTAATTGTGAAATTAGGATCATAAAGCTTTAGTGTTGCAAGGTAGAGATGAACTAGTCTAACCTTTTCACTTTTCAGATGGGAAAATGAAGGTAGTCCTAATACTGATCTTCTTGCTGAAACAGAGATTGAAATTGAGGTGGGTAATATGGGTGTTTTCTGAGGCATCTGAACCAACCAACAGAGTGTAATGAAATGGGCTCTGGATTTAAAATAAAAGGACCCTGGGCCTGAATGTTTGCCTTTTCTATCTGCAGCACCGTGGGCAAGTCATTCAACTACCCTGGGTCTCAGGTTCCTTATCTGTTAAATGAGCAGGATGGATTAGATGGCCTTTAAGTCAACAAACATTTATTTTAGTGCGTGCTATGTGCCAGGCAGGACTGCTAGGTGGCACCACAGTGCTCAGAGTGCCAGACCTAGAGCCAGGAAGACTCATCTTCCTGAGTTCAAGTCTGATCTCAATAACTTACTTACCCTGGGCAAGTCACTTAACTCTGCCTCAGATTCCTTTTGAATAAAATGAGCTGGAGAAGGAAATGGCAAACCATTGCATACCTTTGACAAGAAAACCTCAAATGGGGTCACGAAGAGCTGGATACAACTGAAAAAAACACCTCAATATCAGCAGGTGTGCCAGTCACTCTGCTAAGAGTTCGGGATGCAACCAAGAAGGTGGCATGGACAGGACTTGGCAATCTGGAGAGTGAGGAATCCAAGATGATACCTAGGTTTTGAGCCTGAGTGAGTAGGAGGATGGTGATACCCTCAGTAGTAATGGGAAAGTTAGGAAGAAGGGGGAGGGTTTTGTGGGAAAGATAGTGAGTTCTGTTTTTGACATGATGAGTTTAAGATAGTTATGGGACGTCTAGCTTGACATGTAAAATGAGCAGTTGGAGATGAGAGACTGGAGGCCAGGAGAGAGGTTAGGGCTGGATAAATAGTTCTGAGTATTATGCAAAGAGATGATAATTGAATCCATATGCACTTAAGAGATTACCAAGTCTCTTGGTATTCCCCTATTTAGTGGATGTAACCTGGATGGAGACCCAAGAAAGGAGACTGAGGAGTGGGCAGGCAGGTGAGAGGAGAAGCGGGGAAAAAGCAGCGTCAAGAACCCCTTCAGCTTGAAATCTGTGATCCTGTGATTTAGTAGGGCTATACTCTCCACTCTTTGTATTGTTTCTCCTTTTGTTCTTCAAATTTTTTCTTTTTCCTTTCTTCTCCTATAATCTCTGTATCTCTTGTAGGCCTGCTAGTGGCTCTCACAGCCTAAAAATAGACCTTCAGGTTTAAAAAGGTATTAATGATCCCTGTGCTAAAATTTCAGATGAATGAACATGCCATGGGGGTTTGCAGTGCTCTCTACTTGATTCTTTTTCCCTTAAATTCTGGAGGTTAATATTTGAGGTTGGGATAAAAGCTTAATGGATTTATTGTTGTTCATTTGTTTCAGTCACGTCTGACTCTTTGTGACCCTTTTTGCCTTATCTATCTGCAGCACCACGGGCAAGTCATTCAACTACCCTGGCTCTCAGTTTCCTTATCTGTTAAATGAGGAGGATGGATTAGATGGGGTTTTCTTGACAGAGATACTGGAATGGTTTGCCATCTCCTTCTCTAGTTCATTTTACAGATGAGGAAACTGAGGCCAATAGAGTTAAGTGACCTGCCCAAGGTCACACAGCCAGTAAGGGTCTGAGGCTGGGGAACTCAGGAAACTCAGGTTTTCCTGTCTCCAGGCCTGTCACTCTATCCACTGTGCCACCCAGCTGTCCCTTAAACTTGGTTTAGGGCTGGCCTAACACATAAGATGTCATGTTTGTTGTATAGTTTCAAGAGTATCAGAAAATTCCTCTGGCCCTCCAAAACTGCCTTCTACCATCCAACTTTGAGATACCTGAAAGTGGATCCTTAGAATGTCATTCCTTTGGTTTAAGCCAAACAATGTGGCTTCTGTTAAAAACACATCTCATTCTGGGAGTGGAAACACTTTAAAACTTATCAGTTCTGAATGATTCTTTTTGATAGGGATGAATGTGGACATAGTCATTGCCCCCTAGAATCTTGGAGTTGGAAGAGGCTGCAAAAGTTCTGTTCTAGGTTATACTTGAAGACAGGAATCTTTCCTACACTACAAATCTCTGACATTTGCTCATCCAGTCTGCTTGGAGATCTCCGGAGGTGAAAAATTCACTGCCGTTTGAAGTAACTCATTCCATTTTGGGGCAGCTGGAATTGTTAGGGAGGATTGGTGTGTGTGTGTGTGTGTGTGTGTTGTTGTTGTTGTTGTTGTTTTGTTTTGTTTTGTTTTGCTTTGTTTTGGGTTTTGTTTTGTTTATTGTTGCCTAGAACCCAACACTGCTCTGGGGATAGGCCTAACAAATCTAATCCCTATTTCCACTTGAGGATCTGTCAAATGCTCAAAAACATTGACCATTTCTTCTAAATCACTTGGCTTCTAAATCATCAGGCTAAATTTCCCAAGTTCCTTCAACCTATTCAGAAGAGGAACCACTGAGGTGAGGGTGTCCAACAAGTTTAGAAAAAAGTTAGTGAGGAAGCAAATTGTGGCCATTTTGCAATGGTCAGCCCTGAATGGGTGACTTCTTCTCCTTTGCCACACCCTATTTTGGCTATTGGTTCCAGCCTCCTTCCAATTTGGAAGCAAAATAATTTCTTCCTTGAGAGGCTTGGAAGAAATGACATGCTAGGAACTAACAGCAAGATGGGGAGCCCAGGAGAGAAGGGATCACTGGAGGTGTGAGGTGGAAGGGGGTGTTGCCTTGGACACTGGAATCAATCAAGATGGCGCTTGCCAAAAGCTGCTTTAGTTGGTTGCCTAGCAATAAGCACCAAGGGATTGTAGCACAGAACAGGAGGAGGCTGGTCAGGGGAGTGGCTCCTGAGGGAAAATCCTCCATGGAAGCTTTCTCCAAGTATTTGGTTAAGAATATGAGAGCCTTTGGTCAGATACTTCACAGCCATAGGTAGAGTTGAGAGGGTTGTCAAAGAGGACTGAGAGTCAAAATTAGACCTTTCTCAGAAAGAATCCTTTTCCCCTGAGCCTCTGAGGGGCTACTAAGGCTCACTTGTCACGTAGTGTCACATGCATCTAAACTCACTTAATTTGTTCCGTCTACAAAGTCTAAGCCCATTCTGGGTTAGAACCAGCGCTGTAACTCAGGAGGATCAGCAGTGACAGCAGCCCTGAAGGTGAATTTTGAGAACAGAAGCATTTCCAACCTAAAGTTAACCAAATGGCAATCACTCCACGGATAACTAGAAAGCATCTGGAGCCAGGGTTGGATCTGGTGTTAGATATAGATATAGGGCAGCTAGGTGGGACAACGGACATAGCACTAGCTCTGGACACCCTGAGGTCAAATCTGGCCTCAGACACTTACTGTCTGTGTGACCCTGGGCAAGTCACTTAACCCTGATTGCCTCCAAAAAAAGAAACCAAAATTGGCTTCTGCTTTTTCCTCTCAATTCGTCCTGGTTCTTCTTTCTGAGGCCAAGATGAGCAAGTCTAATCCCTTTTCCATGGGACAGTCCTTCACATACTTGAAGACAGTAGTACTCCTGGCCCCTCCAAGTCTTCTCTTCCCTGGGCTAAACATTTCCAGCTACATCAATGGATCCTCAAGATCAGTGGTCTCCAGGCCCCACTATCCTGGGCACAAACCTCACTCTCCAACATATCATTGCCCTTCTAAAATGGAATACCCAGAATTGCACACAGTACTCTAGGCTGTGCCACTTCAATATGGCTGGCACAATGGTACCATGCTAATATTCCTAAAATACCACTTCTATCTTTTTGTTCTCTTGCTTAAGATGTCATCCTATTTCCTATCAGGTCAAATTCAGACTCTTCATCCTGGCTTTGATGCTCCCTTCATTATATGGCCCCATGATATCTATACAACCTCATCATCCACTGCTCCCCAACATACAATTTCTGCTCCTTGTAGAAGCTTCCTTGCCAATTTGACCAATACTACATTTTCTGTGTCCTCTACCTGAAATGCTTTCATCAAGATTTTAGGATTTAGGGTGGGAAAGAGCCTTAGAAAGCACTCACTCCAACTTCTTTTCTGCCTTTACAACCATTATTTGCTTAATATATAGCTATGGTATAGTGGGGAAAAAATTGGATTTGGAGTTAGATGCTTTGGGTTTAAATCTCAACTTTATCATTTGTGACATTTGTGAGCTTATGGAAGTCATTTCTCCTTGGGCCTCAATTTCCTTTTCTGTAAAAAAAAAAAAAGAGGACATTGGACTAGAACAGGGATTTTTTAACCTTTTTTTGGTCATGGACACCTTTGGTGGACAGGTGAAGCCTTTAGCCCTTTTCAGAATATTTTTAAACACATAAAGTGAAATGTATAGGATTACAAAGGAAGCCAGTTATATTGAAATACAATTATCAAAATATTTTAAAAAAACAAGTTCGCAGACCCCAGGTTAGAAGTTCAGGGAAGGAGCTCCAAAGTTCTTTCTGGGTCTTTTTCCTATGATTCTTCTTTAATATTCTCTACCAATACTCATCACTCTGTTGAACTTCTATAGCACTTAATCACAGAATTTAGCCCTTAAAGTATGTAAACTTATGTCTATATTATCTATATTTTAGCATCTATATTTCATCTCAATCAATCAATCTATTTAACATTTTGGCCTTTTTTGTCTGTATGTGATTTATATGTGTTAGACCCTGCCCTGTTGCAATTAAAAGTCAAGGTAAATGGATAAGAATAAATCTTCAGAATTTAGAGAAACATGGGAAGACTTATATGAATTGATGCAAAGTGAAATAAGCAGAACCAGGAAAACAATATATGCAATGACTTCAACAATGTGAATAGAAAGAACAACAACAAAAATAAAAACTCAATAACACATAATTATAATGCTCCTGAAGAGGAGAGAGGAAGATGTACCTCTCTTCCTTCTTTGCTTAGGTAGGGAACTATGGATGTGGAACACTGTGTTGGCTATTGTAGGTTAGTTTTATTGGACTTGTTTTTAGTTCTTCGTCTTAAAAATAGATTTTTATTGATGTATGTTGTTTTTATATAGCCTAGATTTAATCCTTCTCCTTCCTTCTCCTAGAAAGCCATCTCTTGTAAAAAAGAATTAAAAACAAAAGAAAAAAATCAGCAAAACATATCTGTACGTTGAAAAAATCTGATGTTATATGCAGTGTTACATGCTCACATTTCTTTTGGGGCCAATTTGTTCTTTATATTTTGGCAACATTCATCCTCAATTGTTTTGTGTTTTTCTTTTTCATTCTTTGTCATAAGAGGTGGCTCTCTGGATGAGGGAATAAGGAGGAATTTATTGGGAAATGAAAGTGATATAAAAAAGATAGCAATATTATTTTAAAGAATGAATTTTCCTTGTGTCTTCTATAGGAAAGTATAAGGCTAAGCATATCATAGGCTCTCTACATGTGAGTGTATAGGGCAAAGAGCTCTGGATTAGGGAACTAAGAGACTTCGGTTTGAATCCCAGATTGTTCATGTGCTAGGCCTCACTTTCCTTATATGTAAAATGAAGGAGTTGATGATCTCCAAGGTCTTATCCAACTCCAACATTCTGTGACTCTGTGAACTATGAATTGAATTGAGTCAAATCGAATAACCACTTATCTTATACATAACATTAATACCTTGGAGTCTGTAGTAATTTTGTCCCCAGGGGCAAAGCTAGGGAGCTCATTGTAAGTGAAAACACTTTTTAATGAGGTCCTTTTATTATTCCATTAAGCAACCCCCTTGGATAGGCGTTCAAGATGGATCCACCTTATACTGACTCTGCTCCAGAGTATTACAGTGAAGTTCTAGTTCAAGGTTCAAGGGCTCTTAACCTGGGGTCTGAGAACTTTTTTATTGTTATTATTTTGATAACTATGTTTCAACAGAATTGATTCCCTTTGTAATCTTACGTATTTTATGCATTTAAAAATAATTCTGAGAGGAAGCCTATAGGCTTCATCAGATTGGCAAAGCAGTCCAGGGCTCCCAAAAAGGTTAAGTAAGAACCCTTATATCTAGTGTATTTCATGTTGTTTGAGTGAACATTAAGAGTTTTTGATGAGCCCTCTATATATTTTAGAATGTAAGCTTTTCAAAGCAGGAAAACAAGTTACTTTAAGTATTGCTTTTTAAGGAAAGAACCTGCATCAATTGGCAAATGACTAAACAAGCTGTGGTGTATGATTGTAATGGAATTTTATTGTGCTATAAGAAGTAACAAGCAGGATGGCTTCAGAAAAACCTGGAAAGACTTATATGAACTGATGTGTAGTGAAGTGGATAGAACCAGGAGAATGTTGTACACAGTAATAGCAATATTGTTCGATGAAGGACTGTGAATGACTTAGCTATTCTCAGCAATACAGTGATCTAAGACAATCCCAAAGGACCAATGGNAAGGACTGTGAATGACTTCGCTATTCTCAGCAATACAGTGATCTAAGACAATCCCAAAGGACCAATGATGCAGCACTCGATCCGCCTCCAGAGAAAGAACAGATTTTGATTGAATACAGACTGAAGCATGCTGTTTTTCACTTTGTTTATTTCATTTTTTTCTTTTATTCAAGTCTTCTTGCACAAAATGAACTAATATGGAAATGTTTTACGTAATTGCAAATGTATAACCTATATCTGATTGCCTGCCATCTCAGAGAGGGTGGAGGGAGGGAGGAATAGAATTTAGAACTCAAAACTTTAAATAAAAATGTTAAAAAAATTTTTTAAAAGAGAGAGAAAACCCAGACTTACAAAACAGATGTTTAAGGGGTGACTATTTAGATTAGCAAAGTATAATTACTTTTCAAGATACCTTGCAGCAAAGTCCAGATAGCAGGCTTACCTAGTGCATTTAAAGTGCTTACTATATGCCAGGTTCTATGTTAAAGTGCTTTTACAAATATTATCTCATTTGATCCTCATTACAGTCCTAGGACATAGATGCTATTATTATCTCCATTTTACAGATGAGAAAGCTGAGGCACACAGAGGTTAAATGATATGCTCAGGGTCACTCAGCTATTGAGTGTCTGAGGTTAGATTTGAACTCAGGTTTTCATGACTCCAAGCCCAATGCTCTATCCACCGCTCCACTTAGCTGCTTATACATCCTTTTCCAGGGTTACTTGTATTGCATAAAGTAAAAGTATATTTGGAATTGTTTCAATACAAAAAAATAAGGCACTTCAGGGGGATTTTGGGAAGTATTTGGTCCATAATTAAAACGAGCATACTCGTTAAAGTCTCTAGGACTAGTTCCTAAGGTTCCTAGACAATTCTCAGAAGCCAATAGCAAAGAAAAGGAAGGAGCAAAGGGGTTAGGAGTCCAGGTTGTGAGCGCTCAGAGAATTCAAACTCCCTTCCAGATACCCTCATTTATTTGGAGAAAGTGGCTTTGTCACAGCCAGGGACCATGAAAGCTCTTTAAATCCAGATGGAATTGTTAAGCAGGGTGGGGCTTAGCCAGTGGACGGCTACACATTAAAAGACAGCCAAAGCTGTTGGACCCCTGTCAGAGCAGCTACTGCCACAGACCTCTCCTGGGTGCTATGACCACAGGTTCATGGCTTGGTTTATCTTTGAACTCCGGTTCTCAAGACTGTTCTGAAAACTTCCTAGAGCCACTTTGCTTGGCCTTTTGGACAGAGAACTACGGCTCCATGTCCTAATATGTGCTTTCAGTGACTGGCTTACCTGGGCAGGCCCTGATTCTATAAGTGGCCTGGAGGTTTAGGTTCAATATCCTAACAAAATNACAGAGAACTATGGCTCCATGTCCTAATATGTGCTTTCAGTGACTGGCTTACCTGGGCAGGGCCTGATTCTATAAGTGGCCTGGAGGTTTAGGTTCAATATCCTAACAAAACGGGACAGTCACCAGTTAACAAAAGGAGATTTACTTAACCAGAGCAAAGGAAGGCTATTAAACAAGGCTTGGCATTGATGACACCTCGAATTGGTTCAGCTTCAGTTCCCTTACCTGGGATGCCCATTGTGTTCTGCCAACCAAGGTCAGAGAAAGCCTCCTCAGGGCTACTTTGTACTCAGGTAGCCAGAGAGTGATCAGCACTTTGGTCCCCTGAGCCAACTGAGTCTTGAGGAGGGAAAAATTAGCCCAACTTGGATGGGGAAAGGCGTTAGGTTTATTGCTCCTACCTACTCCATTGCCCAGCTGACCTCAACATACTATTGCCTTAGACTTTGTAATTATTGCTTCATGATCCAGACCAATAAGCCAGGATCTCTAGTCAGCTACTTAGGCATAAGTGAATGAAAAGAACCAAGTATTTACAGTCAGGCAGCCTGGGTTAAAATCCTGACTTGTTACGTATAACCTGTGTGACTTAGACAAGTCACTTCATTTCTTTTTTTGTTGTTGTCTAGTCATTTCAGTTGTGTCTGACTCTTCATGATCCCATTTGGAGTTTTCTTGGTAGAGATATTGGAGTGGTTTTGCCATTTCCTTCTTCAGCTCATTCTACAGATGAGGAAACTGAAGCAACAGGGTGAAGTGACTTGCCCAGGGTCACATAGCTAGTAAGTGTCTGAGGCTGGATTTGAACTCAGATCTTCCTGACTCCAGACCTGGTGTTCTATCCACTGTGCCATCCTCTCATTGCCTCTCATTTCTCTTGGCCTCCATTTAATAATAATAGGAGCTAATCTTTATACAGTACTTGAGGGTTTAAAAAAAGATTTCCATATATTATCTCACTTGATTAATAATACATTGACTCCATGAGGTAGGTGCTATTATATAACTCCCATCTTATAGTTGAGGAAACTGATGCTGAGAGGTCAGGTTATTTGACCAGGGTCATACAGGTAGTGGTATCTGAGATGGAATTCAAATTTAGGTCTTCCTCAGTCTAAATCCAGCATTCTCTCTAACAGATTTTCAGGTTTGATGAGTACTTTATATGTATTGTCTTATTTGAGTCTCACAATAACCTGGGAGGTTATCTGTGTTTTACAGATGGGGAAAATGAGGCTAATAAATAATAATAATAATAAGCTAACATTTATATAGCACCTACTATATGCCATGCACTCTATAATTATTATCTCAGTTGATCCTCACAGCAACCCTGTGAGATAGGTGTTATTATCATCACAATTTTACAGACAAGGAAACTAAGACAAACAGGAGGGGAAATGACTTGCTCAGGGTCACAAGTAGGACGGGTCTGAGGCTGGATTTGAACTCAGGTCTTCCTGACTAGATCCAGTGCTTCTAGGAAATGACTAGAGCTAGTAAGTTGTGAGGCTGGGCTTTGAATCCAGGTCTTCTGACTAGAAATCCAGTCCTCTTTCCATGATAATACAAATGATTCAGGAGCTTCAGAAATACAGGCTCTAGGGTCTGTTCCTCTGGAGTTGTATTCTCAGACTTAATGAGAAAAACCATTTCTGAGTATGACCACTGAAACACACCAGATCCCAAAGATGAGATCATCACGTTGGTGCCCCGGAAATTTCCATTCACCAACTCATCCTGAGCAAATAACAATGCATGGGAAAGAAGGTGGATTTCAATCTTTTTGTTTTTTTTAATCTATGAATCTCCCCCAGAGGAGAAAGCTTGCCAGAAAAAAAAAATTGTGTGAGCTGGTAAAATTTGTTGATATTTGTTGATAAGACTGCATATCAGAACAACAATCCTCATGAAGTTATTTTCTCCAGATATGAGCTGCTGTGGATTCTTGCTGCATTAGGGACCATCTCCTATACTTTCATCTATTTTCTATTAAGAGGTGGCCTATCTTTTTAATTAGTATCTTTCCTTTCTAACCCCCCCTTCCTTTTCAATCAATCAATCAATCAATCCATATTTACTAAGCA
>NW_020954585.1:53106321-53106735 GCF_900497805.2 Vombatus ursinus
CATACTATGTGCCAGGTCCTGTGCTAAGCGCTGGGGATACAAAAAGAGGCAAAAGACATTCTCTATCCTCAAGGAGCTTACAATCTAATGGGGAGATAACACACAAACAAATATATGCAAAGCAAGCTGCATACAAGATAAATTGGAATTAATTAAAAGACAGGAAGCACAGAAATTAAGAGGGGCTGGGGAAGGCTTTCTGTAGGAGGTGGGATTTTAGTTGGGACTTAAAGGAAGCCAAGGAGGTCAGTAGTCAGAGTGGAGGAGGTATTATATGACAGCCAGCCAGAGAAAACACCCAGAAAATGCTTGTGGAACAGCCAGGAGACCGGTGTCACTGGATCAAAAAGTTGGGGAGATTATGTTTGCCCTGAATTTTGCCTTCATCAGAAAGTCTTCACCTTCCTGGCTTCT
>NW_020954585.1:53106786-53107710 GCF_900497805.2 Vombatus ursinus
TAATCTTTGCCCAGATTACTCATGGTCATGGATTTCATAGAATTTATGCCCCAGGCAAACTAACCTACTAGCCCTCTGTAGGTAGCATTTTTTTTTTTGAGACAATGGGATTAAGTGGCTTGCCCAGGGTCACACAGCTAATAAGTGTCTAAAGCTGAATTTAAACTCAGTTCTTCTTGACTCCAGGGCTGGTGCTCTATCCACTGTACCACCTAGCTGCCTCCTGTATTTGTTTTTATGTATCCTATATTTACTTACCTGCAAACGTATTGAGAGTAGGTGGATGGCACAGTGGATAGCATTGCTTTGGAGTCTAAGAGACCTGAATTTGAATCCTGCCTCAGATGCTTACTGGTTGTGCAACCTTGGATCAAGCCACTTAACTTCAGTGTGCCTAGGTTTCTCCATCTGTAAAATGGGGGTAATAATAGAGTCTACCTCACAGCATTTTTGTGAGAAGCAAATGAGATTATGTGTATAAAGAGATTTTAAAACCTTAAAGTGCTTTGTAAATGCTAGCTGTTATTTTGTTGTTGTTGATGTCCTATCCCCCAGCAGAAAGTAAACTTCTGGGGGTCAGGGACTGTGTTTTGTATGCATAAGTGCCTTAGCCGGTGCTCAGCACATAGCAAGGACTTAACAAATGTTGGTGATACATTAATTCATTCTCAATGTCCCTTCCCCTTCTCTCTCCCTTTTTTTCTCCTCTGGTCCATTTTCCAGGTCTCTTGGAGCTCTCTCTGATGGCTTTGTTCCTCTACTACCCAAAAGGGTAGAAAAATTCTTGGAATGAAAGATGAGGTAGATTGTTCATGGGCAGGAGTTTGGCATAATAGGTCTACTTCCNAAAAGGGTAGAAAAATTCTTGGAATGAAAGATGAGGTAGATTGTTCATGGGCAGGAGTTTGACATAATAGGTCTACT
>NW_020954585.1:53107754-53107883 GCF_900497805.2 Vombatus ursinus
TCCTCCTCCTCCTCCTCCTCTTTCTCCACAAAGGCCCATCTTAAGGACTTGGAAAAAGCCCCCAAAGTGAGGTACAGTCTGCAGACAAATATCAGAATCTCTCCTTGAGGAATCCCAAGCCTGGGCATG
>NW_020954585.1:53107924-53113700 GCF_900497805.2 Vombatus ursinus
ACACACACACACACACACACACACACACACACACACACATCCTTAGAAAGTAAACCAGCAAAGAAGACTGAACATTTCAATGTCAATAAAATATTTGTTTAGGTTTCAGGTAGGTGAAAGTCCACAAACACCATTTGTTGTTCCATCATTTCAGTTATGTTCCATTCTTTATGACTCCATTTGGGGTTTTCTTGGCAGATACTGGGCTGGTTTGTCGTTTCCTTCTCCAGCTCATTTTACAAATGAGGAAACTGAGGTATACTGGATTAAGTGATTTGCCCAGGGTCATATAATTAGTAAGTGTTTGAGGCCGGATTTGAACTCATGAGTCTTTCCGATTCTAGGCCCAGCACTCTATACACTGTGTCATCTAGATGCCTTATATAAACACCATTTAGACAATATAAACAACTGTCCTTGCACAGGTAAAATGGAGTGAAATAAGACAGCCATCCGAATCATAGGATTTAGGGTAGGAAAGGAGATCAAAGATCATCTAGTCATTTTATAGATGAGGAAGTGAAAGACCAAAGAAGTGAAATGACTTAGCCCAGGTAGTAAGTAACAGAACTAGGATTCAAACCCAGGCCTTCTGACTCCAAAGCCTTTCTCTTCCTCCTTTATGCCATGCTGATGGTTCATGCACAGAGCAACCTTGATTCCTCATTTTGAGGAAGAAGGGTTAAGAAGGCTGGGCCCGAGTTATTTCAGATTTGAAATTAGCACTAATTGGATTATCCAACTAACTGCTTAACTTTCTACTTCCAAAATGAGAACCTAACTCATTTAATTGTCTAATCTCCTCTCTCTCTCTCTTTCTCTTTCCCTTCCCCCCTCCTTCCTTTCCTCTCCCTTCCTCTCTCCTCCCTACTTTTCCCCTTTTCTTCACTCTCTTTGCTTCCTCACCTCAAAACTATTGATTAATGTGGAATAATCTCTATGCCAAGGGTTCTTTGTATCATGGACCCCTTGGCAGGAGAATGCTTTTAAATGTATAAAATGCATAAAAAATATGTAGAATTACAAAGGAAGGCAATTATATAAAAATAAAGTTATTAAAATATTTTAGTCCAAGTTAAGAACCCCTGGTACAAGATATACACAATTTTGATGATTCTAGTTCTTATTGCCAAAGAACTGTAATGGTGGCCACCTTTTCTCAATCCTGTAGGATTATTGTGTTGACTTTGGCTAAATCAATGTTCTATGTATGGGTCCTTTTTTTTTAATTAAAAAATTTTTTTTTCAGTTAATAAGCATTGTTTTTCTTATCCTTCCCACCTCCTTTCTCAAAACCCAGTCGTTGATCTGGAGCATGTTGGACTTGCCTTCCTCAAGAAATTACAATTAAATTACCCTTCACGACTTATTCAGTGGTTGAGGGGTCCTGGATGATAACATATTGATAAAACTTCTTCCTTCTGGAGGCAATTTTCCAGGGGTACTTGGACTTTCAGTAGAGTTTATTAGAGTCTTGGGTTGCAAAAGGTAGGGATGTTTGGATTGTGACTGTGGACAGCTCCCCTCTGGACCTTCAGGGCCTGTGTGCTGACTTCTGCCCTGAGTGGGACAATTTCCTTTCTTGCCTTTGTCACTATTATGTGGGGAAAGGTCTTTTCCTTATTTCTCTATTCTGCTTTCTTATTTAGATAAAACCGTCTTATCTAAACTTCATGCCTTCCCAGTGCTCTGTACAAAATAGTCACGTAATAAATATTTGCTAAGTTTTTTCCCTGTTCCACTTTCTTATGTCTATCCTCACTCTGGTCATGTTCACTGACCGTCCACCATACCAGGAAATCTCTCCCTCATCTCTACCTCATCTCTACCTCGTGACTTTCCAGGTTTCCTTCAAATTCCAGCTCAAATCCCCCCTTCTATAGAAAACCTCTTCCCGATTCCCCTTAATTTTAGTGCCTTCCTTCAGTTGATTATTCACTATTTATCCTGTATATAGCTTGCTTGTAAATAGATACTTGTTGGCATGTTGTATTTCCCCCATTAGACTGTGAACTCCTCATGAGTAGGGCCTGTCTTTGGCTTTTTGTTGCATTCCTATCACTTAGCACTATGCTTGACACATAACTGCTTAATAAATGTTTATTGACTGACTGACTTACGGTCCTAGAGAGTTGCCTAGGGCACTGAGAGATCAAGTGAGTTGGCTGAGGTCAGTCAGCAGGTATTGTGAGACTTGAACCCAGATCTGCGTGACTCCCTGGCTGGCTTGCTGTGCGGTCCACTGCGATGCCTCTCATTACTAACTGTCTAATATAATAATATAATATAATCTCAGGGCCAATCCTCAAAGTCCAGAGGAGGTAAGTAATAGAGGAAGTGCTACTCTTACTTGGGCTTGGAGACTCTGCTTGGGAAAACAGGCTTGGTTAGGGGTGTAAGATGTAAGAAAACTGGAAAGGTTAGTGGCGGGGAGTAGCCAGATTATGAAGAACTTTGAATCTTAAACATCGACTTCTATATTTGATCCTATAGGGGGTCCAGAGGAGCACCATGGAGTATCTTGGACTGGGAGTGGAGAGTCTGAACTCTGCCACTAATAATTGTGTGACTATGTCCTCTCTCTGGGTCTTACTTTCCTTATTCGTAAAATGAGAGGTCCAGAATGGAGGATCTGTAAAGTCCCTCCTAAGCCTAAATTCCACGATCTTTATATTCGTGTCAACTAAAACCTTATTTATGAGCTCATTTAAGGCAATGATGAGCAGGCCAGGTGCAAATTGCTGTGGAAACTGGCCCCCAGGGGAACCCATGCTCCCTGAAGCCTGTGCTTAGGTAGGGGATGTCATCTGGGGAAGCATTCACTCTTCACTTTCTGTCTCCTGGCAGAAGGGGCTTCTTCTTCCCTCCCACCCCCACCAACTGGCTCCATAGGAAAAGGAGCCATGCCCTGTAATCAAGATGTCAGCAGGGCTCTGCCAAGGCACGGGGCAAGGGGAGGCTTCCATTTTGTTTTCCATAATTGTTGCCTAGGTTTCCAGCAGTGACCTCATTAGTATCCTAGAGAGGGGTCCCTTGCTGGTGGAGGCTGCTCTCCTGGGGACACCCCCGCCCTGCAAGGTTGCCAAGACACCTTAAACCCAAGGGATGTCCCGACATCTCCTGCTGTTCTTTCTTTTCTTGCTTCTGTTATTGTAAGACTCAGGTGCGGCCTCACTTTTCCAACTTCTGAGTTGATGGTCCTACTCTATTTGGCTCTGGTTGGACCACATATGGGGTACCGTGCTTAGTTCTTGGCACCACATCTTAGGAAAGATACTGATAAGTGGGAGAGCATCCAGATGAGGGCAACTGTCTGGGACGGCAAAGGGCCTTGAGTTCATGTCATAGGAAGATTGGTTCAAAGTAACAAGAGTGTTTAGCCTGGAAAAGCAAAAACTTTGTTGGGGGCGGGGGGAGTGCATTAAAACATAGTTGTTTTCAGATGTTTTAAGACCAGGAAGAAGGATTGGATTTATTCTGCTTGGCCCCAGAGGGAGAACTGGAAGCTATGAGTGGAAATTACCAGGAGACAGATTTAGGTTTCATGTAAGGATAATCTTTCTAACAATTAAAGCTACCTAAAAGTGGGACAGGTAGGTGGTGTAGTAGATAGAATGCTTGGCCTGTATCATCTAGCTTACTCCTTGGAGTAAGGAGACCTGAACTTAAATCCCATCTCTAACATTAGATTTGTGACTATGGCATTTCTTTTAACCTTTCTCCATTTTAATTTCTTTGTCTGTGAAATGGGGATATTGGTACTGTGACATACCTCAGAGGATCGTTGTGGGCAAATGCTTGTAAACCTTAAAGCACTAGAGTTAAAATGTCATTATATACATATGTATATATTTATATATATTATATATGTATATGTACATATATTTATATATACAGACATATATAAACATAATAAACTATATTTTTAACAATAGCATTTGTATAGCAGCTCAAGGTTTGCAAAATACTCTATAAATACCATCTCATTTGATCCTCACCACATCTCTGTGCTATCCTGATCCCCATTTTACAGATGAGGAAACTGAGGCAAATAGAGATCAAGTGCCTTGCCCATGGTCACATAGCCAGGAAATGTTTGAGGTCACATCTGAACTCAGGTCTTCCTGACTCCCTGGCCCAATGCTCTCTATCCACTGAGTCACCTAGCTGCCTCGAACGCTTGTTGCCTTGACATGTTGATCGTCTCAGACCTCGCTCTGGATAATCTACAAGATCACATTGGCTTTTTTGGCTGCCATATCACCCTGACTATATCTCCAGCATTTAGCACAGTGCCTGGCATGTAGAAGGCACTTAATAAATGCTAGTTCACTAATTCACTGTTGACTCATCTTGAGCTTTTGTTCAGGAACATCAATAATAAATTACCCTAGTTCAGACCCTTGTCTTCCCACACATCAATTTCTACCATAGCTTTCTAACTGTTCTCCCTGTCATTAGTGTATCCTCCTTTAATCTGTTTTGTATAACTATAAGCTGCATCAACCAAAAAAAAATCTGTTGCAAGACTCTGGGAAAAGAATTTTAAAAAATGGGCTCTGTAAACATGTCCATTTCTATGCCTTTGTATTTGTATTCTTTCTCAAGAGTTGGTTTACTAGGAAACTAAGGGGAAATTCAAATTTTGTCTCAGTTAAACCAAAGAAAATAAACTTATTCACACCCCAATCCACATCTATCTAGGAGGAGTATAAACTAAGAGGAGAGGCCTGCTTGGGGCAGAAGCCTCCACCATTTGCGACCTAAGGAAGAGACTGAAACTAAGGCAAATGGATGAGTAAAATATTATCATAGGTGTGTCCCCAGGCCTTGGGAGAGTTAATCCTCCTAGCTTTGAAAGTCTTTGAAAGTCTTGCCTTGTCCTGATTAGGGAGTGGGAGAGAACCAACTCAACCAGTCATTATATCTAGTTGGCCATAGACAACTAGATGAGACCATGTTTCTCATCCAATCTAGCCATCCCCTTAGGTCATAGTGCCATCGGTCCTGCCATGGCTCCTACCACAAGCCCCTACCACCCTACGCTAACATTGGTCTTAGAAAAGATGTGTCATTTGACTGACCTATTGGTCAACTCACCATACCTGTGACTACCAGACACGCCATTCTCTGTCACTACTTCAATATATCTGCTGACTGCTCCATTAGAATGTAAGCTTTTTGAGAGCAGGGAACATCACCCTTTTGTATTTGTAGCCTCATCTCTTAGCACAGTGCCTGACTCATAGTAAGTCATAATAAAAATAAACTCATAGCCGTTCATTCAAGGAAGATAGTTGAGGATGCTAATTTCTTCCCTCCAGGAGTTTTCCCTTATAAGGTCACTATGGACTTTGGCTTGGAGGGCTGGCATACTCTGTCAACCCTGGTTGTTGCATTATTCTATCTCCCCTCTGGCGCTTAGACCTCAGCTCTGGTAACATGCTGGCACCTTCTTTCTCTGCTTTGGGATAGGGGTGTTGCAGTAGATATTCAGAGAGGCCTTGTCCTACATCCTTGAAAATTACATTCCAATGGGCAGGTTTAACAAATATTTATGAGAACCTACTATGTGCAAGTATAGGTGGTAGGCACTCACAGAGAAATAGTAGATATGATTTCTGACTTAGGGTCTAATTGGATAGTGAAAATTGAGTTGGATTACTACAAAGTACAAGACTGGTCTATTGCAAAAGCCTTCCAATCAAATGAGATAACATATGTAAGGCACTGAACAACCACAAGCACATATAGAGGTATACATGTACATGTATAT
>NW_020954585.1:53113749-53114846 GCF_900497805.2 Vombatus ursinus
AGATAACATATGTAAGGCACTGAACAACCACAAGCACATATAGAGGTATACATGTACATGTTGTATACGTATACACATAAAACATGTGCATATATATAAACAGATGCATGCATGCACACAAATGTTTGTTGATGCCGTCACCACTGATAGAATGGAAGCTCTGTAAAGAGTAGTCAACAAACTTACCATATGTCAGACACTGTGCCACTAGGTATTGTTTTATGTATTTTTTTGTCTTTGTACTACCACTGCCTGGCATAGTACTTGACAGATAGTAGAAACAATGAATGCTTGGTGATTGATTGAAATGTCAATTTAAGACCAAAATATGGGAGATGGCACAATGTAGCAAGTCCTACTGTAGTCTTGAATCATTATATATTGTATTAGAGAATCTAAAGTACAGTAGACAGTTTTTGCTGTAATTCAGTGGAAGGAGAAATCATTGGGTCAGAGAAGAAAGAAGATTTGAGCTGGTTTTTAAAGAATGGATACAATTTGAAGAGGAGTTGGGAGAGTATTGAATGGAGCAGAAATAGCACCAGCAAAGATGTAGAACTGGCATGATATGGGGCATGTTCAAGGTACAGTAAGTGTGGCTAAAATAGACCATTTGAGAAGGTTTCTAGTAGGAGATGAAAGGCTTCCTAACTGACTTTGGTCATACATTGTCCCCCTGGTCTTGGGCAGTGGTGAGTCAAGAAGACAGGACCAGAAGAGCCAAGACCAAGACTGGAAATAAGATGTGGAAAGCAATTGAGGACATGGACCTGTTCCAGGGAATTGAAAGCTAGAGTAGTATGAAATACACTGAGCTTAGGACAAGGCCTGCCTTGGGCAGGAACCTATTTATACTTTTCCTGCTGAAATAAGCACCAATGCCTGGCTTCCCAGGTGTGGCCAGTCTAGGACCTAAAGCTCAATAGCTAAGGCAGTTCAGCAACTCACCACAACTGAGAGATACTGATACTCTCATGTAAGAGATCTGAGGGATTTCCCTCCATTAAACTGAAATTGTTTCCAAATAGATTTGGAGTAAGAACAGACTGAATAGGATCTAAAAGATGAGGGACTGGAAAAATATGAGGCTCTCTGAC
>NW_020954585.1:53114947-53115427 GCF_900497805.2 Vombatus ursinus
TTCTTTCTTTCTTTCTTTCTTTCTTTCTTTCTTTCTTTCTTCCTTCCTTTCTTTCCTCCCTCCCTTCTTTCTCTCCCTTCCCTTCCCTTTCCTCCCTCCCTCCCTCCTTTCCTTCCTTCCTTCTTTCCTTCTTCCTTCCTTCCTTTCTTCTTTCCTTCCTTCCTTCCTCCTTTCCTTCCTTCCTTGTTCCCCCCTGTTTCATATTCCTTTCTCCCTATTTCTGTCATTTATCATCACATCTTCTCAGATCTCCCCTCTGCTATGTGGCAGGACAACAGGGTTAGCCAGGGGAAGTTGAATGTTGAAATCCTGGGGAAAAATGTGTTTTAAATACAATACTGTAAAAAATGTAATAAATATTTAATTTTATTTTTATTAAATACTAAATTGATGATGGCTGACACTTTATTAAAGTGTCAAAGTGAGTGTTCCTACATTCTAATTACTTATTCTAACAAGGAGGCAAAAGGCTTTGGGAGT
>NW_020954585.1:53115437-53126895 GCF_900497805.2 Vombatus ursinus
CTGGCCTCAGACACTTACTAGCTGTGTGATCCTGGACAAGTCACTTAACCTCTGTTTGCCTTAATCCACTGGAGAAGCAAATGGCAAATCAGTCCAGTATCTTCACAAAGAAAATCTCATGAATAGTACAGTCCATGGGATCATGAATAGTCAGACACAACTGAATAATATGTATATAAGACTTTAAGATTTTCTTAACATTTTGTAAGTATCATCTCATTTGAGTCAAGCAACAGTTTTATTAGCTATTATTGCACCCCCCCTCCATTTACAGAATAAGAAGCTGAAACACAGGTTAAGTGACTTGCTCAGAGTCCTCTAGCTAGTAAGTATCTGGTCTTTCTGATTTCAGATCTTGTTTGAGTTTTATCCATCATGTCACCTAGATGTCTCAAGCACTTACTATAGTCTAGGTACTGTCCAAGGTTCTGGGGATATAAATTAAAAAAAAGAAAGACAGTCCCCACTCTGGGTGAGCTTGAATTCTAATAGAAGACAACATATGTAGGGAAGTGATGCCTACAGAGGGGGTATTTTGGCCTGGGAAGTCACAGGAATGGTGAATGGAGCCATAAGACAATTGACTCATCCTTTTCAGGAATGGAATGATTACTGTTCTGAGAGCAAGAGATAGAAAGAGCAAGAGAGGAGCAGGGTATGTTCCAACCATTTAGAAGTAAGGTGGTCAGAATGAATTGGGTTGTGGGTCTGGGAACATCAAGACTTGGTGAATTCTCACCATTCAGAAGCCCAGAGCCTTAGGACAAGAGCAAGAGCATTGAGTGGGAAGGGAAAAACTTAATAATTTGATCTGTTCAAAAGTAGAATGGGCAATCCTGAGAGATAATAGGCTCCCCTTCAGTGAAGATCTTCAAATAAAACCTGGAAGGTCATTTGTTGGTTGGGTATCTTGTAGATGGGAGTTCCTGTTCAAGTTTGGGTTGGACTAGCTGGTCCTTTCTGGTCCGTTCTAACTCTAACATTCTGTGATTCCTTGACTTCACCCTGTAGGCAACGAGCAGAGGCAGTTTGTGAAACATGGGAGTGAAATGATCAAATTGGTATTTTAGGAAGATTTTTCTAGCAGTGGCATGTTTAGAGAGAGTTTAGAGAAAGTGTCAGTTCAGAGAACTGACTTTGTGTTATGGACCCCTTGGGCAGTCTGATAAAGCCTATGGACCCCTTCTCAGAAGAATGTTTTTAAATGCATAAAATAAAAAAGTGATTAGAAAAGAAACTGATAATATTGAACTAAAGATGTAATTTTTCCAATCTAATTGGAGGTTTGTGGACCCCAGTTTAAGGATCCCTGGCCTGGAGGGAAAGGAGATTAGATATAGGGAGGCCAGTTAGGATGCTATTGTAGCCATCCAGTTATGATAGGATAAGAGCCTGAACTAGACTCATTTTCATGATGAAAGGAGAAGTCATGGGGAAAGACAAAATGGGATTTAAGAGTCCTTCAGGTTCTCTTCATGATACAAGACTGATTAGTAGATTAGGGAGAGATTGGCAGTATGAGAAGGTACAACTTGAAGGGCTGAGAATTATGTGGATGAATGTAGAGAAGAGAAGAGAAGAGAAGAGAAGAGAAGAGAAGAGAAGAGAAGAGAAAGGTAAGGAGATGCAATGAAGGTCAGGTGTGGTAAGTAGCCGTTCTTTGCTCAGTGAGATTATCCCACCTCCATCTCCCAAAACAACATCAAAATATCAGGTTGAATATATCAACTCTTTTCCACATATGATCATAGATTTGGAGTTGGAAGGGACCTTCTTGGAGAAGAGGTTAAAACACCATTTAACTTTTACTGAGAAAGAACAGTAATTAGAAAGAAAGCCTTATTCAGCTCAGAGCCTCAGTGTCTCCCATGGCCAAATTCTATGATGTCATGCTAGTAGAACTACATGGTACAGGGGAAGCAACAGTGGCTATAAAGTCAGAGGATATGGGTTCAAATCCCACCTCTGACACTTCTTAGGTGAGTGAGCTTGGGCAAGTCACTTAATGTTAGGCAAGTAGGCAGCATGATGGATAGAGTGTCAGACCTGCAGTCAGGAAGACTTGATTTCAAATCCGGCTTCAGACACTTACTAGTTGTGTGGTCATGGTGTACATTATTTAATCCAAGCAGTTTCATGGGCTGTCCCCTGTGCCTGTAATGCTCTACTTTCTGATCTCTGCCTCTTAGCTTCCTTGGCTTTCTTCCAGTCCCAGCCAAAATCCTGCCTTCTACATGAAGCCTTTCCCAATCCCTCTTAACTCTAGTACCCTCCCTCTGTTGATTATTTGACATATCCTGTATATAGCTTGTTTGTACATAAGTGTTTGCATGTTGTACACTTCATTAGATTGTGAGCTCCTTGAGGGCAGGGACTGCCTTTTGCCTTTGTATCCCCAGTGCTTACCACAATGTCTGGCACTTAGTGGGAACTTAATAAATGTTTATTGACTGACTTAGCCTCTGCTTGTCTTAGTTTCCTCATTTATAAAATGGGGATAATAATACCACTTATCTCCCAGGGTTGTCATGAGGATAAAATGAGATAATATTTGTAAAGCACCTTGAAAAGCCTAAGACACTATATAAATGTTAGTTAATAATAATAATAGTAATAACAATAAACTGATGGATTGTAGCACACTATTTTTCACTTTATTTTTTTCATGTTTTTTTTTTCCCCTTTGGGCCTTTCACAACATGACTAATATAATAATGTTTTGCATGATTGAACATGTATAACCTATATCAAATTGCTTACCATCTCAGGGAGGGGAAAGTGAGAGAGGGTGGCAGGGAGAAAATTTGGGACACAAAATTTAAAAAAAAATGAATGTTAATAATTGTCTTTACATGTAATTGGGGGAAAATAAAATATTGTTAAAAATAATAAGAATCTCTTTGACTTCAATTTCCTTGACTGTAAAATGAGGGGGTTGGACTAGATTTGTAGCTCTAAAAGAGTGGTCTAGGGACTCCTAAGGGCTCCTGAGACCCTTTCAGCAGGTCTACAAGGTCAAAACTGTTTTCATAACAATACTAAGATGTTTTAATTTTTAATTCTATAAATATTGATACATACAATTCACATAAACAAAAGCTCTTTAGGGCATCCTCGATAATTTTTATGAGTGTAAAACGGCCCTGGGACCAAAAAAGTTTGTGATCCGCTAGACTCCATGGCCATGGATATCCCTTACAGCCCTGGATCTATGATCTGATCTGAGAGCAGTGTGAGTGCCCAGCCTGATCCTGCCTGGGTAAAGGTCTCAAGTTCATTTTATGTAGGAATGTCCTCCCCATTCATTATACTTGCTGGAAAGTCTACCAATCCTTCAAGACCCATCTCAAATTCCATGTCTTCTTTGAGCCACTGGTAGTGATTGCTTTTTTTTTTCCTCAATTTAGTTGAATTTTTAAAAAAAATTTTAATTTAAATTTTTTTAAAAAAATTTATTAATCACCTATTATATATAAGCACTGACTTGAGCTGGGCATACAAAGAGAAAAATAAAAGGGTCGTTGCACTGAAGGAACATACATTCTACTGGGGCATATAACAGATAAGCTGATGAATTAATGCAAGGTAATTTGAAGAAGGTGGAGAACACTAACAAATAGGGGAATCAGGAAAGACTTCCTGGGAAAGGTGGCAATAAGTTAAGCCTCTAGGAAGATTCCTCAAGGAAGTCCAGGAACTTGGACTGGGCATTTTAAAATTTCCAAGTATGACACAGTTTGACTCTGACCCCATTTTCTTTGAGCTAAGCCTATTTAATATTTTACCTCCATTGGGTTCTCTGATACTCCAGAAGCATTGAAGAGTCTCTCTTCTCTATAACTGGCTCAAGCTCCCCTTAGTTATGCTTTCCCATTTTTAGGCACCCAGTGACTAGTATCCAATTTCATTTAATCATTTAACAGATTGATTTTTTACAAAGGGACATTTACTTCAAAGACACAGCATAGACAAAATATGTCTCAGCACCTTGGAAAATCATCTCTATCACTCTTCATCCCCACTCCCACTCCCACAATACCTCTGTGGGCTCTAGGGAGGACAGCCAATGGGAAAAAGCTGTTCCTAACCACATGGTAGGCCAATGTAGAATGTCCATGCATGCTCCTGTCCTCTAGTTTCCAGAAAAGAGACCTCTAGCATCTTGCATGTGGTGGATGGCATCTTAGGTGGCTTAGGCATGTGCCACACCCCCATTGAACTAGGTTTCTAGGGGATAAAAGCCTTTCCAGTTGCTTGTCTGCGATATCTTCTAGTGGTGCCCTTCCCTAACACCAATATTCTGCAACTGTCACCACCACCACTGATTGTCTAATGTTCAATTCATCTACAACCCAATTCTTAACACCAACATTAGATATGTTGATGGAATGGATGACCTTATTGCTGTGGATGGTCACTGGTAGTATGCTGCAATCTATTCACGTCTATCACATAACTCTACATTGTCCTTTGTGTATCTCACAAATTGAATTATAAGTAATTGTGGCATTCTATGATTTATAACCATGGGCATCTCTGGGAGACTATTGGTGTTAAGTTGCCTTTGTTCCAAGGACAAACTTTGTATCATTAAAAGCACTATGCAATTTTCCAAATATAATACAGTTTGATCTATTCCTCCTCTACAATTCTGCGCCAGATTCATTGTCCAGCCAAGATATATTTACTAATAAACCTGTCTGACTATTCAATTGTATATCCTAGTTTGGACTGTAAACATTCTTCATCCACTTGTTTTTTCCTGTATGGATAGTTAGACCAAAATCTTGTATACATATGTGGGTGTTTGTGTGTGTGGGTGTTTCAGACTAGACCTATTTCATTGGTATAGCAAATGCTTGATGAATAAATTCCCTATGTTCTCATACTTAGTCTTAGAAGGTACCTGGGAACAATGACAAGTTAAATGAAGAATTGCAGACCAGAATGGGCATTGAAGATATCATGAAAGACATTTTGGAGTGGTAATGGAGGTGGACCAATCAGATAGTGAGAGTGAGGGATAACAAAGATGTTGTTCATTGATACCCACTACTGTAAAGAGATCTAGAGCAAGGCCCTCCAGAACAATAGGTGGATTCCCATTGGAAAATTTATGGGAGAACATGGACAAGAGTCACACCATTTGAAAAGGCATAGATGGGTTGCAATCTGTGCTATTTAGAAGCAACATCTAAAACAACGAGATCACAGATCCATCAAAGTATTTATCTCAAGATCAAATAGCCTGTATGTGTCAGATCCTGTATGTATGTACCCAGGTCTTCATGATCAGGAGACTAGCTCTCTATCCACTATCTCATTTAGGGGACTTTGCTATGTTCTAATGTTTGATAAGATCAGCTTCTGGAGGACCTCACCATTTGTAGGGAATTCCTATTCTATTTGAACTCCATGCTAGATGTTTGGCTGTGGCAAACCCATTTGGAGAGCATATATCTCCCTGCTTTATGCTTCATTTGGTATTAATAACAAGGGAGACTTCAAACAAAGTTATCTCTATTACTATTGCTTTCAAGGAATTGTGTATAATTTTTGTATATGCATGACAGAGAGACGCTTCATTGGAAGAATGCTTTTAAGACAGTATTTTGTTCTGCTTAATAACTTTTTAATTTGTTGTTGTTGTTCAGTCACTTCACTTATGTCTGACTGTTTGTGATCCCATTTAGGGTTTTCTTGGCAAAGATACTGGAGTGGTTTACCATTTCCTTCTCTAGCTCATTTTACAGATGAGGAAACTGAGGCAAATAGGGTTAAGTGACTTTCCCAGGGTCACACAGCTAGTAAGTGTCTGAGACTGGATTTGAACTCAGGTCTTATTGACTCCAGGCCCAGTGCTCTATCCTCTATAACATCCAGCTGCCATTTTTTTTTAATAGTCAACATACAATAAGCTCAGTGGAACTTGTATTCTCTACACCTTTTAGTCAATAGCTTGAGTATCAAGGTGTGGTCCATTATAGAACTGTGGCTCCATGCTCCCTTCTCATAGCTTTACCAAGGATGCCTGAGATATGTGCAAAGGAATTTTGTTGTTTTTGTTTTCCATGCAGACTTTGTAGAGATGGAGAAATAGGCATATGTGTTTTCTTACTTGCCCTTTTTCAGTACTAAAAGCATCTGTAATTTTTTTCCCCTCAAGCTTCTGGTATCTTCTGATTTCTCTATAGCTTCATCTTCTACTATAGTTTTCTTCCTGTTGATCTCTGTCCATACTTAAAAGCACTAGAAGCTGAAATGAGGTGGTATCCTATGTATGAAATGTATTTCTTGTCGCCTATGGGCACATGCTAAAATCATTTCCACCAATTCCTTTATTTGCCTTTCTAAAGAAATTTGTGAACTATTCTTCTATTTAGGGGCAGGTTTCCGTGTCTTCTGATTTGTTTGATAGCAAGAATATCAATGTTGATACGGTGGAATTCACAAAGAACTCATTCTTAGCATACTAACAGTTAGCCAACTGAGTATTTGCTAAGTACCTTCTTGGAGCTAGCTATGGTGCTAAGTGCTAGAGACACAAAGAAAAGCAAAAATCAGTCCCTGCCTTCAAGGAGCTCACAGTCTAATTGGGGAGATAATGTGCAAATAACAATGTATGAACAAACCATTTATTGTTGTTCAACTCTTTGTGATCCCATTTGGAGTTTTGGGCAGGGATACTGGAGTGTTTTGCCATGTCCTTCTCCAGTTCATTTTACAGATGAGGAAACCAAGTCAAACAGGGTTACATGACTTGCTCAAGGTTACACAGCTACTAAGTGTCTGAGGCTGGGTTTGAACTAAGCTCTTCCTGACTCCAGGCCAGGCACTATGTCCACTGTGCCACCTAGATAAACAAGTCACACACAGGATAAATTGGAGGTAATCAACAGAAGAAAGGCTTTCGGCAGAAGGTGATAACTTCAGCTGAAACTTGAAGGAAGCTAAGAGGAAGCAATGAATAGGAAGAGAATTTCAGGTATGGGGCACTGCTAGTGAAATACTCAGAGTCAGGAGATTGAATGCCATGTGAGAGGAACAGTAAGGAGGCCAGTGTCCCTGGATCTTAGAGTTAAATGAATATTAATAGATGGATGAAAAACCAAGTGATCCTTAGCACCCTTTTTGCTCCCTTTTCACAACTCTGATACTGTCACTGAAGAAGTAAAAGAATGCATGGGACCAAAGGCCATTGAGTATTTCTCTTTGGTTCATGGTTTGCTATTGCCAAAGAACTCATTACCTATTGGCTAACTTACTAGTGATAATAAGTCTCTCTGTAGAAAGCTAGGTTGATTTTTGGACAGTAGATGAAGTCTATTGTTGGGATTTCCCTTGACTAAAGCTTTTCCAGTTTGATAGGTTCATAGAATTACAACTAGACAGGACCTTAGAGGTCTAAACCTTCTATTTTACAGATGAGGAAAGTGGGACCCAGTTAGGTTACTTGTCCAAGGTCACACAGGAAGTGAGCAGCAGTGCTGGGATTCAAACACATATGCTTTGTTTCCAAATTCAGTGATTTTTGCTTCATACCACATTATCTACACACCAGGCAGGATTAGGACCCATAACCTCTGACTCCAAAGCCAGGACTTTTGTCGCTGTAATCTGCCACCGTGAATCTGTACTTTGTTAGCATCCATAGAGAGTTCAGGGATGCCGCCATGTCAAGATGAAGTCATCAGAGTGGGATGTTGGTGGAGGAAGACTTTAACAACTTGGATTTTTATGGTGATTTAAAGTTTGCAAATCACTTTCATCACAGCAGTCCTGTGAGGTGAGGTGCTATGATATCTTTATTTTATCAATGAGAGAAGTTCACTGACTTAGACAAGGTCATACAGCTAGTGATATGTTAGCATCCATGCTTCTGCTCTTTTCAATGCCTACCACAACTTTCCACACTTTCTTTTTGAATTTCAGTAGCACTCATGCTTATTTAAAGTAGTAGTTATTTGTGTATGTTTCACATTTACATAGATTTTAAGGTCTATGAATGCAAGGGCAATGAAAAGAATATTGACTTTGGAGTCAGAGGACCTGGGTTCAAATCCCTCCCCTGATGCTTGAGCTCTCACCCTCTGGGTCTCAGTTTCCTTATCTGCAAAATGAGGGTATTGCATTAAATGACCTCTAAGGTCCTTTTAATGGGGCAGCTAGGGGGCACAGTGGATAGAGCACTGGGCTTAGAATCAGGAAGACTCATCTTCCTGAGTTCAAATCTGGCTTCAGACACTTTGTAGCTGTGTGACCATGGGCAAGTCACGTAACCCTGTTTGCCTCAGTTTCCTCATCTGAAAAATAAGCTGCAGAAGGAACTGGCAAACCACTCCAGTATCTTTTCCAAGAAAACTGGAAATGGGGTCACGAAGAGTCAGACACAACTGAAAAATGACTCAACAATGACAACAATGGTCCCTTCCAGTTCTAAGCCTGCAATCCCATGATCTCATCTTATTTGTACTTTGTATGCCTACCAGTGCCTAGCACAGTGCTCTGCATACAGTAGTTGCTTGCTAAATGCTTGTTGAATAAATAAATAGTCTCTGACAAGGATGCCCATCCCAATTTTTTTTTTTTTATGGCTGCAGGGGGTGGGCTGGGCAGCAGTCCTTTTCTCATCCCAGGTACAAGTGAGTCCCTAATTCTAGTCACTCTGTGGCAGGGAGTGATTGGCTTAAAACTTTCCATTCTCTCTCTCTGTCCCCCCCAAAGCTAGGTCATTTTGCCCCCTTTGTGTCCCCTAAGCAGTTTTCTTGAATCTGAAAGGATTGGGTCTGGATTTCAAGCGATGTTTAGACAAAGACTGTTTGAACAGGACTTGTGCAAATAATCCTGGAGAAAAACTCTTTGAATAACCTTGATAATTTTTTTTTCTTTCTGAGTCTCTCCCTTTCCAAAAGGGGTAGTGGGGAAAGGAAAGAACAAGTGAGGCTGGAGAGGAGGAGGCGTGCTAACAGCTTAGCTGCTTGCCAACTTCACTTGAATGCCAAAGAGTCTTTTGGCTTGAACATCTCTTTGTTATTTTCACAGCTTTAGGGACAAACTCATACGGGAGAGAGAAACTCCTAAACTGTTCTACACTCTCAGATGAGGGGTCTTTTTGGTGACTTGTACAGGGCACCCCATATGCATGGGGGACTAGTGATTATTTCTGTGTGACCTTGATCAGATCACTTAACTTCCTCCATTTGTAATATGAGGGGGTTGGACTAGACAGGCATTCTTGATCTTTTTTTGACGTGTCATGGACCCTTTGGACAATCTGGTGAAGTCTATGGACCCCTTCTCAGAAGACTGTTTTTAAATATATAAAAAAATAGAGAGAGAGTACAAAGAAAACTAATTATATTGAAATGCAATTATGAAAATAGTCTTTTAAAAAAGTACATGGCTAATATGGAAATGTGTTTTGCATTATTGCACTTATATCAAATTATTTATCATCTCAGGAAGAGGGGAGGGGAGGAGAGAGAGAGAGAGAATTTGAAATCCCAAAATTTTTTAAATGAATGTTAAAAATTATCTTTACGTGTAATTGGGAAAAAATTCCTGGACCCCCAAGTTAGACTCTGACACCCCTTCCAATTTAAAGCCTATTTTTCAGAGCTATATTTCAAGAAATCATAAGTGAAAACTGCACAGGACAAAAAAAGCAAATAGCAAACAAATTAATTAATTAATGATCAATTTTTTTTTACATCTAGCCTTCAAACTCCCAAATATCATACAAAATAAAAGCTCCCAGGCCATCACCAGTCATCTTGACTTTTGTCTTGCCACTGAATTTCAATGACTCCGGAGGAGAGAGCGAGGCTGATAACTTTGTACAGCTTTGCCTCACTTAAATCCAATTCATACACACAATTCATACACAACTCAAGACATCACCCTTGTGATGTCACTGGTTCTCTTTGAGAATGAATAATAAACAACAACAACAACAACAACAACAACAAATGTATGGTCCTATACTCCTTGCTTCCTCATCACAATGATGACCTTTTCTAACAGGGACTGCTGTTGTAGGACATCAGTGTACTTTATAAATAAAGGAAGACTAATCACCCAGCCAAGATCAAAGCAGTTCAGGAAAGGCTTACTCAAAAGTACCTAGTGAAGTTTTGGCAGAGCCAGAAATCGATTCATGAAGTAGAATGGGAATCTTGAAAAGTCACCTAGCCAGTGGCACACTTGAACTAAATGAGAGAAGAATCTTGCTTAAAGAGCTCCTGTAGAAAGAGAGCCTAGGTTCTTTCAGATTATCCCTTGCTCCAATTTTGAGTATCTCTGATACTTTTCCATATTTTTAGTTGTAGAGATGGCTTGTACTTTGGAACCAGTAAGACGGGTTCAAGTCTCACTTCTGATGAATTTTGGTTTGTGACCTTCAGCCCTCCAGGTAACTCTCTAAGATTATAAGTTATAGAGGAGGCATCAACCTGCATTGGTTAGTGTTTCCTCGCTGGTGAGCTCCCTGTATTAATGAAATCACAGGTGCCATCCCTGTTTTAACTCTCATGGCCAGGAAGTTTATTTTTTGGGATTATAGTCCCCTCATGCTACAGTTTTGGTCCTCTTTTTCTTGGGAAGGTAGAATCATCATTCTCTGTTTGAAGTTCTTTCAGATATTCAATAATTTCTTCAACCTTCTCTGTTGTTGTTCAGTTGTTCAGTTGTATCTAAATCTTTTTGACCCCATGGACCATAGCATGCCAGGCCCTTCTATCCTCCACTATTTCCTGAAGTCTGTCTAACCTCATGTTCATTGTTTCCATGACACTATCTATCCATTTCCTTCTTTGCTGTCCCCTTTTCCTTTTGCCTTAACTCTTTACCAGCATCGGGGTCTTTTCCAATGAGTCCCGTCTTCTCATCATGTGGTGAAAGTATTTAAGCTTCAGCTTCAATATTTGTTCTTTCAATGAATAGTCTGAATTAATTTCTTTAAGTATTGACTGATTTGATCTCCTTGCTGTCCAAGGGACTCTCAAAAAGTCTTCTCCAGCACCATAATTTAGAAGCATTGATTCTGCAGTGCCCAGCTTTACAGTCCAACTCTCACAGCCATACATTACTACTAGAATAACCATAGCTTCAGCCTTCTCTACTCCTGGTTGACTTATCTAAGTTCCTTTAGCTTTTCCTCAAAGGCCTTATTATCCAAATCTTTTGTCCTTTGTGTGATTCTCCTCAAGTTCTCTATATCACTTTGGGAGCCACAAACTAGATTATGCTTTCAGTGGAAGCACCTTCTTTCTCCCTTTAAGAAGGAAAATACTAAGCCAATCTGGGTATCCAAAGTGATAGGAACCTTCAAGTGACTAGGAACCCATTTAGTGAATTGTGAAAAGGTTAGATTGAGCTGGACTGGGCTAGACTAGACTAGATGAATAGGATAGAATAGAATGGGATGGGACAGGACAGGACAGGACAGGACAGGACAGGA
>NW_020954585.1:53126921-53140689 GCF_900497805.2 Vombatus ursinus
CCTTAAAAATAATTTGGCCCTTGCTCTAACTTCCACTCCCATTTTACAGATGAAAAGGATTCCATTTGCCTTTACATTCCAAGATGTGCTTCAGACAAGAGTTTAAACCCAATAGAACCATATGAACCACAAACTGAGCAAATTGTATTAAAATTTTTCATTTTAAAAGTTTCTAGTGAACCAGTCAGGAGTAAAACTGAACTTATATCTTTTCTGTAGTTTTCAAAGAAAAATAGTCTCCAAACCAAACCTGAACTGAATCAATATTTCATTCCCTTTAAGTCCCTGGCTTTGAGTGAGTCATTAGCACCAGTATTTTTATATCTCCTGTAATTTGGAATAAGGAGAGAACTCAGTTGCCTTCTGAGGAGTTCCCGTGCTCCAGTCTCTTCCTGGGCTGAAGGTGTGGGGAAGGCTTCTTTTTTTCTTCATCTCTCCCACCCTGATTCTCTCCCCTTCCCTCCCCTTTCTCTTTTCCCTCCCTTTCCCTCTCCCCTTTCTATTCCTTTCCTCTCACCTTTCCCCCTCTATTCCTCTCCTCTCCTCTGTTCTTCCTTCTTCTCTCTCTCTATTCTTTTCCTTTCCTATTTCCATCCCTTCTCCCCTCCATCCCTTCTCCTCTCCATCCCCTCCCTTCCCTTCCCTCCTCTATTCCTTTCCTTCTCTCTACTCCCCTATTTCTCCTCTCTCTTCCTCTATTCCTCTCCTCCTCTACCCTCTCTCCTCTACTCCTCTTCTTTTCTCTGCCTTCCTCCCCTTTCTCCTCTCCCCTCTATTCCTCTTCTCTTTGTTCCCCTCCCCCTTCCCCTCTCTCCTCTCCCCTCTATTCCCCTCCTTCTCTCTGCCCCCTCCCCTCTCTCCTCTTCTCCCCCTTCTCCTCCTCTCTCCTCTCCTATTCCTCTCCTTCCCTCAGCTCTCCTCTCCTGCTCTCCCCTCCCCTCCTCTCCTTCTCTCCTCTGCCCAGAAGGTGGAGCACTTGCCGCTGCTCTGGCCCCCTCTCCTTTCTCCCTAATGAGCTAGTCTGTCTGAACTTGGAATGAATTTTGTTCTCTTTTCATCACTCTCTCATGTCCAGCTGCTCCTGTCAACACCTTCTTATAGCATGTAATTCATCGCTCAGGGTGACAGCTGGAGCCGCAGGCCTGGGACCAGCCTCCCTTGCCATTGGCTACTCCCTGACAAGGCTGTGGGCCTAAATGAAGGGGCTTCCCCTCGCCTCCTCGCACCCGCACCTGAGGCTAATGAACTCTCCCAAGAATTCACCAGCCCCCGGCCATCCCCAGACCTGGTCCTTCCTCCCTCCCTCTGGTCAGCTTGATTATTGCCCAGGGCCACTGGCATCCTAGGGGTCATGAGCCTTGGGCAGAAACCCAGCCCAGACTCTGACAGAGTCGGGATTCTATGTGTATTGGGCGACCTTGCCTCCATTTGACTGTGGGTCAGGTGGGACTTAAGGGAAGAGAGGTGGTTTAGGGAAGAGGTATGGGAGGAAACGTGGTCTTCCTCTCAGGCCCATCCTGAGCCTTCAACCCAACCTGGACCACTAGGGGAGCCATCCATCCAGATTATCCAGTCTGGACATGGTCAGTCTGTCTGGACAAAGACCCTGCAAAGCTACTCACCAAAGAGTGGAATTCAGTGAGAGGTAGGTCCATAGAGAGAGGTCCCATCTAAGAGAGCCTAGTTACTGAAATGTGAAAAGGACTTCAGTATAAGGTGGTTTCACCTTATGATTGCCTTACAAAGCAACCCCACCCAACAGAGACCCTGAGGTGAACACAGTGGAAACAGGGTGAAAGAACACATAGTAGTTGTGGAGTCAGAGGACCTTAGCTCAATTCCTCAGTACCTCCTGTATCCTTATCAATGCCCTTGTCCTCCCAGGGCCTCAGTTTCTTCATGTGTATAATGAGGGGGTTGTACTGGATGTCTCCAAAGTTACCAAGAAGACTGAGAATGTCCAAGGCCCCCATTTCCTTACTAAGTGTAGAACAAATGCCCAAATGTGCTGGGGCTTGGACAGAACAAACCCACAAGCTCCCTAGCAACTTCTATAGAGATATTACCTTCATCTTTCATTCCTCTCCTCCTGTCTACATCTGGAATTCCTGAATAAGTTGGAGGAATCTAGCCTAACCCACAAGGTAGGTCAGAAGTAGGGCATGACAGCCTGTGGACCTGGTCTCTTTGCCATTACTGTGGTTTTTCAGTGAAAAGCAGAGAGAAAGTCAGGGAGTATATGGTCTGTGGTGGCTTTGCCTAGGAAGGAGGCAGCTCTGAGCTTGGCATGTTGTAGGGCTCCTCCCTAAGCGGAGAGTAACCACAGTGTTTACACAGTGCCATCTTCAGAGTCCATAGTATTTCATCCATTCACCTGATGCTCTAAATGAAAGGTTCTCAAAGTGTGGTCTGGGGATCCCTGGAGGTCTTTGAGACCCTTTCAGGGGCTCTGTGAAGTTCAAAATAATTTTCATAATAATTCTGTTTTCATTTCTAATATGGTAAATACTGATATACAGTAATAACAATAATTGTAATATTAAATAGTCAATATAAATTAAATAATAATAGTAAATATAGTAATAACATTTTAATAGTACTTACTATATGTCAGACACTGTACTAAGTTTTACAAATATTATCTCATGTCATCCTCACAAAACCTGGGAGGTAGATGTAGTATTATTATCCCCATTTTACAGATTACAAAACTGAGGCAAACAGAGACTGTGTGACTTCCCCAAGTCACTAGCCAAGCTAGTAAATTTATCACCCACATAAATAAAAGCTCTTTGCAGGGAAGGAGGGTCCTCAATAATTTTTAAGAGGGTTAAGGGTTCTTGAGAGTACATAGTTTGAGAACTGCTGCTTTAAATATATTTCCTGGTTGTTTATTATCGGTGGCATGGTCACTGCCCTTTCCAATGCATTTATTTTGAGGCAATGTTGAATCTGTGATACTATCTGCATGGGTGCCCCCCTCCAACAGGGCAGATTGCAACCAATCCACACTTCATCCTGTGTAGCTCTGTCCATGTCTGCCGGTTAGATGTCAATCTAACTCAGGTCCAGGTTCAATGTAGCAATGGAAAAAAGTCATTCAACAGATGACAAAAAGAAGTTTACTTAGCCATAGCATAGAAAGGATATTCAATATGTATACTCCAATATACTTATCTTGAGTAGATTTGCCCCTCCTCACTCTCCTTGTCTCCATATGTAAACATGTCTGGTCATCAAGACAAGGTGAGGCAATTCATGTGGTTTTGGTGCTCAGTATTTTGAGCTGTGGTCATCCGTTGAGTCTGAAAGACCACAATTTCACATGGGCAGGCTTTTTTATGCTTTGGGGAAACCACATCAATAAGTCCAGAGGCTACTAGGAAGGTGCATCATGGAAGACAATGTGCAAACAAGATATATACAGAATAAACTTGAGATAATCACAGAAAGAAGGCTCTAGTATTCAGGGGGCTAAGGAAAGGCTTCTTACAGAAGGTGAGATTTTAGCTGAGACTTGAAGGAAGCCAGGGAAGCTAGGAGGTTGAGATAAGGAGGTTTTGGTTCAAATCTTGCTACAGATGCTACCCATGTGACCTTGGCAAATCACAATCTTTCTGGGCCTCAGTTTTCTCATCTGTAGAGTGAGAGGATTGGACTCAATGTCCTTTGAAGTCCTTTCTAGCTATAAATTTGTGATCCTATGATCCCTTGCTCAGAACCATCTCCAGTAGTATTTCCTGGGGGAACTTGAAAGAATTGACAGAGAGATGCAAAAACTGTAAAACCAGTGATACTCAACACTGCGTCCAAATTGCTTGGTACACCATTGACACCCATAGGTCAAGGCTTCCCCAGAGACAATTTATACCTCAGAGGCCACTAATTGTGCACCCAGTATCTGCATTTTCCTTTCAGTGGCTCTGGGGAAGACAACAAACCTTAATGGCAAGTCAACCACCATGTCCTGGAGCACTGCATCCCAGAAAATAATGATACCTGGATAAAATGATTAACCTACCTCATAGGTCTGATTGGCAAGGCACTTCCCCTCTCTGTCCCCTAGGTTCCTCACCTATAAAATGAAGGTACTAGGTGAAATAATCTCTAAGGTCCCTGAATCCCCATAATCTATGATTTCTCTGAATGGTTTCAAGGAACCACCTTCTACTCTATAATTGAACTAGATTGAGGCTCCAGAGGGAACAACAAAAAAAAAAAAACAAATGTATTTTTATGAACGCAAGGATATGCATAGTCTTCTCATCTAACCTCTCCCTGGATCTCTTAACTTGGCTATGCAGATGCAAGGCTACAGACTGAATTCTTCCAGAGAAGAATTTATTCAAATTAAAGCAGACATCACATTATTAGATTTTTTTTCCTCCCTACTCCAGGTGATTTACAAAAAGATCCAATTTCTCCTCTGGTGACCCAAAGCATCATAAAAGAATAACAACAATCTCTTGCATTAGCTACCTAGCTAGGTAGCTATTGATTGATTCATTCATTCAATAAGCATTAAGTGTTTCTGTGTGCTAGTCATTGGAAATATAAAAACAAAAATGACAGTTTGGGACAATCCTTGTCCTTGAGGAGTTTACAATCCACTGGAAGTGAAAGGTGAGGGAGGAACTACAACTTGTAAATAGTAAATTCAAAATATCTTAAAAGTAGATGTAAGGGGGAAGTTTTGTTGTTGTTCAATTGTTTCAATCATGTCTGAGCTTTTGAAATGCCATTTAAGGTTTCATCGGCAAAGATACTGGAATGTTTTGTCATTTTCTTCTCCATTGGATTCAGTGGACCCATTTTGTCAAGCAATCAGAGGTTAAGTGACTTGCCCAGGGTCATACAGCTAGGAAGTATCTGAGGCTAAATTCAAAGTCAGATCTTCCTGACTCCAGGCCCAGTGTTCTATTCACTGAGTTACCAGCTGCCTCTAAGGGGGAAATTTAGGCAAAGGAAATACAAAAGGTACCAATAAAAATTTATTTTACAAAAAAAAAATACAGAGTTTTGGTTTGGAGAGTTATGGGAATAGTGAGTTAGTTCATGGAGCAGTAAACTAACACACCATTTCCAAAAGCAATGATATTATTTATTTGATTACTATGCCTAATGAAGGAGTTGAGGAAGGAGAGTATACACAACAGGAGAGATGGTAAGATGGCCTTTGGTGGGCAACAAGATGAGATGTCAAGCACAGTCTGATCTGGGGCTGGCTTGCTCTAGCAGGCTAGGTCAGTTTACACCCACTCAGCTACTGATCAAGATGGCTTAGCCCAAGGTCAGAAGTTCCAAAGATCAGTGCATTAACTTCCACAAGGTCTGTGGGCATGAATTCTGGAGGTCTCTTTCTTGTGGAGGGTGCTTGTCTACTTGGGTAGTGGCAGGGCAAATGACTAGATGGATGGATGGCCTACATGGATAGATGACTGAGATGTGAAATGTGAAATTTAGAGTTAGAAGGCCTTAGAAGCCCTCTGGACCAACTCCCTCATTTTATAGACCTAGAGAGATTAAGTAATTTGCCCAAGGTCACCCACCTAAGTGCCAGAGCCAGGATACCCAGATACTCTCTTTCCAAATCCAGTACCCTTCCAATGTACCATGATACCTCAAGAGAAAGGAGAGAGGAGGTGGATCGTGGGAGGGAGATAAAAACAAATTAAGACGCACAGAAGGCTAACAGACTGAACATCCATTTCATCTAGGAGCTGGAGAAGCCTCCAGAAAAGTCTCCATCACAACACCGTAGACGTGTGTATGGGTACGCACACGTGCCACCATTTTAAAGCTGGCAGGAGCCTGCCTGTCACCACTGCGTACAATGAGGGAAGACTATCATGCAGGGAGCAACCAGAAGATAAACAAATTCTGTCCCCTAAGGTAGACCAGAGAACTCTTAACCCTATCCTGCCAATCCCCAGTGGCAAACAGCGGAAACACCAGTGCCTGAGGCAGGGAAGAAGAGCAAGGACAATAAGGGGGCAGCCCACTTTCCTTTAGCCAAACAGGGAGCTAAACCCACTCGACCTGGGTGGATGCTTTCCCAGAATGCAATCAGACATTGACTCCGTGATCCAGGAACCAAGAGTTCTGTTGTTGCTTCGTCTTTATTTTCAGTTGTGCCCAACTCTTCAGGATCCTATTTGGGGTTTTCTTGGCAAAGATACTGGAGTGGTTTGCCATTTCCTTCTTCAACTCATTTTACAGATGAGGAAACTGAGCAAACAGAGGGAAGTGGTTTGCTCAGGGTCACACAGCTAATAAATATCTGAAGTTGGATTTGAACTCAGGTCTTCCTGGCTCCAGGCCCAGCGCTCTATCCATCATGCCACCTAGCTGCCCGGGAACAAAGATGTTTGGGTTCAGTTTCAGGTCTGCCACTCAACACATACGTGAATGGGCAAGTCACTTGTCTTCTCAGTACCTCAGTTTCCTCATCTGTAAATTGAGAGTGTTGACCCTCTTCTTTCTCTCTCTGTACACTGTCCCATGGTAGTATCATTCACTCCTCTGGTTTTGTTTGTCATATGTATGTAGATGCTTCCCCAACCTGTATCTCTAACTCTGACCTTTTTCTGAGCTTCAGACCCATGTTTCCAACTGACTACTGGATATCTTCACCTGGATGTCCTGTCAACATCTTGAACTCAACTTATCCAAAACTAAGCTTAGTATTGTACCCCCTAAGTCTTCTCATTCTTTCAACTTCACTATTTCCACCAGTGGCCCCACCATGCACTCAGTCTCCTGTGTCTGAAACCCCAGGGGTCTCTTTGGCTCTACCCTGTCCCTTATTTCTCTAACCCCTTCAGTTACCAAGCCTTGCTTTTTCCTCCTCTGAAACATGTCTCTCACCTGTAGCCTCCTCTCTACTCCCACTATCATCACCTTAGTACTTGTCTTCATTATCATCTGCCTGAACAATTATCTCTCTACTATTATTCTACTACTACTATTATAGTAGATATCTACTGTATCTACTATTATTACAGTTATCTCTGTACTCTCCTACTTATTCTTTTCACAGCTGCCAAAGAAATGTTCCTCAGGTACAAGGCTGACTGTCACTCAAAACTTTCAGTCATTCTTTGTTGACTATAGGAGAAAAGACCAAGTTTTCAACCTGGTACTTAAGGCTCTGTACAACCCAACTCAAGCCGTATTTCATATTATTCTCTATATTGGAGCCAAACTGAGCTATTATACATTTCCCAAACTCAGCATTCCATTGCTCACTTCTGTTCATTCCCATGTGACCTCAGCCTCATTTCCTGGAATGCTCTCTCTCTCTCTCTCTCTCTCTCTCTCTCCCTCTCTCTCTCTCTCTCTCTCTCCTCACTTCTGTCTCCTAGCATCCTCATCTTCCTTCAAGGCTCAGCTGAAGGGTCACTTCTTAGGTCAGGGGTGGGGAGCCTGTGGCCTTAAGGACACGTGGCCTTCTAAATCCTTAAGTTCAGCCTTCTGATTGAGTCCAAATTTTACAAAATGTAGTACTAGTGCACTAGGTGAAGCCTTCCCTGATCCATCCCCATTGCTTCCTCTTTACACACATCATCAGTACTTTTCTCAAATTACTTTTTAAAAACATGATATCTGTATCTTTTGTTTTTACATCCCCTTCATTGCTGAATATAGCCCTCCCCTCTTCCCTATCCAGTGAGACACACCTTATAACAAAGAATAAAAAAGAAAAAGGAAAAAGAGACAGTTTTAGTAAAACTAGACAGTATATCAACAAACTTTCGAGAGTATATGCAAATTTCCATACCCATGATCACCCATTTCTTTAAAGAAGAGAGGAAAGTATATTTCTTCCATCTCTTCTTTGGGTCCAAGCTTGGCCATTATAATTATATAGTATTTACTTTTGTTTCATCTCAAATGACTTTGTATTGACTTAATTAGTATACTCCCTACATTCCCAGAGGAGAATGTAAACTCCTTGAGGGCAGGGACTATTTTGTTTCAGCCTCTGTATTCCCAGGACCTAGCATAGTGCCTTGCACCACACACTTAATAAATGTTTATTGAATTGAATGGAGAAGCTTTTCTGACAGGCCTTCACCCCTGCCCAACTCTTCCTTCATGATAGAATAGAAAGCTAAGTAGATAAAACATTTAGGAAGCGTTTACTACGTTCCAGGCACTAAACTAAATGCCGGGGATACAGAGAAGAGTGAACAAGACTGTCTCCACTCACAAAACACTGAAATTTTAGTGCAGGAAGACAGCACATAAAGAGGAGACAACACATAAAGAAAGAGCAGGGCTGGAGGGAAGTACATTAGACCAGGTATAGAAATGGTGAGGAATGTTATGNACACACACATAAAGAGCAGGGCTGGAGGGAAGTACATTAGACCAGGTATAGAAATGGTGAGGAATGTTATGGAGGACTGCTTCCACAGAAAATGAGGAAACAGACTCCACACTTCTGGTGGGAAGGGAAGAGGAGGATGGCCAAAATACAGATAGCATGGTGTGGGCATGACCAAGAAATTCCGAGAAGATCTGACTCAAGTTATTCATCTATTTAAAAAGGCTACTTGATCTTCTATTGTCTACCAAGTAAAGGTCAGACTCATTTGCTTGGCATTCAAGGCTCCTCATAATCTTTCCAGTATCATCTCATGTCAGGCCCTCCCACCTTCCTGAAACTACAACCAACAATTCAGTTCTATACCCTGATCCTCCAGTATATACTCTGGGCTTTCTTGTCTCCTTGTCTTTGCTCGTATTATTCCTAATGCCTGGAATATCCTCTTACATCTTCACCTATTGAATTCCTCTGAATTCTTTAGAATTCATTTTTTTTTTTGGTGAGGCAATTGGGGTTAAGTGACTTGCCCAGTGTCACACATCTAGTAAGTGTCAAGTGTCTGAGGCTGGATTTGAACTCAGGTCCTCCTGACTCCAAGGCTGGAGCTCTATCTACTGTGCCACCTAGCTGCACCTAGAATTCATTTTTAAAGAATCACCTCTTTCATGAAACCTTTACTGATCCTCTTGTCTGGCCACAGTCTTCTCACTCAGACCCCACATAACATTCTGTCCCTCACCTCTCTAATGCGTTGTATTGGGGCAGCTAGGTGGCACAATGAATAGAGCACTGGACCTGGAGTCAGAAAGACTCATCTTCATGAGTTCAAATCTGACCTCAGACATTTCCTTGCTGTGTGACTCTGGGCAAGTCACTTCACTCTATTTGCCTCAGTTTCCTCATCTGTAAAACGAGCTGGAGAAAGAAATGTCAAGTTATTCCAGTATCTTTGCAAAGAAAACTCCAAATGGGGTCACGAAGACAAATGACAGAACAACAATGCATCTCATACTCATAAGTTGTCTGTGTTCATGTCTTAAGACACAAGAGAGGCAGTGGCACGGTGTATGGAAAACTGACCTCAGAATTAGGAATACCTGAGTCCATGTTCTGCTTCTACCACATATTAGATATTTGATGCTAAGCAAGTAACTTAAACAACCTCTCTGCTTTGGAGCAACGCTAAAATTACAAGTTGCAGAACATTTGCTGCTTTGCAGGGGGAATTTCCTCAGTGGGTGGGGAGTTTCCTCAGTGGGCGTTCCCTACACCAGAACCACAGAATTTTTGAGGTGGAAAGGACCTCAGTGACTGTCTAATCTAACTCATACGCCAAAGGAATCCCCCACTATAGTATACTTGAGAAGTGGTAATCCAGCTTCAGCTTGAAGACCTCCAAGGAAAGGGAACTCAACACATTTTTTTTTGTTAATTTGAGGCAAACAGGGTTAAGTGACTTGCCCAGGGTTGCACAGCTAGTAAGTATCTGAGGCCAGATTTAACTCAGGAAGATGAGTCTTCCTAACTCCATGCCCAACACTACCCACTGCTCTCTCTAGCTGCCAGTGTTTGATGTTTGCCTACCATCTTTTTAATGGTCAGTTCTAGAATTTTGCCAGAAATCCAACCTAAACTCAATGGCCTATAGTTTACAGACTCTTTTCTCTGTTTTGTCTTTAAAAATTCAAATATTTACCCCTCATCAATTTTGTGGTTTTTTTTCTCCATGAACTTTCAAATGTCAGTGACGATGGCTCAGCACTCACTTTGCCAATTCTTTCAAGACCTAAGAATATAGTTCTTCTTTCTGAAGTGCCTAGAATTCCTCAAAGCAGCTAGATTCCCTCTCAGTGTTTGAACATCTTAATATAAACTTTCTGTTAATCATTTTTGTTATGTTGTTACCAGGATAAATATCATTCCCCTTTTTAGAGAAAATAGAAACAAAATACCACCTGAGGAGCTCTGTCCTCTTTCTGTTGTCAGTTATTTTCATCCTATCCACCCCAAGCAAATGTCCTAAAGGTCCTATCCTTTCTTACACCTTCTTTGTTCTCCAAATAACAGCTTAAAAAAACCATTTTCTGTTTTAGTTCTTCACTTCCTTCCCTGGCTTCAGCTCATTTTGAGCTATTGCATTCCTGACACTCAAACAGTATTATCGAGCTTTTATATTCATGTTCTCTTACCTGGCCTTTTGTCCATCTTCTGCACATTTCTTAAGTTGGTTAATGAGTTCCCTATGCATCCACATTGTTTTCTTTAGACAAATCTCATTTTTCCTCCCCCTTTAAATTCTTTCCCTTCTTGGGAACAGAAATTCATTCTTGAGCATTTCCCATTTTTTCCTATACTGAAGCATGTTACCCCATGGGATCCTTCTTACCTGTCTTTCTTCTGAGGCCTTTGAAGTCTGTTTTCACAATGATAGGGTATACACACATAGCAGACTCTACTCCTCTATCACAATACCTAGAATGGAGTGGTCACTCACCTCCCCCTCAAGTGTTCCTGTCATCTTCATCCCTTGTAACCAGTTCATTCCTGCTAAGGAAAATCAGATTCAGAATAGAATTTCTCCTTATTGGTTCCTCTCCTTTTTGAAGGATAAAATCCCAGGTCTGGACCAAAAAATAGAAAGTCAACTGTATTATAGCTATTCCAACTACTAGTCTATAAGTTCCCTTAAGGTAGGAACTATGTCTTATCTAAGATTGCATCTTATGTAATTTATATCTGTGTCCTCCCACAAATCCTCTAAAGTGGTGGTGGGGGGTGGAGGGTGGAGCCTCATTTACCCAATATGTTAAAAGACTTTCTTTAGATGTCTTGACATTACCTGGGTACTGATGTAGCACATAGGCTATCCATCTGTTATCTCTTTTTGTTGTTGTTCAGTTGTTTCAGTCATATCTGACTCTTTGTGACCCCATTTGGGGTTTTCTTGGTCAAGATCCTTGAAGGATTTACCATTTCCTCTTCCAGCTCGTTTTACAGATGAGGAAACTGAGACAAACAGGCTTAAATGGCTTGCTCAGGGTCACACAGCTAGTAAGTATCTGAGGCAAGATTTGAATCCAGAAAGTTAAGTCTTCCTGACTCTAGACCCGGCACTCTTCACACTGCTCTACCTAGCTGCCCCTCACCTTCCTTCCCAGTGTATATCTCTTTGACGACGCTCTTAATACCACTTCTAAGGTCCAGCTCTTCGTCAGTAATGAGCTGCAGCCTATTCACATCCGCTATGCATCTTTATTAGGATAATATGTAACTCGAATCCTTGGGGGCCGGGTGTCTGTGCTTTGCAGTCATAGAGCATTGCCGGAATATTGGTCTCAAAAGATGGACCTGTGTTTCAGGGACAATTTTGGGGTTGCTTGAAGCGCTGTGCTGTTTCCCAGATGTAAAACTGTGCATTCTCTTCCTTCTCTTCAACTCTGGACTCAGTTCACCGTCCCTTTGCAGTGCCTGTCCAATATGCTTAGGCTAAAGGACTAACATGTTGAGTGGTGTGTCAGAGTCTGAACTCTGCTTCTTCATCTACTGGAGGCAAGCAGATGACACAATAGGTAGAGCACTAGATCTCAAGTCAAGAAGACCTGAGCTCAAATTTGTCTTCAGATACTTAATAGCTGTGTGATCTTTCAATCAGTTTTTTTTTTCTAGTTGTGTCTGACTCTCCATGACCCCTTTGGGGGTTTTCTTGGCAAAGATACTGGAGTAGTTTGCCATTTCCTTCTCCAGCTCATTTTACAGTTGAGGAAACTGAGGCAGACAAGGTTAAGTGACCTGCCCAGGGTCACGTAGCTAATAAACGTCTAAGACCAGATTTGAAGATGAGTCTTCCTGATTCTAGGCAAGTTATTTGATCTCTCTGGGACTCATTTTCTTCATCTGTCAAATAGAAGAGATTCATCCAAGATTCTAACTGTAATTGTCAATGGAATGGAATGCCTTGGGGGACAGTCACTGTCACTGGAACACTTCTAATGGAGGTAGATAATGACACATTAGGGGTACTATAGAGGGGATTCCCATTTAGGCACTTGTTGGACTAGATGACCTGACCTTTTAGCTCCAAGATTCTGGAATTTTGTGGTTCTGTTTTAATTCTACTTAGAGGTCTTTGGGTTTCTCTTCTGCACTCCCATCAGTGAGCATCAGTGGTCTCAATCGCTGATGGAGGACCTAACCACAGGACCACAGAACTAGAGCTGGGAGGGACAGTCCAAGTCCAGCTATATTCCCCAAGCCCTCTTGGCTTCCCTGTCCCCTCCCTCGAGCTGGTTGATAAACACATGGAAGCAGCCATGCAAGGATGGCCTCTCACGGCCTGGCCCGGTTATCGAAGGGTTAAAGTGGCTGCTGCCTCAACGACACGCAATTTCTGATCCCCTGAATCCTTTTTTAATTATTTTGTTATGACAAAAGTAGAAATATCCACCTTCGAACGGCTGACTTTATTGATATGCTGCTATTTGTGCCTCTGTGGAGGTGCAATTCCATAAATGCAATAAATTAGAAAACCCGTTTCCTCACTAGAGAGACACTGTCTATATTTCTAAGATCTGAACTCTGAAAAAAAAAACCTAGGACCCCATCACCAGGATGAACTTGAGAACACGGTCCCAGACCGTGTGTTGGGACAAACGACTTTTACACACCCAATACACTTTCCTGGCCGAGAGTCCATTATGGGCCTGGGGGTGGGGTGGGGGTAGGGGTTGTAGTATTTTTCTATTCCAAGACTTCACTAGGCCCAGGAAAGGAGGATAGTATCTTCCAGAGCAGGAAAGGTTAGCCCCAGATATCTTGATCCTTATACCCTGTCTAAAATTCACAGGTCCGGAGCTGGAGGACGCCTTCAAGGCCAGTCGGTTAAAACTTCTCATTTTGGTGAGGATTCTTACTACCTGTGTGATCTTGTACATACACATTAATCCCTCTGAGCCTCAGTTTCTAGGTACAATAGAAAGAGCTTTGAACTTGTAAAGGTAGAATTTGAGAGTACAAATCCTAGCTCTGCTACTTATTACCTGCATGACCTTGGGCAAGTCACTTTACTTTTATGTGCCTTGATTTCCTCATCTATGATATGAAGGAGTTGGATTGCTAGATGACCTCAGAGGTCCCTTCTAGCTTTAAATCTACAGTCATATAAGTCTGTGATCTATCCCATGGTGAACGGACCTCTGGTCTAGTAAAAATGAATGTTAGTTGGTTACATACTGGTGTGTACATGTGTGTATATATGTATATATATGTGTGTGTGTGTGTGTGTATACATATATATATACATATATATTCATCCACACACACAGAATGACACTTCATTTATCTTGTATCATCTGGGAATNGTATACATATATATATACACATATATATTCATCCACACACACAGAATGACACTTCATTTATCTTGTATCATCTGGGAAT
>NW_020954585.1:53140734-53143176 GCF_900497805.2 Vombatus ursinus
GAGGTATTCCATGGTAATGAATTTCCTAGATAATTAAATCTCACTCTTTTAAGCACCAAAAATCTTTTATTTTAATGATTTTCAATAGAAAGCTTTATAAGACATATTATACATTTCTGTGCTTTCATAAAAAAGAGGATAAGGAACATAATTTCTCCTTTTCTTGAAATGTTTGGGTCATTATTATTGAAGGGAAGGGTTGTATAGCCAAAAGTGTGCTGGTTCTGAAGCCAGTAAGAGCTGGGTTCTACTTCTGATCGAGGACAAGTTTTTTGCACAAACAAATAATACTAAGATTAAGAGGGAAACAATTAATTGGGGAAAAAAATCTTTGCAACAACTTTCTCAAATAAAAAACTCATTACCAAGATATATAAGGAACTGATTCAAATTTATAAGAGTAAGAGCCATTCCCCAAATGATAAATTATCTAAGGATAGGAACAGGCTGTTCTCAAGGGAAGAAACCCAGGCTATCTATAGTTATATAGGGGAGAAAATACACTAAATCACTACTAATTAGAGAAGTGAAAATTAAAGCAATTCTGATATTTCACACTCATCATATTGGCAAATATGAAAAAAAAAAAAAAAGAAAGATGATAGATGTTGGAGTGGCTGCAGGAAAATGGGCACATTGATACACCGCTGATGGACCTGTGAAAAGCTACAACCATTCTGGAAAGCAATTTGGAATTTTACACAGAGTACTAAAAATTTGACTCAGCTACATGGCTGCTAGGGGAAGCTAGGTGGCACAATGGGGTAGAGTGCTAGGCCTGCAGTCAGGAAGACTCATCTTCCTGAGTTCAAATCTGGCCTCAGAGATTCACTAGCTGTGTGACCCTGGGTAAGTCACTTAACCCTGTCTGCCTCAGTTTCCTCATCTATAAATGAGTTGGAGAAGGAAATGGCAAACCACTCCTGTCTCTTTGCCAAGAAAACATCAAATGGGGTCATGAAGAGTGGGACACAACTGAGAAATTATTAATAGCAACAACAATACCACTGCTAGGGATATACCCAAAATGATCAAATAAATAGGAAACAGTCCTAGATGTACAAAAATATTTATAGCAGCTATTTCTGTGGTGGAAAAACAAAACAGTACAAAACAAAACAGGAAGCTAAAGGGATATCTACCAATAGTACCTGACACATAGTAGGCACTTAATAATTATTTATTGAATTGAATTGAACTGGATGACTGAATAAGTTGTGATATATGAATGTGATGGAGTAAATTAATTCTAAAAATAATTTTATAAACTATTGTGCTCTGAGAAATGAGGAAATAGATGATTTCAAAGAGACATGAAAAGACTTTGTATGAACTGATATAGGGAGAAAGATTAGAACCAGAAGAATAACATGTACCATAGCATCAATGTTATAAAAATGAACAATTCTGAAGATTTGTGTAAGATCAAGAATGTCCTCAGAAGCAATCTGAGATTGTTTTGCCTGTAAAGAAATAAGATTTTTAAAATAAATTTTGAGGGTGGCCCATGTTTTTGGTTAGTTGACTCACAGGATAGAATGCTGTACCTAGAGTCAGGAAGACGTGAGTACACATATGCGTGAACCTATGCAAGTCAAACTCTATCTGCCTCAGTTTCATTATCTATAATGGAGATGATAATGGCACCTACCTCACAGGGTCCTTGTGAGGATCAAATGAAATAATATTTGTAAAATATTTTGTAAACCTTAAAGTGCTATGTGAATGCTATTATTATTATATTAATTCATTATTACCCTGTGGATTTTACCTATTTGTATTTCTAGGATTTTCCTTTGGAAAAGAGAGGTAGGACATTAGATGACCAGTGATTAGATAAAAATGTGAACAAAATACCCCAATCTCCCCCTGACCCTGAACCTTGCCCCAGGAATCAAGCCTCTTCCTTACTAGCTCAGAGTAAACCTGAGATTTTATTTAGATCGTGAACCATTGAACTTGATCCAGAGCACCCAGGAGGGCAACTATCAAATCACTGGGGGGATGGTCTGGTGCACAGGACCTCATTCCCTTCAGGGACCACAAGGAAATCAAATGCTCCAGGCCCGAAGAACATCATGGGAGAAGCTAGATCTGGTGAACATTAACTTAGCAATAGAATAAAAAGTTTCTTTACCACTCAAAGAACCTGAGTTCAAATCCTGGCTCTGATTACTCACTGCCTATGTGACTTTGGTAAGTCCTTACCCTCTCTAGGTCTCAATATACTCATTTGTAAGATGATTAGAATGGACTAGAGTACCTCTAATGCCCCTTCCATCTCCATAGCTATGATCCCGTGATCTCATTTGTGATTGGGAGGCTTTATTTTATATGCATCATAATTATTTTACCCTAATGTATTATTGGGTAGCTAGAGCTGAGTTCAAATCTGGCCTCAGACACTAGCTGTGTGATCCTGGGCAAGTCACTTCACCCTGT
>NW_020954585.1:53143225-53144535 GCF_900497805.2 Vombatus ursinus
GACATGACTGAAATGACTGAACAACAGCAAGTATATTATTCTTGAATTTGTATCTTCTCTTCCCTTGGCCAGGCTGTCTGGCTCCAAATCTAGCACTCCTTTCACTATATTACACTATGTATGGTCTGTGTTTGTGTTCTCTTGTGTTGTGTTGTATGTGTCCCTGGGGAAGTCTCCAATATGGGTTGGTATGGGTCAGTGCACATTCATTGATTCATTCATTGATGCCTACTGGCAAACTTGTGAAACACTGTACATATGCCAGTGAATTGCATGGGCATATCCTGTCTCCAAGAGGAGACTTCCGTGGAAAGGAGCTGAGCGTAGCGTTGAATTGTTTATTCATTGCAATACCCAGAAAGCATGCTTTTAGGAAGGAGGGGGGAATTCTGGATGTGATATAGACCCCTTTAACTAAAATGACACCATTTAAACAAAAATGCCAGTTTTACAAAATGAAAGTGATTTCTATTAAGGCAAGTTTGAATGATGCTTATTAGCCTTCGAGCCTTTTATATATTTTTAATTGAGATTTTATGGATCTTAATTCATTAATAAAAAGGAAAAGGAGAAACATGGGTATGGTTTATCTCCTTTTGCTATTCAAATAGAACTGAATTTTAGAAAATAAATACAAATCTCAGTATAATTGAAAATCCCCATATTTCAAGAAAGCACATTTTCTTTATGATTCAGTCAACAAACTTTTACTGAGTGCCCATTATGTAAAAGGCTCGTCTTAGTTTATTTTTTAGGGGGAGACAGTGGTGGGGAGGGAGAAATAAAAGATATGGTCCCTGACCTCAAGAAGCTTACAATCTGTAATGGGGGATAAGTCATTCACGAATAACAAAAATACAAGGTAGTATGTGATAAATGTTATATGGTGAAAGGAAAGGAAGAAGCATTTATTAAGCACCTATGTGTGCTAGACCCTGTGCTAAGCCCTTTAAAAATATTGTCTCAGTTCATCCTCACAACAACCTTGTGAGGTAGATGCTATTAAGATCTTCATTTTACAATTAAGGAAACTGAGGCAGACAGATGTTTAAGTGACTTGCCCAGGATCATACAGCTAATAAGTGTCTGCGGCTAGATTTAAACTTAGTTTTTCCTGACTCCAAGGCAAGGGCTTTATCCAATGCATTACTTAGCTGCCTCCAATGTGTAAACAAATAATGGCATAAACAAAATTCTATGAGATTTAGAAGAGTCAGGAGGGTGGGGAATGGAGATCACTTCTGGATGAAGGAACCAGGAAAGGCTTTATGGAGAAGGTTCCTAGGGGCAGCTAGGTGGCACAGTGGATA
>NW_020954585.1:53144592-53145442 GCF_900497805.2 Vombatus ursinus
CAGCATCGGCCCTGGATTCAGGAGGACTTGAGTTCAAATCTGGCCTCAGACACATAACGCTTACTAGCTGTGTGACCCTGGGCAAGTCACTTAACCCCACTGCCTAGCCAAAAAAAAAAAAAAAGAGAGAAGATTCCTTGTGAGCTAAGACTTATTCAATTTAATATTTATTGAGCCTGTGCTATGTACAAGGCACTTGGCTAGATGCTAGGAACATAAAAGTGAGAACCAAATAGTCCTTGCTACCAAGCATCTTGCCTTCTACCAGGTATGTAGGATTCCAACAGTCAGAGACTGGACAAACCCATTCCTTCCTGCTGAAGGAAATAGTATGGAAAAAAATATGGAGGTACGAAAATATGTGGCATGTTGGGGGAAATATAAAGGGTCTAGTTTGAATGGTGAATAAATTTTCAAAAATAGGTTAGGGACAAATCAGTGAAAGTCCTTGAATTTCATGCTAAGGAATTTGGACTGTATTCAATAAGCAGTGGAGGCATTGGAGGGTTGTTATTGCTGGTTTTAGCAGCAGCAAAGTAACATCATTAAACCAATGAGTGCACCAGCAAGATTAATCTGGTTATAGTGTGTTAAGACACACTTTGGAGGAGGAAACTTAATGTGTCCTGTGTAAACTCTTTTCCTTTGACTACTCTTTCTCCTTTCTGTGTTTATGTTAATAGCATCCATGTGATGGGGCTGGGATCTGGGCGCTAGAAAGGAAAAACCCTGGACTTTCCCACGTGGCCAAATCTCTGGTGTTCCCCTGAGGCTATAGTCCCATCAACCGGCCTTTCACTGTGGCTACACCCAATCTCCCCTCCATTGTCTTGCCTCCCTGTGGCCCCAG
>NW_020954585.1:53145644-53147145 GCF_900497805.2 Vombatus ursinus
CATGTTCTTCCAGATATCCAGGCCCCAAAACTTTGAGTCATCTTTGACCCCCCTCTCCTCTCAGAACTCATTCCCCATAGTTGATCACTTGCATGGCCTCTAGAGCCTACCTCCACAATGTCCTTTCCAACCCCACCCTCTTTGACCCTCACTTCTTTTCCGTTCCTATTGCCACCACTAAAATTTGGGCCTTTGTGACCACTCACCTAGATGATGCAACAATCTTCTAGCCAGTTTCCTTGCCTCTCATTTTTCCATCTTCCATATGGCTGCCGTATTAATGCCATAAAAACACAGTTCTGAACATGCCACTCTTTAACTCAAGCATAATTATTGGCTCCCCACTTCCTGCAGAATAGAAATCAAACTCCTTAGCAAACATTCAAAGTCCTCTGTGATATGACCCCAGCTTATCTTTCTATTCTAATAATAATGATGATAATAATGATGATAATAGTAACCATAACTAGCATTTATACAATGCATTAAAATTTGTAAACCACTTTTCCTGTTATCTCAATCTATCTTCACAACAACCTTGTGAGGTTGGGATCATTATTCTTTCCATTTTTACAGAAGAGGAAATTTCTGAAAGTTTCATAGGAAAAGAGGAAAGCTCTGAGAGTAAAGAAAAAGGTTCAGTGACTTGCCCAAGGTCACATAGCTAGGAAATGTCTGAGGCTAGATTAAAGCTCAGTTCCTCCTAAATCCAGCAATCTCATCATCATTAAGCTGCCCAAGCTTATTTCACACTCCTCTTCCTCTCCCTGAACATTCTTCATGCTTTCTCTTTGCTCACTCTACAGTGGAATACAGTGGAATCTTACCCTGGGTTCCATTCTAAAGTTGGCACAGATGGTCAAAAATGCACATAGTGAAATTACCTTTGAAAGTCCTTTAAGTTGTTCATATAATTACACCACATTTTTAAAAGGTCAAGGCTGGAAAGGGGCTAGGGTTCTCTTTAAAAGGAAACGGTCTGTATCAGTAGGTGGGTTGAAATGGTTGCCGGGGAAACAATTGAATTATACATTTTATTTTTTCACTGCACCTACACCCAACTGAGCTGTTGATCGAGAGAAAGACTAGAAGTAGGACTTCTCAAATAGAAAAAAGCAAAATAAGACAGAAAAAGACTTGGAAGGAAAGCTGTTCATTAAGGGGAAAAAACCGCTCTTGAAAGGGTGTCACCCCAAAGTGTGACTATATTAGAAGGTGATAATCCTACCACGTAATTTTTTCTTCATCATATTTCACTATGAAGCAAGATAAGAGAGAAGGAAGTAATAAGGAACCCAATATGGGACTTCTAACTGACTGGGAATTCTAGGAAGGCTTAGAACTAACACTAACTAACACAACTAACACAGTCTCTCTCATTGATTCTACCCACCTTGGCAGAAGGAAAACACAAACTGTGGTTATGATAAAGAAAAGATTCTAGAATCATACTCCATGTGGTTTACTCTATGAGATGTGTATGTGTGTGTGTGTTGGGGGG
>NW_020954585.1:53147205-53151802 GCF_900497805.2 Vombatus ursinus
AGAAGAGGACTGAAAATGGTTTAAGGAACAATAGATTCATATCTCCCCTCTCAGGCTCACTCCAAGGCAATATATACTCATTGAGTGGAATGGTGGGCACCNGAAGAGGACTGAAAATGGTTTAAGGAACAATAGATTCACATCTCCCCTCTCAGGCTCACTCCAAGGCAATATATACTCATTGAGTGGAATGGTGGGCACCCAAATTGATCTCTCCCTTTTTGTGCTTGTCTCTTTCTATCACATTGTCTCTCTGAGTGTCTCTTTATCTCTGTCTCTCAGTCTCTCTGTTTCTGTGTCTCGCTGTCTCTCTGTCTCTCTGTGTGTCTCTGTCTCTGTCTCTCTCTGTCTTGGGCCCATACAGTTGAATTTATGTAGATTAAATGTACATATCATGCAACTCCATCGTGTTTCCTCTGCATGAAATGCCTTTCCAAATCCTTTAAAAGCTAGCACAAATATCACCTTCTCCATTAAGCCTTTCCTCATCCCCTGTACCAGATGTGATTTCTTTCTCCTCTTAGTCTCCATAGCACTCTCTTTGGGCTTCTCTGACAATGCTCATGATGAGATTTAGGGACTGGTCACACCCTGTGTGATCACTAGAAGGTAGCACCAGTAGTGCCTTTATTGTTATAATTTCCTCATCATTACCCATCCCCTGCACCCCTCACTCCCACACCTTTCCTTCTGAAAAAGTGCAAGCAAGCGTCCCAGAAGCTTTTGGGACTGTTGTTGTTCGTCATCCATTTTTGAAGAAGACCATGACATTAGGAGGGTGACATCTTGACTTGCAAGTGAATTGAATTTAAGTGAGGTAGGGCTGTGCAGAGTCATCAGCCTCACTCTCTCCTGTCATCCAGTCATCTGGCAAGTGGCAAGACATAGGTCAAGATGACTCACCTTTTGGGACAGTCTGATTGTGGTAGTCCTGTCTCAGAGAAGGTCCTTCAAACTATACTGAACACAGCTCACGTCCATCTTAGGATCACTTAAGATAAAAACATTGTAATTAACCAGGCTCTGTTGCTCTCATCTCTGCAATAAAAACATCAATTTTGGACCAAAGGGCATGCTATAAATGTGGAGCACTGTTGATTTTTTCATGATCCTTAACATGAGAAAAATGTGCCTTCTTTATTAATATCGATGCTAATACATGACATTATAATATCAACATCACTACCTTAAAGGATCAGGGAAAGTTTCTCCTCTTCCAGAAAGCTTTCTCTGATGAAACCTCCCCTGCTCCCTACCCCAGAACTTCTTTGGCAATTAGCCTGTAGCATCCCATTTAGCACTGCAGTACACCTGGGGTAGCCCCTTTTTTTGTGGGGACAGCTCTTCATACAAGGACCTCTAGCAAAGCCAAAGTAGTCTGAGTCCACATGCACTAAAAATTATAGTGCACAGGTACCTACCAAGATGTTTACTTTTACTAGTCAGCCAGAAGACACAATTAGTTGAAAACTAAAGCATTTGAAGCGTATCAAAGTTAAGAAAACTAGCAACAGAGCATTTTTTCCATAAACCTGGAGCACTCTCCCACAAGTATATCATCATCAGTGATAGCACAGTGAACATGCCTAGGAAACTCATGGGAGCAGCACACACAGGGGACATAAGTGTCTGGGATACATGCATCAAGGGGCACACATATAAGAAACCTGTGGTCAAAGCACATGAATGAAGGGACTCAGATGAGGCACACCTGTAAAACAGTGCACAAATGGAAGCAGGGTTTTTGCCTTCTTGCTACAGGACCAATAACATCTCTCTATTCCTTCTGGGTCTGTTCCCAGTTGTTCTCACATGGTTTATGACCTCTGTAGGATAGGTATCTCTGCCAGGCATTATTCCACTGGCCACAGCTAATATGGATGAACAGAACACATGGTTGTGGCTTTTTTTTTTATCTTTCCAGTTTCTGATTTCATCTAGAGTCCTCAGCTGTGATGATTCCTCTTCCTCATAAGACGAGTGGACATTCCTATCTCCTTTTTAATTTAGAACCCTGAGATTTACATTTCAGTTTTGTTTTTAACAACAGATGCAGGCTTATTTGTTACAAGGGTCTCCCACTTACCCCCAATTGAGAGAGAGAGAAAATAAATGCTTATTAATTTTAAAACCAGATGGAGGTCCTTAACATAGTCAATCCTTGGCCAAGGAAGAAACCCTTGATTTTTCTTCATGAGGAGAGGAATCCATCAGTTTTCAGAGACTTAGCTGTATGTATCTTTTTCTCCAGAGGGAGAGTATCTGCCTCCAGGGTCCAAGCTCTTTTAGAACATGGAATAGCTAGCCTGCTAAGTAGAGCCCATGGGCATTTAATATCTTTAAAACAATTGTGTCTGGGGTTGAATTGCAGGCAGTTGTCCCAGACAACTATTTGACTTAGTGATAGAAATTCTTTGTAACTCCCCATTTAATCTCCTATGGGTATCCTGTACCCTCAAATCCTATTCCAGAGAGGGTCTGTCAAAGAATTATGTCAAGAACTGTGTGAGTTTCTGGCACTCTGGTTTTTCCTATAGCTCCAGCATCCCCTGGGTCTCCCATACAGAACTACGGGAAGAGGCCATGCTGTCTCCTAAAGGTCAATCTCTCAAACTGACCACGTTATTCTTAAAGAGAGGACTGAGACACTGAGAAAAAGTGCTGGAGTGAGAGGACCTGGGATCAAATTCTGTAGTAGCTAGGTTTCGCAGTGGATAGAGTGTCAGGCTTGGGGTCAGGAATATCTGAGTTCAAATCCTGTCTCAGACACTTATTAGCTGTGTAACTTAGGGCAAATCACTTAATTTCTATTTGCCTCAGTTTACTCATTGGTGAAATGGAGATAATAGTAGCACCTACCTCCCAAGGTTGTTGTGAGGATCAAATGAGATGATAATTGTAAAGTGCTTAGCCCAGTACCAGGAACTATATAAATGTTAGCTAGTATTATTATTATTACTTCTGACTCTCTTACCTGCTTGATCTCTTATTGCTTAGTCATTCAGTCATGTCTGACTCTACGTGACCCCATGGACATCATCTGTGAGGTTTTCTTGGCACAGATACCAGAGTGGTTTGCTATTTCCTTCTCTAATGTGCCCCCATTTTGATTTTAGGGAAGTCATTTAAATTCTCAGGGCTTCTGTTTCTTTGTCTGTAAAAATAGGGCATTAGAGAAGATGTCTACAATTCCTTCTAGTCCTAATCCTATTACCTACCTGGTTGTAATAGGGCATTTGCCCAAAAGCCTGGGGAAAGGTGGAATGGCCTGAGCTTGTGTAGAGGAAGGAAAGAGAATAGCAGAGGTCCAAGCCCCAAGAAATTTTGCCTAGTGCCCTAGCAACCTGGGGATTTGCAAGGCCTGTTGGGTGGAGATCGTCCAACTCTTCTGAGTTAGTATTGCTCTGTGGGTAGACAATGTCCCTTTCCAGCTCACTCTAGCCCGGCTGTCTTACAGGCACCAGGGGTGGCCTGGCTCCTAGCCTGGGCATCATAGCTGAGGGAACCCAAGAGGACTTGGTAGAGCCACTAATGATTGTGAGTTTGAGGGGTGGAGGCCTCACATGCTCAGAGCCAGGAGGTCATGTAAAACCCACAGCTGCTGCTTTGCATGTTCCCTGATTAGATCCAGGCATGTGGCGTATGAGAGAGGGTTGTAAAGTCAGCTTTTATTGAGGCTAAATAAAACGGCTAACAAAATCCTTTTATTAGGAGGAAACACCAGTTTCCTCATGACATTTCAGAGCCTTTCAAAGCTTCCATTTCTTTTTGAGCAGCATACATATTCAGGATAATAGCTCACTTCCTCACAGGGTTGTTGGAGGTATTACATGATATAAGATATATATAAAGAAAGCATTGTGCAACTATAAAGCAGTATAATAAGTGTAGCCTGCTCTCATTGTTATTAAAATAAATAATAATAATAATGATATAGAGCCCACCAAGAAGGAGTTTGGATCATTTAAAAGATTACTACCCAATTAATACTCTAAAATTGGGATAGGGCTGTACTGAATCAGAGTGCAAGCAATTTATTTAAGATCACATGGGGAGCAAAGGTAAAGGCCAGAAGGCCAGAATAAGAACTCAAATCTCTTGACTTGTTATGTTATAGAGAGAATTCTTTAAAAAAATTTTTTTTCAATTAACAAACATTTAAAAAAATTAATCTGTCCCTTCCATTACCTCCCATCTCTAGAGAGACAGGGGTTGAGGGGTGTGTGTGTGTGTGTGTGTGTGTGTATGTGTGTGTGTGTGTGTGTGTGTAGAGACAGAGACAGAGAAAGAGATAGAGGGAGAGGGAAAAGAAGGAGAGAGAGAGGGAGGGTGAGGAAGAGAGACACACAGAAACACAGAGACAGAGGAAGGTGAGGAAGGAGAGAGAGAGAGAAAGAGAAAGGAAGGGAGAAAGGAAAGGAGGGAGGCAGGGAGAGAGGAAGAGGGGAGTGAGGGAGACAGACAGAGAAACAAAGATAGAAAGAGGGAGAGAAAGGAATGAGGTAGAGAAAGGAGGGCGAGAGGAAGAGGGGAATCAGGGAAACAGACAGAGACACAGAGACAAAAACAGGAAGGGAGAAGGGGTGAGGGAAGGAGG
>NW_020954585.1:53151849-53154123 GCF_900497805.2 Vombatus ursinus
AAGGAAAAGAGAGAGAAAGGGAGAGGGGAGAGGTAGAGGTTTGTGAGAGAGAGACAGAGACACAGGGAGAAAGAGAGAAGTGAGGGAGAGAGAGGGAGAGAAACAGATAAAGAGGCAGGGAGGGGAAGGAGAGAGGGGAGGGGAGGGAATGACAGAGACAAAGACAGAAACAGAAGGAAAGAGCTGTTTTTCAAAATTGTTTGTCTCTAGTACGTATAAATGACTTTCCTTTTTCTGCTCACTTTGCTATGTAATATTTCATAAAGGACTTCCCACTTTCCTCTGAAATTGTCCATTTCACCATTTCTAATGACATAACAAGTGTCTGAAATTTTTTTCAAAAAAAATATTTAATGGTGTTTTTTGTCTTTACATTGCTAGAATTTCTCATTCCCCTCCCTCTCCAGACTAACCCCTCCCTTGTGACAAAGAAAAACAATTAAGCAAAAACATCGACAATAACTGCATCTGACAAAAGGTACCATATCCTGTTCTTCTAGTCCTCTTCCTCTCTGCCATGAAGGGGAGGTAAATTTCATTATTTGTTTGCTATCCCTTCCTTGTTTTTTTCTAACAAAGTCAGCTTCCTTTTTTTTTAAGCAATATTTTCATTTACGTTACTATAGCACTGTATTTTGGTTTGGCTTATTTTGCTCGGCATCCATTTATACAAATTTTTCAGTGTTTCTCTGATTTCCTCCTAGTCCTCACTTCCTACTGCACAATAGAATTCCATTATACTCCTATGCCATGTTTTTTTTCTTCAGCCACTAACTAATTGATGAAACTAATTGTTCCTAGTTCTTTACACCACAGAATGCCACTATAAATATTTTTATGTATGCTTCTCTACTATTCTCTAGCATTTTCTAACCCCACCTCTCTCCTCCTGCTTTTCAGCTTTCTTTTTTTGTGCTTTCTTCCCTATTAGTGTTAAAGTTCCTTGAGGGCAGCTACTGTCACTGCTTTTCTGCTTGAATTTGTATTCTGAGAGCTCAGTGCCCTTCCTGACACACAGAAAGCCAAGAAAAAATGCTTCTTGACTTGACTTGACTTGACCTTTCCTTTGGTCTTTAATTTTCTTGGACTACGTGGCAGGTAGTAGAATTGCTGGGACAACAGGACAAAAAATAGGATTGCAATTGTCAAAGTGACAACTTAGTTACATTTTTTGTATAATTCCAAATTGATATGTCCACCAATGATGCATCAGTGTACCTCTCTCCCTACTGACTGTTCTCATCTTTGCTAATTTGAGAGCAGGAGGTTAAACCTAAGAATTGTTTAAATTTTCATTTCTTATATTATTCGTGATTTGGATATGTCATGTCACTTAGAGATTGCAATTCTTTTGCAAACTGTTCATATCCTTTGATGACTATGCAGCTTGACCTCACTTAAAATCCAATTCATGTTCAAGTCAAGACATCACCCTTGTGATGTCATTGCTCTTCTTTAAGAACAAAGGATGAACAACAACAATAATAATAATATCCTTTGACCACTTATCAATTGGGAAAGGCTCCCAGGAATTTTTTTTTTCAACTATGGATTAGATGAGATAATCATTCAGGTGCCTTTGAAATGTGAAGTTCTGAGATTCTAACCTTATGGCTTATGTCTAAAGTTTAAGCCAAATATTAGTGACTAGATAAAGGGAAATCTGTCTTTTGGGGACTGAGGCTGAGTGGGAAGAAGAAGCTAAGTCTGTAATGATTGGTTTGGGGAGGACTAGGGACCTTTAGGTAAAAGGGAAGGTGTTTGTTGCCTCTTGTGAAATGTGTGGGGAAAAACTGGCACCTATGAATCCACAACACCCAAAAGAAATAAGTTCAATTCTGTGTCCATTTGAGGTATTGTTGCAATTCCTCCTTTTCTTTTTTCTAATTTGACTGATTGCTTTTCCAAAGTCCCATCAACCCTCAGGATTTGCTTCCCACTCTTATTCTATGCCAAAATGTCACGCTAGTGCAATGTCTCTTTCTTGGTACCAAGCCAACCACCTTTTTAGCAAGTTTAATTATAAAGAGAAGTATTTTGGTGTAGTTGATAGAGAGATAGCTCCAAATGAACTGAGTTCAAGTAATACTTCTGATGTATAATAGCTATATTATCTTGGGGGAGTCACTTTGTTTCTCTTGCTTTTTTCAATGATACTACCAGAATTGCAAAAAAAAAGGGGGGGGGGCAGAGGTGTTAGGAATGGGTCAATAAGCCTTTATTAAGCACTCATAATATGCCAAGCTCTGTACGTGCAAAGCACTGAGGATACAA
>NW_020954585.1:53154189-53159755 GCF_900497805.2 Vombatus ursinus
AGAAAGCCCCTAAAAAGTCTGCCTTCAAGGAGAGTACCTTTCAAAAGGGGAGACAACATGTAAATAATTAGATATATTAACAATAGATGTACAAGAGATACATAGTCATAGAACAGAATCTGAAAGGGGAAAGCATTAATAGCTAAGGGGACAGGGAAAGGTCTCCTGCAGAAGATGGGCTTTGAGCTAAGCCTTAAAAGAAGTCAGGTAAACTGTGGAAGAAGTGAGGGAGCAGAGCATTCCAGGCATGGGAGATAGCTGGGATGAAGGTAAGGACGTGGAAAATGTTTGGAGAATTGTAAGTAGACCAGTATTGCTAGAAGGGAGTAAGATGTGAGACTTGAAAAATTGGAAAGGTCCAATTTAAATGCCAGAGGACTTAATATTTGATCCCAGATGCAATAAGGAACCACTAACATTCTCTGAGCAGGGGAGGTGATATGGTCAGATTTGCTCTTTAGGCAAATCATTTTGACAGCTGAGTGGAGGATGCACTTGTGTGGGGAGAGATTTGTGTCAAGGAAATTATTGCAGTAGTATAGGTGAGAGTCTATAGAGGGTGGTGGCTATGTGAGTAGAGAGAATGGAAATAAATATTAAAAATATTGCGAAGATAGAAATGATAAGATTTGTCAATAGATTGAATATGTAGGGTGAGTGTCACTGAAGAGTCAAAAATAACCTCAACAGTAAGAGCAAAGTTCATAAGAGATGATTCGGGGCAAAGATAATGAATTCTATTTCGGACATGTTGTATTTGAAATCTCTACAGTATGTCTAGGTTGAGATGTCCGAGAGGAAGAGGATGATGAGGAATTAGAGCTCAGGACAGACACTTGGGTTGTCTATATAGATCTAAAAAATATCTACATAGAGATGATAAGTGTACCCATGGAAGCTGGACAGATCACTAAGATAGGTTGTATTGAGGAAAAAGAGAAGACAGACCAGGACAGAACTTTGGGGGATACCCACAGTTCATGGGTATTACCTGTCTGAAGATCCAGCAAAAGAGACTGAGAAGAAGTAGTTTAATAAGTAGGAGAACAACCAGGAGAAAATGGCATCATAAATATCTAGAGATAATGGTATATCTAGAAGAAGAGGGTGATTGACAAGTGTCAAAGGCTCCAGAAGCATTAAAGAGGAGGAGGATTGAGAAAAGGCCATAGTTTTAGACTATTTATTTACTTTCATCACTCTGTCAGTAGAAGATGGTCTGGTCATATGGTGAGTGTGAGGAATAATGGGTAGATAACCAGTGCTCCATTAATAAGTATCCTTATCATTTCAGGAGAAAACAAGGAAATTTTCTCTTGGGTGGACCCTAGGTGGATATGATCAAGAGTCATACAAGATAAGCAGGCATGTAAGGACTAAAGTCTGCACCTTTGAAAGAAAGATTCAGATCAATAAGATCATAGATCATAAATGTGGAAAAGTCCATATTTTATTTAATAACACTGGGAGGTAGGATCTACAAGATTATTATTCTCATTTTATAGATGAGTACCCTGAGCCTGAAAGATGTTACTTCCCCATAGACACAAAGCTAGTGAATATCTAGGCAAGGAATTAAGTCACAATCTTACAGCCCATTCTGCTTCTCATTTAGGCTAAACTACATTAGTTTAAGCTAACACTAGCTTGGCTCCCAGCCAAACAAGGATGCCATCTTGACTGGAGAGGAAATCAACAATTGTGGTTGGCTTCTCTTCCTTCTCCCAAGAAGCTTTCTGGGGCCTTTGGCTGTGCTGTTCTCAGTTGTCATATGACCTATTTAACTCACTCCCCATTGATGGGTTAATGGGTAACACAACATGACCAGGAAAATAAGATGTGCCCATAGGACATTATCCTCCAAGACCAAATCCTACCAAAGCCCACAAAGAAAACATAATCTCCTCATAGAGTTCACCTAGACTTAACATCCTGATATCTAGAGGAATAGGAGAATTGGACTTGGGGAGATGAGAAGACTTTGGAGGACATAGTAAATGTCTGCAAGTATTTGAAAGATTCACATGTAGAAGATAGATTAAGTGTTTTGTTGAACCCCAAGAGGCAGAATTAGAAGCAGTGGATGGAAGATACAAAGAGGCAGATCCATGTTTGATATAAAGAAGATTATCTTAACAATACTATTTGTAAAGGACTCAGCATAGCGCCTGGTACTTAGTAGGTACTTAATAAATGCTTACTCCCTTTTCTTTCCTAACAGCTACCCCAAAGTGAAATGCACTGCTTTGGGAGGGTAATATTAATAATAGCTAGAATTTATATAATTAATTAAGGTTTGCAAACTGCTTTGCATATGTTATTTCATTTGATCTTTATAACCATCCCCATGAGGAAGGTCATGTTACCATCCCCATTTCACAGATGAGAAAATTATGGCTGATATAGGTTAAATGACTTGCCTAGAGTCACACAGTAACTTTCTGAGGCAGGATTCAAACTCAGGTCTTTCTGCCTCCTAGAGCAACTCTAGCTAAGTAATGGCTACCCTCTCTCTAGGGCAGCTAGGTCATGCAGTGGATAGAGTGTGGACCTGGAGTCAGAAAGACTCATCTTTTTGAATTCATATATGGACTCAGATACTTAGTAGCTGGACTGTTTGCCTCAGTTTTCCTCATCTATAAAATGAGCTGGAGAAGGAAATGACAAACCACTCCAGTATCTTTGTCAAGAAAACCCCAAGAGGGGTCACAAAGAGTCAGACACGACTGAAACGACTGAACAAGCTGAACATCCCTTCTCTGGATGTCTTCAAATAAAGGCTGACACACTACTTCCTGGGCATATTGTAGAAGAGATTTACTTTGGGGTCAACAAGGTGGCACAGAGGATAGAGCACCGGCCCTGAAGTCAGGAGGACCTGAGTTCAAATCCGGCCTCAAACCAAACACTTGACACTTACTAGCTGAGTGACCTTGGGCAAGTCACTTAACCCCAATTGCCTTAAAAAAGAGAGAGAGAGATTTGCTTTAAGTATAGAGTAGACTACGTGGTCTTGGAGATTCCTTCCTATTCTAAGAATCTTAGGTTCTGTGATTCTGGGGGGCAGGGGGAGGGGGGGGCAAAGGGAACATGGAATAGCTTAGTGAAGTACCAAACAAATTGTTCCATCAATCTTTGGAGAAACTTAGACTCTAAACACAGGAACCTATTATTGCCTCCCTTTGTATGAAATCTTGGTCTGTTTTTCCATTGTTCAGAACCTGGCTTCACTCTCCTTCCATCCAGAGTTGGCCTAATTCAGAGAACTGTCAGACATTCATTGAATGGACTGTTAGATAATATGCGTGTTTATTAAAAGGACATGGGGTCAGAGGGGATAAATGAAAGGGAGAAATAGAGAGGGATGTGAAAGAGAATCAGAGACGAGAATTGCACTCTGACCAGTTGGCTGGCATCCTTGGAATTTGCTTAGCCAGCTCTGGTTTGCATCTCATCTTGAAGAGCGAACTTACTTTAAAAAACTGTCACAAATGGAACCCAAATGGTGACAACCAAACATTCCCACCCACTTTTGGCTTCCTGATCTCTCAACCAATCAACAAAGAGTTCTGGAGCACCTCCTATCAATCAGTCAACAAGCCCATATTACTGTGTGTCCCCTCTATGCTAAGCACTGAGGATACAAACAAAAAGCAATAATTGTTCCTGCCCTCAAAGAGTTTATATTCTAACGGAGCAGACATGATGTTATCTGTACCTATGTGAGACATTGTCTTAAGTGTTGTGGGGGCTCTGTAAAGTTGGATAAGGAATGACTCCTATGCTTTTACTTTATCTCTGCCTTTTGAATTCCCATTCATTCTGTGATGTCCAAATTAAATACTACCTTCACCATGAAGCTACCTTGGACTTCCCCCAGTGTGAAGTGAACATTGAACCTCCCTTATGCACTTTTTCTCCTTTTGATGGAGTGACTAACTTCTGCTTCCCCAGATACAGGGAATTTTCACTGTGGAAGCTCCCTCTACTCCTAGGTCACCTTAACTTACTGTCTTGGTGTCCAGCTTAGGGGTATTGAGAAGTGGAGTGACTTACTCCTAGTTATACAACAATACCTCAGAAGCAGGACTTGAATTCAGGTCTTCCAGACTCAAAGGCCAACCCTTTATCCTCTGCCAAGTGGCTCAGTGAGTAGAGCACAGTGCCTGGAGTCAGGAAGACCTGGATTCGAATCCTGCCCCGGACCCTTACTGGCTGTGTGACTTTCGGCAAGTCACAACCCTTTTTTGCCTCAATTTCCTCAGCTGTAAAATGGTGACAACAATAACATCTACCTCTTAGGGTTATTGTGAGAATCTAATAAGCTAAAATTTGTTAACTGCCTAGCTCAGTACCTGGAATATAGTAGATTCTATAGAAATGTGAGCTATTACAGGAAGCCTTTCCCAACACCTCTTAATTCCCTAATGCTTTCCTCTGTTAATTATGTCATGTTTTTCCTGTATATAACTTGCTTTGTACATATTTGTTTGCTTGTTGTCTCTCCCGTTAGACTGTAAGCTCCTTGAGGGCAGGACTGTCTTTTGCCTCTTGTTGTATCCCTAATACTTAGCACAATGCCTGGCACATAGTTGGTGTTTAACAAATGCTAGTTAATTGATTGATGATGATGATGATGATTGTTATTATTTTTATTGCTACACATTGACTCTTGGGTTTTTGTTTTGGATGGAAACTATGATTTCATTGGTAAAGGAAACTCCCAGTTAGTCACTTCCTCTAACAATGTAGGTCTGTACAAATGAACCTTCTTTGCTGCTTAGTTTTAGGGTTGCCCAAGGCTCTGAGAGGCTAAGTGGTTTATCCAGTCATACAACAAGTACACGTCAGAGGCAAGATCTGAATCCAGGCCTCCCTGATGCTGAGGCCAAGCTCTCTTTCCACTAGTCATACTACCTTCTCCATGTTTATGATAGTTATTTGCCTATTTGTCACTTGTAGGCTGTGAGCTCCATAAGGACGGGTACCTGGTCTTATGGAAATTTTGGATTTCTCCCAGTATCTGACAGAGTATTCATTATACAATTAGTGCTTAATAGACATTTTTTGTTGTTGTTCAGGCATTTCAGTTGTGTCTGACTCTTTGTGGCCCTACTTGGGGTTTTCTTGGCAAAGAAAGTGGGGTGGCTTGCCATTTCCTTCTCTAGCCCATTTTTCAGATGAGGAAACTGAGGCAAACAGGGCTAAATGGCTTGTTCAGGGTCATACAGCTAGTAAGTGATTGAATTAAAATGGAAATGGAATGATGAAAGGATACCTAACAAGGAAGACTTGCTTTTGGGAGCTACAAAGGTAAGAGTTATAACAGTAAAGAAGTGAGTAGAGGGGACCCTCCAGGAGGGCAGAGATGATCACTATGGTTTGGGCTGCTCTGTTTGGATTCCATTTGGAATAGCTTCAAATTCCATGAGTCCTTCAAGATAAGAAAACAAGAATTGCATTCAAGGTTGAACAATATTGAACCCTGGCTGGTCAGAGAGGGCTTCATGGAGAAGGAGGTGGGCCTTCATCTGGACCCTGAAGGAGATTTTGAAGGCATACAGAG
>NW_020954585.1:53159792-53161591 GCF_900497805.2 Vombatus ursinus
GGGCATTCCAGGGGCAGGGCAGATAACAGTTGGGGCCTTAAGGTACTGAAGAGTCAATGTATATCACCCTATCAATGGATGCAGAATGGGGTAACTAGGTGGTNAAGAGTACAGGCCTGGAGTCAGGAAGACTCATCTTCCTGAGTTCAAATTTGGCTTCAGAAACTTACTAGCTGTGTTACCCTGGGCAAGTCACTTAATCCTCTTTGCCTCAGTTTCCTCATCTGTAAAATGAGCTGGAGAAGGAAATGGAAAACCATTCCAGTATCTTTGCTAAGAAAACCCCAGATAGGGTCACAAAACATCAGACATGACCTAAATGTCAACAAAGGGTGGACTTTGCAGTCAGGAAACCTGGAGTTCAAGTCTGCCTCTAGCATATTAGCCAGACCCCAAGGCCTGCTGATCTGAAGCTGTCCTGCGATCATGGCAGCTTCTTGCTTCCCCAGCACCAGTGGCCCATGCTAGAGGGTAGGCTGAATTTTCTAGCAGCCCCTTTTCTGCTCGCCAACCTTTGATTTCTCTCTTCCCGTTGTGCTGGCCGGTGCAGACTGTTTAAATTGGAAATTATTTGTATTACTGTCTGTAAATAATAGATGAAGGAGTGAAGTGGAGTTTGGTAGCCTTTCCATAAACTCCTCCTCACTTTAATTAGTGCGAAACAGCCTGGTGAGAATGCGAGGTGCCTTGATGCTGGTAATTAAAATTGAAACCACTGCAAAGCTGCTCTATTTTTTATCGAAGCTGCTGTTAGGAGCCGAGAGCCCGCAGACGGCTCTGCAGTAAAGAGTGATAATGAAGGTGTGAATTCCCCTGGGGGGAGGGGCAGCTGCAGCGATGGCTGAACTTACAACAGATGAAAATGCAGGAGCAATTAGAGGTGGCTGTGTACAGGCTGGGCATAGGAGATTAGTTGGCATCTTGGGAACAAGGCAGGGAGGGACAAGGAAGGATGTTGGGGGGGTTAGAGGGGGAGACGGTTGTTGGTTGTTTTTTTTCCCCCTAATAAAAAGAAAAACTGTCAGGTTGACAGTTTTAGCGTTTTTCTTTTCAAAGAGGGGAATCTATTCTTTAGCTTTATAAAACTCATTGAATCATAGATGTCAGAGCTGGAAGATTGGAAGCTTTCTGAGGGCAGGGACTGTTAAACTCTTGTCATTGTGTCCCTAGCACCTTAGTAGCATGCCTAGTATAAAATAGGCACTTAGGAAGTGCTTGGTTGATTTATCTTACAGATTATCTAATCCCACTCCTTTTTACAAATGGGGAAACTGAGGCCCAGAGAAAAATGACTTACCCAAAGTCACAAGGCTACAGCTAGGAGCCAGATGTAGAAATTTAAGTGACCTTAATTCCTGATCTAGTCTTTCTGGTGCACCACAATGCATCCCTTGGTGGTTTCTCACGGTCGATACATATTTGCAGATATTCCTGCCTCCTAAACACCCTAACTAGAGGGTAAGCTCCTTGAGGGCAGAGACTGTGTCTTATATTTTATCTATTCCTCCCCCCAACCCCCCACCCCAGCACTTAGTACAAGGGTAGAACACAAGGGTTTAAATCAACATTGGATTTGTGGAATTGGGATGAATTAAATTACGACAATAATAATTGACATTTATATAGTGCTATGTAAGTACTTACATTTATTATCTCATTTGAACCTTGCAGAAACCCTGTGAAGTAGATATTACAACTGTTCTGGGCCAGGCCTAACTCAGGCTGGTCTGGTGGTTCAGGCTTGAGATTAAAATGAAATAGGACTGTCGGTGCCAGGAGAGAAACAGAAATTGGACCAA
>NW_020954585.1:53161641-53161820 GCF_900497805.2 Vombatus ursinus
CTAGAGTTTATTTATTTATTTATTTATTTATTTTTTAGTGAGGCAATTGGGGTTAAGTGACTTGCCCAGGGNTTAGAGTTTATTTATTTATTTATTTATTTATTTTTTAGTGAGGCACTTGGGGTTAAGTGACTTGCCCAGGGATAGCCAACAAGAGTTTATTGAGTTCATCTGCAGGG
>NW_020954585.1:53161853-53177367 GCF_900497805.2 Vombatus ursinus
GAGTCTCACCTGAAGAGGGAAAGACTCCCCAAATGAACAGTATGCAAGGTTTATATAAGTTTTAGTGAGAAGCTGGGTAAGGAGGACTGGCAAAAGCTGATTTGTGAAGCGGGCACTCAAGGCTGATTTGGCACAATAACCCTTTTACCCAGTTTTGGGGTTAGGGGTTTCTGCATAACAGAATTGGGAGGTTAGGTTGTTTCTTAGAACACATTGCACAAAAGGATACAGTGGGTGCATCCTATTTTGGGTTACTCGCATTGCAAGCACAAATGGAAGAGTACAGACATATATGTGTGAACAAAATAGAGTGATTCTCAAAATGGAGTAGCTCTGGATCCACAGCTCTCTTTGACTAAATCGCATTTAATAAAAGGAAGTTTACTCAAAAATGGAAAGAATAGTTAATAAATATATAGCATTACTTCAGGCAGGCATAGCTTCTCTCACCTTGGATTTGCCCACATGGCACATTCAGGCAGAAGGGAAGTCCATGAAGCCTGGAAAGCCCCCACCACTGGTGTTTATGCCTTAGATAACTAGCAACACCAACAGTTATAACCTTAGCTCTCTGGACTAACTTTTTTTATTTTTTTGTGAGGCAATTGGGGTTAAGTGACTTGCCCAGGGCCACATAGCTAGTAAGTGTCAAATGTCTGAGGCTGGATTTTGAACTCAGGTCCTTCTGACTCCATGGCCGGAGATTTATCCACTGTGCCATTTAGCTGTCCCCCTGCACTACCTTTTAAAGAAAAACTAGCCTAAGTGGCTGTGATCATCTATTTATTGCTGTGAGTTTCAATCAGATTAATAGGAGATGGTCTTCCTACCATACCCTCTCATGGTGTGCTGGGGTGAAATGTCTGGAAGTACTCCCGCAAGCGTTAACTGTGCTACCTCCTAACTTTAATTATGCTACGGTGTCCTCTTAAGCCATGTGTTGTGAATTCCTAGTTACCCGACAAGGACTACTGTCACGGGTCCCAACCACATTAGTAGTAGATGTTGTTTGGACCAATGACATCACGGTCTTGACTTGTACATGAATCGGGTTTAAGTGAGGCAGAGTTTCACAAAATCTTCAGCCTCATTCTCTCTTCCAGAGTCATCTAAGTACAGTGACAAAAGTCAGGATGACTGGCGAAGGTCCAGGACACAGTGGATGGCCTTGGCATCTTTGATGTCTCACCAAGCTCTAGGTGCTCCACAGTGCCTGCTTTCGCCACCTTCACGGTCATTGGAACAAACTGTTCTCATATGCCCATTCTGCCAGGGGAAGTCTTCACATGCTTGAGGTAGACATCCCCCAATTCACTGATGGGCTTGAGGCCCCTCAGTTGTCCTCAACCTGCCAAAACAGTTTACTGGGGTGTGGCTGCTGCACGTACTATAGCTTCCTGGAGCCACGGGTGAGAGTGGGGTGACAGGTGGACCCCAAAGGTGGATGAGCAGCCCTGGAAAGGGCTCAGCAAGCCCTCACCCCAGAGGTGCTAGTCTTCCCTGCATACCCCATATAATCCTAGTAGTAAACACTGCACCTATTGCATCCCACCTTGGTGGCAAAGTCCTAAAGGTTTTCTAAGGGACCTTCAACTATTGAAATGGCCTTAGGAACATTAATGCCTAGTTCTGAAAAATTCTTACCTCAAAAGCCTAGAGTGTGTAGCATTGGAGGAGGAGATACCAAAAAAAGACAGAATGAATCCCGCAAGGCATCGAGACCAGAAGCCTCAGGCTTTGCCTGCTCCTTTATAAAGACCAAGTCCCGGATTGTAATGGTCAGGTCCATGTTGAAGAGGGTGAGGGAGGCCAGTTGATCTCCTGATGTAAAGTAGTAACAATGAGTTGGAACTACACCAGGAACATCAGGGCCACAGTGCAGGTAACACTTCTGGCACAGTCAATTGATCCTAACCAGGAGTCAGCATCATCTGTAGTAAGGTAATTAAGAGATCATATCCTTCTTGCATGTAGCCTATCCTAGGGCCTATGTTAATACCAAGACTTGACCCTTTATACCAACCACTCAGCTTTCCCTGGTCTAACAGCCTTCCCCTTGGGAGTACCAGTGGGTATGGGAGAGGGGAATGATACTAAATCTTTGACCCTTTAAAGGTCTCTGTCATGAGACTTCTTCCTTATTCCATAAGGCTAGGTAAGGACTTCCCTTTACCTTCACTCAGAGACTTGGGATTACCACCAAGTTGGCTAAAGGATCCCCTTTCTTCCTGGTGAATTCTCACCATAATTTTGTTAGAAATCAAGGGATCTTCAAACAATTCTGTTCTCCTTGTCCTCCAAATCTTCTCTGTAAAGTTGTCTGAGCCGTCCATTGGAAAAGAGATCTGTTAATTAAGGGAGACCTGATCCATTTTCCACAGTGTATAGAGCAGGAGTGGGGAACCTGTGGCCTTGAGGTCACACATGGCCTTCTAGGTCCTTGGGCACGACCTTTTGACTAAGTCCAAATTTTTTCAGAACAAATCTTTTATTAAGGGGATTTGTTCTGTGAAGTTTGGATTCAGTCAAAGGGCTGCCCTTGAGGACCTAGCGGGCCACATGTGGCCTCAAGGCCGTAGGTTCCCCACCCCTGGATAGAGCTATCTGAGGGAGCAAGGACCTTAACATCTTGGCCCACATAAAGAAGGGCTATTGAGGGTCAACTGCAACTATGGCTAAAATCAATCTGTTTTCATGAGATAAGACTTCCTGGATCCCAGAAGCTATTGTACCAGAGATCCTTCCCCATCCCTAGGGTAACACTGATTCATCAAACATACTGCTTCTGAGAGTAGCCAGTAGTCAGGAGCATGTCAAAGGCTCTGTTTAGCCTGGTACTAATGGACAAAGACTTCCAAAAAACATGGGATTCAGAGAGTGAAAAAGGCCCACGGAGAAAGATGGCTGGGTGGCCTCTTTTAGGTTCTCCAGGGTGGTAGACTATTCCAGACTCCACTGAAAAGAGTGGGTGTGGGTAAGGGCCTTTGGGCAAGGGTCTATTGAATCCAGCTTTCATGATCTGCTTGTTAAATTTTAAGTATGAGTATTTATGCCTCAGAAATCAGAAAATGCTATAAACCAGGGCTTGATTTATTTTATTGCTGTTGATTGCCTAGACTTAAGAAAATGACAAAGAAAATATTAATAATACAGATTAGACTTAAAATTGAGTTGTGCATACATTTTTTTGAGAACTGGTTGTAAAACATTTACCAGCACACTGGTGTTTGTGAGTGGGGATCAGAATACTCAGATGGAGAATGTAGATTTTCCAAAACCTAAAGGACTCAATAAATCTCTGTACCTACTGTGAGCATCAGCAGCTTGTACTGGGTGGTATCTGGAATCATACGGGTTCCCCCCACTCATAACTGAGTCGACTGGACACTGGATTTTCTTAGGGCTGATCTTCCACCCCTCATCCTTCATATGTGGCATGTAATGGGCATGTCTGACTTATAAGCTATTACCCTCCCTGTTAGTTCAACCTCATGTTGGAATGAAATGAAACACTCATAGGTTAATCAACAGTTAACAAAAGGAAGTTTATTTAGCCATGAAATAGAAAAGATTTCAACAAGGGTACTCCAATACTTAGCTTGGGTAGACGCATTGCTGACTCCATATGGAAATGTGTCTAATCAGCAGAACTAGGTTTGGTGATTCACAGAGTCTTGAGATATCTTCCCAGTCTGAAGATCTTTAACTAAACCTGGGTGAGCTTTTTTATGTTCTTAGTCAGAAGCTACCAGGAAGCGAACAGGGAAATGCAGTTTGAGCCTTAGCCCCCTGGGCCAGTCAAGTCCCAGGGAGAGCTTTGCTGCCTTTCAAGGAAAAAATTAGCCTAATCTACATTTTAGGAGGAAAGGAGAATGCTAGTACATAGTGACCCTATGATAGGGCACCATCTAATCTCTGGACTCATCCAGTCTGGTTAACATCAAGTCATCAATGTTATGGTGGACATCAGTGCAGAGAGGATTCTCCCCCATACCTCTTCCTCTTGGGATCTTTTTCAGGTGTCTTCCTATCAGACTGTGGCAGTATAAAGGCAAATTCAAATGGCCTTAGGGAAATATTTTAAAGAAGGCAAACTTCTCTTGACTAGTCTCAGACACAGAAATAGAGAAAAAGGGAGGTGAACAACCCAATATCATTACTCAAGGCCAGGCTATCTGGTCCACCACATTGACAAGGTTGAGAATCACTGCAGTGATCTATGTAACAATTCTGTTGAGTGTCCTGTAATCCACTGTAAACTGCCAGGTGCCATCTTCCTTCCCCCCACCTCCTGTCCACTGATATGGCTAAGTATTTTGGCCCTTTCATCTCCATCAATAGGGAAGAAATAATTTTCATCCCTTCGAAGACACAGTTTTCTTTTGTGTTAACTACATGGGATGGCTTGGCTATTCTCAGGGTTTCCATTTGGCTACACCCACAATAATCAGCATAGAAGTTGCCCATAAGTATCCATAGAGATACTGATTCCCAAGAGTTCATGATGTCAAATCTCATAACATACTCATTCTGATTGACCACCAAGAGTGTGACTCATGCAGAAACTTTCCAGTGGAATAATAATCACATCTACTTTACATGGTTGTTGTAATTATCAAGTAAGATGATATATATAGAGTATTTTGTAAACCTTAAAACACTATAGAAATATTATCAGTTGTCTACTGAAACTCCTCATGAAAACTGAGGTACCTCAGTGGATCAATTGGGGGTCCCCTGGTATGATAGTAACCTGGTGATCAGTTACTCTAATCAACTCTAATCATCTTTGGCCAATGGAATTGTGTATATTGTATATTATTGTGTATACTGTTTTCCTGGATCTGCTTACTTCAATTTGTAGCAATCCCTTTAAAACTTCTCAAGCCTTTCCAAATTCTTTATATTTACTGGTTCTTACACTACAGTAACATTCTATTACTTTTATCTGTGATAATTTGTCTAATCTAGTAGCCAGCAAATTATGACCTGTGAGCCAAATCCAGCCTACTGTGTTCTTTTGTAAGGCCTGGGACCCAAGCATACTTTTACATTTTAAAATAAAGTTAATTACATTTTAAAATGTAAAAAAAAAAAATTCTCAGCTACTGAGCTGTACAAAAACTGGAGGTGGGCCCTCAGGTCTCAATCTGCTGATCCCTGGTCCAGTCATTCCAAGGTTGATGGACATCAACTTTGTTTCAAGGGATTTGCTAATACAAAAAGTGTTGCTATGAATGTTTGGCTATATGTAGGACATCTAACATAGAAGTGATCTTTTCTTTGGCCTGTTTGAGGTATATACTTAGCCGTGGGATTTCTAGGGCAAAAATTATAGACATTTTAGGCAGTATTTCTGCATGATCCCACATTCCTTTTCAAAATGGTCCGACTAATTCACAACTCTACCAGTAGTCTATTAGCGTACCCATCTTTCTGCAGTCCCTCTGATGTTGTCTATTGTCATCTTTATCATCTTGAAGTTGGCCAGGTATGATGCATTTTAAAATGTACACTTCTCTAATTTTTCGTGTCTTGGAAAAGTCTTTCATATGATTGTTAATAGTTCAAAATTCTTTTGAAAACTGTTCATAACCACTGACCACTTATCATTAGGGAATGGCTATTGGTCTTATATCTGCTAGTTCCTTAAATATCTTGGCTATCAGATACTCATAGGGGATGTTTGATGAAAGATTCTTTTTCTCAAACCATTTTCCTTCTAATTTTACTTGTGTTGATTTTATGTGAAAGCTTTTTAATTTCATGACATTGAAATTATGTATTTTATTTTTTGTGATTGCCTCTATCCCTTGTTTGGTTAATAATTCTCCTCCTAATCATAGCTCTGAAAATCACTTGATCTGGTTGTCTTCTACTTTTTTTTTTAATGGTATGACTTCTTGTATTTCTAGTTCTTTGATATTACAAAAAGTATCTCTATGATTATTTTGGTGTAGATAAGACCTTTCTTTCTCTCTTTAACTTCCTCAAGATTCATGCCTAGCAGGAGGATCTATGGGTAAAAGATTATGGACATTTTAGCTACCTTCTTAGCATGATTTCACTTTGCTTTCCAGAGTACTTGAAGCCATTCACACACCAATAGTCTATTAGCGTGCCTGTCTTCCTGCAACCCACCCAATGTTGACTATTCTCATCTTTATTCATCTTAGCCAACTTGCTGGGTATGAGGGAAACCTTAGAATTGCTTTGATTTACATTTCTCCTATTATTAATGATTTGGAACAACCCTTCACGTCATTATTAATAATTTGCAATTCTCTAGAGAATTGTTTGTTCATATCCTTTGACCACTCATCTATTGGGGAACAATAACACTTACTATTAGCACTACTTATGATAGAATCATAGAATCTCAGAGTTGGGATCACATCCTACCTTGTATAGAAGTTAAGTGCCATATAGTTTTATGTGGATCTTGCCTCCAAAATAAGATTACAAATTCTTTACAGGCTGAGAAAATGTCTGCTTTACTGTATTTCCCACTATCCTCCATGAAGTAGGAGTCCAATAAATAGTGTATGTAATTGCCCTGGTCTGCACATCCTGATCCCTGAACCTGCTACGGTGGGATCTTACTAGTTCTAGTGCACTGGCATCTCCCAGTCCTGACAATTGCATTTTGTTTTGTTCTACCTGGTTCCTGATTCAGTCCAACATCCTGATCGCTAAATCTGACTATCTAAGCTCCTAATGGGGAACCCTATAGTTCCTGGTGTTCAGCTGTGATCTGAATGGGTACTAAATTCCTCATTGCCTATTGGTTTCCCAAGAAGATTTTTTTTTTCCATAGCATATTAATACTGCAAAGGTCATTTGAGGTCATCTAGTCCAACTTCTTTATTTTATAGATATTAAAACCTGAAATGAAAAGGAAGTAATTTGCCCAAAGTAACATAACTAGTTAGTGGCAGAACAAGAATTAGAACTTTAATCTTCTTACTCTGGATCTAACATTTTCCCCACCATGCTTAATTTGTGCTTTTTGAGGTGATGGCAATGATGCCAACTATGACCACGAATTGCGCAGGGAGAAGAGTTAGGAGATCATGGAAATTCAAGTCATTTATCCCTGGACACCTACCCACCATTGGTCTTCTTTAAGAGTCAAGAAACTCTTTCTGTATGTATAACCCTCAAGGAGGCAGTGTGTTATACTGGAAAGAATGCTGGACTTGGAGTCAAAGGACCTGAGTTCAAAGCCTTGTTCTGACATTATGTAAGTTTCTACTGGGGAACCCTATAATTCCTGCTGTCCAACTGTCATTTGAATGAGTACTAAATTCCTCATTGTCTATTGTTTCCCACGAAGATATGACCCTGGGCATATCACTTCATCCTCCTTGGACTTAGTTTTCTCATCTGTAAAATGGAGAATCTGGATGAGCTCAGTGGTGTTAAACTCAAATAGAAGCGGGACCATTAATTCATACATAAGAATTCCTATAATCCCTTTATGGACTTAGTTTAAAAATGTAATATTATCTATGTTTTATTGTACTTTTACTTATTTTGTTAAGTACTTCCCAATTACATTTTAATCTGGTTTGGGCTGCACTCAGTTTTGCAGGCAGTATACAGCCCAAGGGCAGAGTATTTGATACCTCAGGACTGGGTGACCTCTAAGTTTTCTTCCAGCTCTAAAATCCATGTTCCTACGGGTGCAAATTCTTGCTTTAGGGACACAAGTTACCCCAAGTCTCATGCTTTCTGCCACTCGGGATTATTGGGGCATGTGACTTAGAAGAACAGTCAGAGGTAAAGAAGAAAGTGACCCAGACAGCTATTACTAAGGATATGAGGCTCATAAACATCTGACTAGCCCATAAAATCCCCCAAGGCAATTCCCTGCCCTTGTTTCATAAGGTTTAAATCCTATAATGCCATGAGCTTTCAGACTACATGTTTCCCCTTTGTGAGGCTGGATCACATTAAAATCTGACCTTGATACTCATTATAACCTGGATTACTCTTTAAGCATCAATGAATCAATCAACAAATATTTACTAAATGCCAGGTAACTGAGGAGATAAAAGGACAAAAGTGAAACAGTCCCTGCCCTCGAGAAGCTTAAATTCTACTGGGGAGACATTATATAAAAACACACATATACATACATACATATATACATACATATGTATGATTATTTGATATATGTACATAATGCAGTGGCTTCTGGGAGGATCCAGAAAAACATATCTCATGAGTCTAATAGGGAAGCTAGGTGGCACAGTGGATAAAGCATAAAGTGGACGAAGCCTGGAGTCAGGAAGACTCCTCTTCCTGAGATCAAATCTGGCCTTAGGCCAAGCTAGAATGGGGCAGCTAGGTCATTGGATAGAGTGTTGTGCCTGGAGCCAGGAAGACCTAGAGATCAAATCTGGTCTCAGANAACTCCTCTTCCTGAGATCAAATCTGGCCTTAGGCCAAGCTAGAATGGGGCAGCTAGTTCATTGGATAGAGTGTTGTGCCTGGAGCCAGGAAGACCTAGAGATCAAATCTGGTCTCAGACACTTCCTAGCTGTGTGATCCTGGGCAAATTACTTAACCCTATTGGCTTCGGTTTCCTCATCTGTAAAATGAGATGAAGAAGAAAATAACAAACCACTCTAATATCTTTGCCAAGAAAACCCCAAAAGGGGTCACAAAGAATTGGACACAACTGAATAACAAAAACAAAATACAAGGTTATTTGGGTAGATCATTGGTATGATTACTCTCTTCACCAACATAGATCTCAAACCCTCTTTCCTTCAGTGAGTGAGTTGCTATGGCTGAAACTGTCAATGTCTTGTCACAAAGCTGGTGATAAACTTCTCCAACCTTCCCTAGGCTGGCCCTCAGATGACAGTGATACATTTCATCACCATACTTTACTACGAGCCATTCTAGCTTTTTTTCAGCCACGTCTGACTCTTCATGACCCCATTTGGGGTTTTCTCGGCAGAGATACTAGAGTGGTTGGCCATCTTCTTCTCCAGCTCATAATGGATGAATAAATTGAGGCAAACAGGGTTAAGTGACTTGCCCAAGGTCACATAGCTAGTAAGTGTCTGAGGCTGGACTTGGACTCAGGTCTTCCTGACTCCAGGCATGACCCTCGATCCACTGAGCCACCTAGCTGCCATGTTTTAGCTTGGTAGGACCTGGCAAGCTTGTTGTTAACTTGCACAGCTTCCCAGAGCTCAGGGTCACCTCCGTGTTACAAGGACGTAGTCATTCACAGGATTCTAGCATCACAGATGTAGAACTAAAAGGGATTTCAGATGCCAACTAGTCCAACCTTCCCATTTTACAGATGAGAACACTGAGGCCCAGGAAATTTAACTTATTTCCCCAAGGTCACACAAGTTATAAGCATCAGAGATAGGATTTGAATTCAGATTTGACTCTAGAATTAAAGGAGAAGCTTTCATTAACTGGGAGGAAAAGGTTAGGGTTTAGTTGGGGGGGTGTTACTGCAATATAGCCCCTCCCATACTCCTCTAAGGGATGGCCCTGCCTTGTTTTTCCACCAAGAGAAAAATCCTTCAGAAAGGATTCCTGACTTTGATATGCTACTAATTTAATGTTTATCCAATAACAAAGGCTTTGCAAACCCCCTTACCTTTCCAGGAGCCTCAGGTAACACTGTCGACTCATAATTGCTCTGATCCCTTTATCCTATGGCTTAATAAATAATTTACCTGAATTATTAAAATGAAAATTTCAACATTATTAAAAATTAACCAACTTAAATGAGCCGATGGTAAATAGCTGGGGTGGCTCTTCCTGAGGAAAAGCTGGCCAGAGACAGTAAGGTAAATAACCCAAAATGATTTGAGTGCATTTGACATCCGATGCTGCATACATAACCACCTACCTACTGGGGTTGAGAGGGAGACCTCCAGAAGAGAGGAGGAAAAGGAGGGATGGACAGAACTGGGGAGAGTCAGAAGGTTAAATAACTCTTAGGAAGCTCTACACAGCAGCAGTTACTACAAGGAACCGTAGCAGAGTCTTCTGCTTCCAAAAGAATACTGGCCCTGGCTAAGGAAAGGGACAGTAGTAGTGTCTGGAGGAGAACCCAAGGACACAAAGCATGATGGGAACTGAATGGGAAGTATTGGAGCTTAGGGGCTTGAACGGTTTTGTACTAAAGGTTCCTGAAACAAGATTCTATCTTTTTCCATGCATAGGCTGATCAAATTGGGGAGTGATCGACTTGGAAAGGAAATCTAATTTTTTAAAGCTAAAAATGCTGGGTTTTTTTTAACTTTTGCAACTAAACAATGAGATATTTTTAAGTTAAAATACTGTAAATGTGAAATACTATCTATAAAAATGGTAATAGATAGATATAGATAGATAATAGATAGATAATAAAAATAGAATTTTGTCAGTTGCATGCCGTTATGACCGTGATATAGACCCAGAGAAGTCTCTCTTTCTGCTCCTCAGAAGCTCACCCCCTAGCAGAACCAAGATCAAGGGTTTGTTAGAGCAGCTCACACCAGCCAGTTGTTAAATTTTCATTGTGAGTATTTACACCTTGTAAACAGACAAAGCTACAAATCCAGGTTTGATTTTTTGGTTTGTTGATTACTTATGCTTAAGAAAGTAATAGAGAAAATATTAATAATGCAGATGAAACTTAAAAGTGTGTCTTTTTTTTTCTCTCCAGAAAGCCAGTTGTTAAACACTTACCAGTCCATCACTGGCAAGAGACACCGGTATTTCTAGTCACAGGCTAGGGACTGAAAGAAATTAGTCAGGGCCCAAAAGAAAATCAGCCTGCTGACAAATGTGAACTTCAACTAAATAAGAAGTTTAGGATTCACAGTTACAGTGAATATCTCTTATATCTCTTGGATGTCAATCAGGGATGATGATAAGACCCAGACTGAAAAAGAGAAGGTTTGCAGCATAAATAGAATTCTATAGCTAGAACCTTATTGATTATCTAAGTTCATCCCATCACATTATAGAAAAGAAGAGTGAGAACCAAAGAGGAATGATCATTGAATTTGGGATGGAAGGTACCTTTGAGGTGAGCTAATCTAACCATCTCATTTTCAGTTGGGGAAACTGAGTCACAGAGAGGTCAAGTCACTTGCTCAAGGTTACACAAATAGTGAGCAGCAGAGTCAGGATTTGAATCTAGGCCCTCTGATCCCCAAATCAGTATTTTTTTCCACGGTACCACACTGCCTCCCTTTGCTCAAACTCACATAGCTAACCTCGGTTACATTTTTCTAACACAAATTTATTGAAATCTGCCCACAAGGGCAGCTAGAGGGATGGAGCACTGCCCCTGGAGTCAGGAAGACCCTGAATGAAAGAAAAAAAGAAAGAAAACCCCAAATGGGGTTACAAAGAGTCAGATGTGACTGAAAATGACTAAACTACCAACAAAGGACTGGTTAACCTGAAAACAAGAAGACATGGAGGATTCATGGTAATTGACTTCAAGTGTTTGAAGGGCTAGCACATGAAAGATGGATTAAGCCTGCTCTGCTCGGCCTCAGAGGCCAAAACTAGAAGAAATGAATGGAAGCCATAGAGGAAATTTTAGGTTTGATACAATATAAAGGAAAACTTCCTAACAACGAGAGCTAATCAAAAATGGAATGGACTGCCATGAAAAGCAGTGTGATCCTCCTCCCTGGATGTCTTCAACCAAAGTTATTAGGTAACTCAAGTATGTGGACAGATTCCTTCCTTCCCTTCTTCCTTCCTTCTTTCCTTCCTTGTAATTGGGGCTAAGTAACTTACCAAGGGTCAACTCATGAAGATGAGTCTTCCTGATGCCAGGCCCAGCATCCTATCCACTGAGCCACTTAGCTGCCCAGTCCCAGTGCCTTCAATTGGTCCTCAGGTGACATGACCTCAAAGCCTCATTACATGCTGTGTGACCTTGGGCAACTGACCAGGACCTCACTTTCCTGATCTTTCAAATGAGGGGGGTGTTGAACAAGATAGCCTTTGAAGTGCTCTCCAGGTCTAGATCCATGATCCCTTGAAAATATTAATCCTTTCACCAATTTGGTTGCCTTTCCAACTTGTCAATGTCCTTCTTGAAATATGGTGCTCAAAATTGAAGCAAATCTTCAGATATCTCATCAGGGCAGGGTACAATGGGACTATAATGTCCCTAACCTTATATACTACACTTCTTTTAAGGCAGTCTAAGATCACATTAAGTTTTTTTTTGGCTATCATAGCACACTATTGACAAATATTGTGCTTGTGGTCCACCAAAACCCCAGATCTTTTTCAGTCAAGCCATGTCTTTCCCAGTTGAGTTAAAGACTGGAGATTAGAGAACTAGAAAGGCATAGTGAATAAGAAAACCACTGAATCTGGAGTTAGAAGACCTGAGTTTAAAGCCTAGTTCTGTTCTTTACTAGCTGGGTGATCTTTACACTCTAAATCTTGTGAATCCAACCTCATTCTACAGGACTTCACACATGGTGGAACTTAAGTAGCACTTAATAAAATATTTATTTACTGCTTGAGCCAGGAGTATGCTGAAGCCAGTTCAAACAGGTTCCCCAACCAATTGTGAAATTTCCAGTGTGAACATTTATAACTGGGAAATCAGCAAACACTATAATTAGGACTTGTTTGTTTTGTTTTGTTTTATTGATTGTCGAGACTTGAGAAAGTGATGGGTAAAATGTTAATAATGAAGATTAAAGTTCAAAGGATGTCATGGGTACATTCCCCATGACCCATCCCCCAGGCTCCTCTATGATTCCCTGTAATAGCCCCTGTGTAGAGAACTTCCTTAGAGTTATTTAACCTTCTGGCTCTCCCCAGTTCTGTCCATCCCTCCTCTTCTTCCTCTATTTTGGTGATCTCCTTCTCAACCTCAAGAGGTAGGTGGTTATGAATTGTTGAAAAAAAAAGACTCAACACCCGATTGTTAAAAATGTGTGAGCCCCCCACTGGACTGAGCTCTCTTCTTTGGAAAAGCCTTCACAGAAAGTCAAACCAGCTGGGCTTGATATTCCTGACCTTCTCCCTCAAACTTTAGTAGTCTCCCATTCATTACAAGAGGTAGACGTCTCTTAATGGTACCTTTATATATGAAACCATATAGAAATCAAATTTTTTAACAATCTATCTTATTTTTCCAATGATATGTTATCAGTAAGTCAGAATACAAACAAGCATTTATTAAACACTTACTATGTGCCTGGGGGGCTATCTCCAGTCGTCCTGATCTGTATCTTGCCTCTGGACCCAGATGGCTTTGGAGGAGAAAGTGAGACTGGTGACTGCACAGCACTCCCTCACTTAAATCCAATTCACGTGCAAGTCATAGCATCATCTTCCAGATGTCATGGTCTTCTTTGAGAATGAAGGACAAACAACAACTATGTGCTATGCACAGAGAATACTAAAAAAGGCAAAAATGTGATATTGGTCCTCAAGAAACCTACATTCTAATGAGAAGGGGCAATGTAAAACAAAACAACAACAAACTATGGGCATACAAAATAGATATAGTGTGAATTCCTTTCAAAGGGAAAAAGGCACAGGGAGGTGGCTAATGGGAACAGGGAGAGAAAAGAGAGAACCAGGGAAGGCCTATTAAAGGGTGGGATTTATGCTGAGTCAAATTGATAGCTAGGTGGCACAGTGGTTATTAGAGTGGAGGTCCTAGAATTAGGAAGACCTGAGTTCAAATTCTGCCTCAGATGCTTACTAAGAATGTGACCCTGGGCAAGTCACTTAACCTCTGTTTGCCTCAGTGTCCTCTTCTAAAAATAGGATAATAATAGCACCTACCTCATGGGCTGTTTCGAAGGTCAAATCAGATAATATATCACATGTCCCTAAAGTCTTACTGACGTTTTAAGCTATGACTTTTGAGACACCCTGTATGTAAAGCACTTTGCAAAACCTTAAGATGTTATATAAATGCTGCTGAGTCTTGAAGGAGGGTCAGGGAAGGCAGGAGGTGGAAGTGAAGAGGAAAAATTTCCAGAAAGTAGAGATTGTCAGTGAAAGGAATAGAGATGAAATGTCACATGTGAGAGACAGTAAGAAGGCCAGCATCCTGGATTGTGCAGCACACACGGAGGGCAGTAAAGAGTAAGAAGCCTAGAAAGATACAATGGGCCAGGCTCTGCCAAATAGAGTATTTTATATTTGATCCCAGAGGTCATGGGGAGCCACAGCAGTTTAAATGACATGGTCAGACCTGGACTTAAAGAATATCACTTTGGCAGCTGAATGGAGGGGGGATGGGCTTGAGTTGGGGGACACATTTGTGATGAGAAGAACAACCAACAGGCCATTGTAATGGTCCAGGATGACGTGATGAGGGCCTGCACCAGGGAAATATGAAGACTGTGTGAGTAGAGAAGATATGAAGAAGGCAATGAAGAGATTTAGCAACTAACTGGATATGTCGGGTGAATGTGATTGAGGACTCAAGGATGACAGCCTGGGTGACCGGGAGAATGGAAGTACCCTGGACAGTAAGAGCGAAGTTTGAAAGAGGAGAAGGTTTTGGAGGAAAGATCAGGTAACTTCGGGTGCGGTTCCGAGTTGCGTTCCAATGGTTGGACCAATCCACGGCTCCACCAGCAGCAACGCTCACATCCCTGTTTTCCCATGGGCCCTTTAACATTTGTTATTGACCTCAAAGTTCCTTTAATTTGCATTTTTCTAATTATTAGTGATTTAGAGAATTTTTTCATATGATTGTTGATAGTCTGAATTTCTTACAAAATTGCCTGGTCATATCCTTTTACCATTTACCTATTGGTGGATATTTCTCATGAGTTTGAACTGATTCACTAATAATTCTCTGTGGGGAACATTACCAAGTGATGCACATACACTTTGCTCATTTATACCACCACTAGGCTTACAGTCCAAAGAAAGAGGAAAATGAGCCATAGGGACAAAAATATTTATAGCAACTGTTTTTTTTTTCCACAGTGGTCCAAAATTAGGACAAAGGGGCTGTCCTCCTATTGTGGAAGAGCTATATAAATTGCAGTAATAAATGTAATGGAATGCTATTATACCATAAGAAATGACAAAAGGGTACATTTCAGAGGAAAATGGGAAGATCTTTATGAACTGATGCAAAGCAAGGTGAGCAGAACAATTTATACAATAACAACAGTCTAGACAAAAAACTTTGAAAAAATATAGAATTGTTATCAATGAGTCCAAAGATAAAGCATTTCACTCCTTTCTTGACAGAGGTGATGAACTTAAAATGCAGAAAAAAACCATAAATTTTTAGATATGGCTAATGTGAGGATTTGTTTTGCTGGACTATGTAAATAAAAATCGAGGAATTTGTTTTGGGGTTTTAAAAAATTGCTCAGTAAAAATAGTGGGAGGGATGAATTAATAAAAAATACCCGTACAACGATCCAAGATAATTCCAAAGGACGCATGATGAAAAATCTCCAGAGAGATAATTGATAAACTTTGAGTGCAGATTGAAGCATACCTTTTTTGCTTTCTCATGTGTGTGTGT
>NW_020954585.1:53177414-53178812 GCF_900497805.2 Vombatus ursinus
ATATGGAAATATGTCTTGCATGACTTCACATGTATAATCAATATCATATTACTTTTCTTCTCAAGGGGTGGGAAGGGTAAGAAGGAAGAAAAGAATTTGGAATTCAAATTTTTTTTTAAAAAAATGAATGTTAAAAAATTTTAATGCAATTGAGAAATATTTAATAAAATAAAAACAGATTACCTTTTACTTGAAAATTTTTTTAAAGAAAGACTACCTTTTGATCAAAGGAGGAGGAGCTATGAAAAAGATTGCGTTGCCACAATAAAGGGCCAACTTAGGATTAAATAACATGAATCTGTCATGGACTAGTCAGTGAGTGAAAAACACAGAATCACAAAATAATAAAGCCGGAAGGACCTTCTAGATTAACTAGTCCAATGTCTTCATTTTATAGGTAAAGCAGTCCTGAGAGAGCCTATGGCTTGCTTAGCCATCACATATTGACATAATCAAGACTAGGACCCAGGTAGATGGTGCCTTTTCCATCTCTGCCCTTCCATCTAAACAATACAAACTTATTTACAAATCATAATCTCATGGTGGTAAGCTCACAGGGTTTGGAGTCAAAGGACCTATATTCACATCTATTTTGCTGCTTACTGCCTGTGTGACCTTCAGGAAATGACTTCAATTCTTTGGGCCTCAGTTTCCTCATCTGTAAAAGAGGTCTTAGACTCAGCAGACTCTAAGATCCCATGCAGTTCTTTTGTTTTCAAATTAATTTATTTATTTTTAGTTTTCAACATTCACTTCCACAAGATCTCAAATTCCAAATTTTCTCCCCATCTCTCCCCTTCTCCCACCCCAAGATGGTGTACATTCTGAATACCCCTTCCCTTGATCTGCCCTCCTTTCTATCACCCTCCCTCCCCCTTTTCTTATCCTTCCTACTTCTATTTTCCTGTAGGGCAGGATAGATTTCTATACTTCATTGTATGTATATCTTATTTCCCAGTTGCATGTAAAAATAATTTTTAACATTTGTTTTTAAAACTTTGGGTTCCAAATTCTCTCCCTTCCTCCCTGCCCACCCACTCTGATTGGGAAGGCAAGCAATTTGATATAGGATATACATGTATAGTCACGCAAAACACTTCCATAATGCCATGTTGTGAAAAAATAACTGTATTTCCCTCCATCCTATCCCACACCCTATTTATTCTATTCTCTCTTTTCACCCTGTCCCTCCTCAAAAGTGTTTGATTCTGATTACCCCCTCCCCCAATCTGCCCTCCCTTCTATCATCCCTCCCCCCCCATCTCTTATCTCCTTTCTCCTTATTTTCCTGTAGGGTAAGATAGATTTCCATTGTTTGTGTATGTTAATCCCTCCTTAAGCCAAATCCAATGAGAGTAAGATTCATTCATTCCCTCTCACTTCTTTCCTCTTCCCCTT
>NW_020954585.1:53178853-53179908 GCF_900497805.2 Vombatus ursinus
CACAGTAAAAGCTTTTACTTCTCTCTTTTATGTGAGATAATTTACCCCATTCTACCTCTTTTTCTCCTTCTCCCAGTACATTCCTCTCTCTCACCCCTTAATTTTATTTTTTAGATACCATCCCTTTATATTCAACTCACCCTGTGCCCTCTGTCTATATATGTTCCTTCCTACTACCCTAATACTGAGAAACGTCTCATGAGTTACAAATAGCATCTTTCCATGTAGGAATGTAAACAGTTCAATTTTAATAAGTCCTTTATGATTTCTCTTTCCTATTTACCTTTTCATGCTTCTCCTGAGTCTTGTATTTGGAAGTCAAATTTTCTATTCAGCTCTGGTCTTTTCATCAAGAATGCTTAAAAGACCTCTATTTCACTGAATGTCCATTTCCCCCCCTCCAAAGGATTATACTCAATTTTGCTGGGTAGGTGATTCTTGGTTTTAATCCTATCTCCTTTGCCCTCTGGAATATCATATTCCAAGCCCTCTGATCCCTTAATGTAGAAGCTGCTAAATCTTGGGTTGTCCTGATCGTGTTTCCACAATAGTTGAATTGAATTCTTTCTGTCTGCTTGCAATATTATCTCCTTGACCTGGGAACTCTGGCATTTGGCTATAATATTCCTGGGAGTTTTCCTTTGGGGATCTCTTTCAGGAGGTGATTAGTGGATTTTCCATTTCTATTTTACCCTCTGATTTGAAAATATCTGGGCAATTTTCCTTGATAATTCCTTGAAAAATGATGTCTAGGCTCTTTTTTTGATCATGGCTTTCAGGTAGTCTAATAATTTTTAAGTTATCTCTCCTGGATCTATTTTCCAGATCAGTTGTTTTTCCAATGAGATATTTCACATAGTCTTCTATTTTTTCATTCTTTTGGTTTTGTTTTATAATGTCTTAATTTCTCATGAAGTCATTAGCTTCCATTTGCTCAATTCTGATTTTTAAGGAAGTATTTTCTTCAGTGAGCTTTTGAACCTGCTTTTCCATTTGGCCAATTCTGCTTTTTAAGGCATTCTTCTTCTCATTGGTCTTTTGGACCTTTTTTGCCA
>NW_020954585.1:53180037-53180212 GCF_900497805.2 Vombatus ursinus
TTTCTTGGAGACTTTGGATGTAGGAACTTCAACTTTGTTATCTTCTTCTGGTTGTATGTTTTGGTCTTATTTGTCACCAAAGTAAGATTTTATGGTCTGATTTTTTTTTTGAGAAGTTTGCTCATGTTCCCAGTCAATTACTTGACTATTAAACTCTTTGTTAAGGTAGGGGTCT
>NW_020954585.1:53180309-53188035 GCF_900497805.2 Vombatus ursinus
CTTGAAACTGTGAGGACAATTCCATCTCTGCAGCCCCTACAAGCTCCACCACGCCAGCCACTCCTCCTCGCCCCAGGACAGCAACTCAGATCCAAGCATGGGCAAAGTCCTGCCTCAGCACTAGCAAAAAGATCTCTGCATTCTCCCTCTGATCAGCCATTTTATCCCCCTTCTATCTGTGGGCCCAGAGCTCTGGAAGCAGCTGCTGCCCTGGGGCTGCACCAGGGCTGGGGCCAGATTAAGCTCCTCTCTCACTGAGGTCTGACAGATGTTTCCTATTGACCTTCTAAGTTGTCTTTGGCATTTGTGGGTTGAGAAGTCTGGAAACCACCACAGCTCCCCTTGATTCAGTCTCCTGAGGCCTGTTCCAGGTTTGCTGAGGCCCAGTCTTTGCCTGCATGACCCATGCTGAACTATGCTCCTCTCCCAGCCTGATGCAAGAGACCTTTCCAATCAATCATCCAGGTTGTCTTGGGCTGGAAATTTGTTTCACTCTGTCTTTTTGTGGGTTCTGCTGCTCTAGAATTTGTTTAGAGCCATTTTTACAGGTATTTGGAGGGTTTTGGGGGACAGCTCAAGTAAGTCACTGCTTTTACTCTGCCATCTTGGCTCCACCCTGCCCATGCAGTTCTAAATCTATGATTCTGTGATTGTGGCATGGTGAAAAGAGTGCTGGACAAGATACAAGAGACTTCAGTTCTCATCCTGACTCTGAGGTGTATAACCTTGGGCCAGTAATTTCACTTCCCTGGGCCTCAGTTTCCCCATGTTTTGTAGGAGGAAAGTGTTCTATGACAGTGGTGTTAAAATCAAATAAAAATGTCTAGGCAACATATTGACTTAGAAAACCACAAGTTAATGTTATCTTTGTTGTGCTGTATTTTATTTTATTAAACATTGCCCAATTACATTTTAATCTGGTTCTAAGCCAGGTTTTGTCAGTTCTCTGAGGCTGGCAGGACTTGAATGGAACACCTCTGTTCTAGAAAATATCTCAGATCTCAATTGTTGTTTAGTCATTTCAGTTGTGTCTGACTCTTCAGAGTTTTCTTGGCAAAGATACTGGAGTGGTTTGCCATTTCCTTTTCTAGCTCATTTTACAGATGAGGAAACTGAGGCAAACAAGGTGAAGTGACTTGCCCAGAGTCACACAGCTAGTAAGGGTCTGGGGTCAGATTTGAACTCTGGAAGAGATGAGATATTTCTGACTTCAGATCCAGTGCTCTAACCATTATGCCACCTAGTTGCCCCATCTCTTTCAGTACTAACATTTTATCTGCCTTAATACTTAAATGAGAGAAAGGCTGGTTTAGTGGAAAGAGAGTTATCTTGAGAATGGATGGAGAGAATTTTCCTGGTAGTCTGGATCATTTGGGATCAAGAACATATACTGATTGTGAGGCCCTAGGCAAGTCACCTAAACTGCCCACAGGCACCTGTCTAAGGGTTCTATACTCCTGAGTCCAAAAATAAACAAACAAACAAATGAACAATGAATGAAAAAGCAAATGTAAATAGAGCAGGGAACCTCTTACTTGAAGAAACCCTTTGTTGAGTGAATACTTTTTAAAAATGCAAATAATCATTCCTTAATTTATTTGTTAGGTAGATATTGGCACAGTGGAGAAAGGGTTGGGCTTGGAGCCAAGGGGACTTGAGTTTGAATCTGACCTTGGTCATTTCTATCTGTGTGACTCTGGCTCAAGATGGGATAACAATAGCACCCACCACACTGGGTTTTTCAAGGCAATCATTGGAAGTTATGGATAAAGCAGTTCTGAAAGCCCCAGCCATGGGTGGGGCCTCTACCCTCACACTTACCCTGTGATCTTCAGTATGGTTTAGTTCTGGTCCTTGACATAGACTCATAGACTTGGAGCTAAAAAGAACCTGAGAGGTCATCTACTTCAGCCTCTTCATTTTACAGATAAGGAAACTGAGGCCTGGAGAAATTAGGTGATTCGCCCCATAATAAGCATCTTTAAAGCAGCTACTATGTGCCAGGCACTGCTCAGTATTACACAAGTAATAAGTGGCAAAGATAGAATTCAAACCCAGATCCTCCACCTCCAGACCAAACTCTCTTTCCACGGAATCTAATTGCTACCCCTGAAAATTGGAGTCAGTCACAGCAAAGAAAAGGAGGTGAGGAGTACCCAGAGGCATATTGGCAGTTACAGGTTTGGGAACCTCCCCATCCCATACCAGAGAAACTGATGGAGAATTTAATTAAATACAGACCAGCAGACCACCTGGCCAAGTAAAATCTGACAGCATCAAATCCACCTGGCCTGTGATAAAAGGGAATGCTAGCTCTTTAACCTGCACTGGTTTTGATTTTAAGTTAATAAAATAATAGATAACAATGGTGATAACAATGACCCCGTGAGCCAAATTTCCTCAGAATTTCTGAAGGCTATTGATAAGGTCCCTCATAAAAGATTATTAAGGAAAATAAATAACAGTGGGAATATGGGAGAAGTCTCCCAGCAGATGCGAATCAGGTTATGAGACAGAAAATAAGGAAACCCAGAGGACAGCTGCTTCTTGGAACAGAGAGAGGTGAGTGCTGCATGGGGAACCCAGAGGCCAATGTTATTTAATTAATGAAAGGGAGCAGAGTAGTAGTGAAGTTTGCTCTGAACATTTTAAGTTGTTTCTAATAGTGATAAACACTTTCAGTGGGCAAGCACCCAAACTAGGTTCCTTCGGGATTATTCTTGGGAAGGAAAATATATAGCTCTGGTTACATTATCTTTGGCAGGGGTTCTTAAACCTGGGGGGTTCCTGAGCTTGGTGTGTGTGTGTATGTATATGTGTGTGTATATGTTTACACACACACACATGCATATGTACACATATGCATACACACATATATAAAATGATATTTATGTGTATATGTATATGTACATGTATATTTATGTATATATAATTGATGTATATTTTAACAGAAATGTATTTCAATAGAATTGGTTTCCTTTGTAATTCTATTTTATTTTATACATTTAAAAGCATTGTTCTAAGAAAGGCTCTACAGGGTTTACCAGGTTGCCAAAGGGGTCAATAATACCATAATGGTTAAAAATGCCTCCTCTATGGGGTACAGATGTCTCCCAAGTTTATTCTGTGACTGGAAGCCAATCATTTATGTCATCACTTCCTGTGGGGAAAGTGGTGGGGGCTGGGGAAGGAAAGGTTCAGTAGTTAAGCATTAGTCCCTACAATAGGGGAATATGTTTGGAAAGATATGGTTGTGATGAAGAAAAAAACCTAAACAGGTTCATCATACAACCAAAAATGCTCCAAACTTCTGGGTCAAAGACAAAATTCAAGTTATGAATCTTTAAGACAAAGAGTAAGTGGCATATATAACCTATATCTAATTGTTTATCATCTTAGGGAGGGGGGAAGTAAGGGATGGAGGGAGAAAATTCGGAACTTAACATTTTTAAAAAATTGAATGTTAATTGTCTTTACATGTAATTAGAAAAAAATAAAATATTAAAAATAAGACAAAAAGCAAGTGGAAAACAAGGAATTTAGATGTGAATATAGGGGCTGATTATCCTGAAGTAACTCATCAAGATTTCCTCTCATGGGTTGGTTGGTTTTGGAGGATGCTGATTCTGTCTTTTGATCTAAGAAATGAAAAGCATTTACTTGAAAAGTCCATGGTTCTCATACAAATTTTTTCTCCCCTTCTATATAGCCTTCTGCCTTCTTACTTCCCTTGGCCTAAAATCCCGTCTTCCTTCCTATAGTCTCAACCTCCAGACTACAGTGTTCATATGGTTGTGACACCAGAGCCCTGAACAAGAACTCCAGCACATGGGTTAAATTCAGTTGAGTGAAATCAAGGGTATTGAGGTGTAGGAGTGACAGAGGTCAGTCATATCTGGGATATGTTCAGTTGAGAAAGAAATTGGGCCATCTTTCCAGAGGGTCTGGCCTTCTCCTCCACTGGGGCTCAAAAGGAAGTACTCAATGGCCTGGGGGTGGTTGAAAATCATTCAGCATTGTAAACATTCTTCATAAGGAACACAAGGTGAGGTATGGGAAGGAGGACCTCCTTATCCCCATCCAGAGAAGGAAACCCATGTCAACACTCTGAGCAAAGCTCTATTTGCCCCTTGTTCATTTTGACTCTGTATGATGCTAAGGAGGGGCAGCTAAATGATGCAGTGGATAGAGTGCCAGACCTGAAGTCAGGAAGACTCATCTTCCTGAGTTCAAATCTGACTTCAGATACTTACTAGCTATGTGACCCTGGCTAAGAACCCTGTTGGCCTCAGTTTCCTCACCTGTAAAATAAGCTGAAGAAGAAGATGGCAAACCACTCCCAATATCTTTGCCAAGAAAACCCCAAATGGGGTCACAAAGGTCAGACATGACTGAAATGATTCAACAACAACATACAAATGATGCTAAGACCCAGAAACATGGTCTGTGACTGGTCCCAGTGTGGTGGCATTCACAGGACACTTTTAGAGGGTTGCCCTCATTTGCCTTCCATCTGGGCTGGAAGCCTCTGCTGATGAGCAAGCAGCCTGGGGAGAGTATATGTTGCCCACTCAGAACAGCTAGCTCACCTGCTGTCGTTTCAGCATCTGAGTGACTTGTTTTCTTAGAAAATTTATTACCATCTACAGCTTTTAAAGGAACATGGTTCTATTATTCTTTTTTTTAATTTTTTTTAATTTTATTTTTTTATCTATTATTCTTGATTGAAGGTTTCAGGGCTGAAGTTGAAACACTTCATCTTCCCCCTGTCATTCAGCCTGCAACCTCTGCCTTACAATTATCTTCCCACTTTCCATCTCTTCTTCTCGACACTTTTCTCTGGTCCTTTTTTCTCCTCAAGAAACCAATACCAAATGAGCTTTAAAGAAAAGTTGTGGAGCTTAGGAGCCAAGCTGTGACAAGGATCTACTGGCATTTGCTAGGAATCAAGATGGGAGACCTTGGGTTAATCATCCCAACTCTCTGAGCTTCAGTTTTCTCATCTGTCAAATGGGAATACTAATCTTCGCTCTGTTTACTTTACAGGCTGTCATGAGTATCAGATGAAACCATGTCTGAAGCATAAAGAGCACTAGACACACATAAAGTGTTATTATCAATCTGTTCCCCCAACTCCAGGACCAAGTCTCTGGATCAGATCTGGGACTAGGAGTAGGCAACATGGGCAGCTACCCAGGGCACCACATTCAGAGAAGGCACAAGGGATACTTTTCATATATGCATAGATCTTTTAAAGCTAGAAAATTTTATCGCATGTAGCATGCAAAAATATATTTTGTGATAAGTCAAGTTACATGTGTTACAATGAAGGCTTGATGCTTTTTAGGGATAGGAACACCGAGGGGATACAATATTTAAGATTTTGGTGCTAAGAAATATTTGAATGATACCTGTCAGATCTACTCAGAACAGGCAAAGGGACAGTGATGGTTCTGTCCCACATGCCTTTGAGTGTTTTTTCCTCAAGCTATTTAACTTCTGTCTGTCTCAGTTTTCTCAACAGTAAAACGGGGATTACTTTAGCACCTATCTCCCACAGTTGTTGTGAGGATCAAATGAGATAGTGTTTGTCAAATGTTTGGCACATAGTAGGTGTTTTTTTCCTTCCTTGTTTGAGCTACACAGCAATCTTATGAGGTTGGGGTGTTATTATTATTCCTATCTATAGATGAAGAAATTGAGACTGAGAAAGGTAAGTGATTTGCCCAGAATCACACAACTAATAAAGCAAGATATGAACTCTGAATTATCCAATCTAATAAACATTTATATTAAATGCCTACTATATATCAGACACTATGCTAAGTGCTGGGGATGCAGTTAATAAAAACAGAGATAGTCCCTGCCCTCAATGAGTTTACACCCTAAAGGGGGAGACAGCACACACAAAAGGAGACAGAAAGCAGGGTAGGGGTGAGCACAGGACACCAGGGGATCTTGTTTTGTGGTGTTGAAACCATGAAAAACAGCAAATGTAGTGTGGAGTGAGTCCAAAAAGTCCAGTTTCTGCCTCCACAAAAAGAAGACATTGGGAGGAGTTTGGTGCTCCATTCTTCAGCCCTCCAAACAGAGGGGAGAGGAAGCAGAGGGAGGTGATATCTGTCAAGGCTTGAGTTAGAAGCTGGTGATGAGATTAGAGGTGATGAGCTTAATACCATCTAGCAAGCACTTACTATATACCAGAGCTGTACTAAATGCAGAGAATGGAAAATATAAATATCAGTCCAATAGCCCCCCACATCTCTATCAAGAGAAAGGACATGTGTGGAATAATCTATTCTTTGGGACCAAGAAAGATCATTGCAATTAGTCAGAGATTACCTTCTTTTCCATGTAATTTTTTTGTTTCATATGTCATGTATATGCGTATTTATGTGGGTGCGGGTGTGTATATATATATATACATATGTGTGTGTGTGTGTCTCTACACATATATTTGCATATATACATATCTGCACATACTTTACATAAATGGGCTGTGTCTCAGATCTCTACATAAAGTAATTTTTGTGTAATGTGAATTCGCTCGCTAACATGGGAAGGAGGGAGGCAGGAAGAAGGCCAGGCACCCCTAGATGTAGAGGTGGGCAGCACACCATTCAAGGACATATGGCTGGGGCTGGGGACAGAGAAGTGAGTACAGGAGGAGGGACACATGGAGGCAGACATGTGGGGGCCCAAGACACAAACAGGAAAGGACACAGACAGGGGAGGACAGTGGGATGGGGATAGACACAGAGTACCCAAGTAGATGGACCAAAGACAGACAAGAGGGGTGGGGCTGGACAAGAAGGCTAAAGGGCATGTAGGTGGAGTGGGGCAAAGGTCTCCTCTCTTGACGGAGGTCTCAAGCTGAGCCCCCATCTTCTGTTTTCACTTGGAGAATTTTTTTTAGGGTTGGGTTTTTTTGTTTGTTTTCTTTTTTGGCAGTGGAGTAGGAGGCTACTGAGCAGAGGGGCAGGAGCAGAGATAGAGAGCACAGTACTGTACAATAAAGTTAATACAGGTTTGCTTTGTTTTGTTTTGTTTTGTTTTGTTTTGGAATGCAGATTTCTTTCAGAATTCTTTACATAATACGAATTTACATAAAGTAAGAACTGTCTGTTTATATCGTAGATGAGAGACAACATGGCATAGTGGGTTTAGAACTGACCTAAAAACCGAGAAGACTCCATCTTTGACACATACTGTTTGAATGACCTTGATCAAATCATTTAATCTCTCAGCAGTCTAGTAGACCATAACCAGGTATATAAGGATCATGACAAGCCACCTATTGACTTAGAAAACCACATATTAACATCATGTATTATCACATTGTTATTTATTTTAATAAACATTTCTTAATTACATTTTAATCTGGTTCAGACACAGTCCAAAGTTTTGTCCAGTATTGGGACAGTGAGTTTGACCCTGTGTTCTAAGTAGAGGGAATTTTCTCATCTGGGAATTCCCTATATCAATAAAATCTTAGGTCCAGTTTAACTATTCACCAGGTTTTTTGTTTTGGTTTTGCTTTCTTTTCTACATAAGCTCATACAAGTCTTCCCATGTTTCTCTGAATTCTTCATATTTGTTTTAATGGTGCAATAACATTCCATTATGATCATATATCATAATTACTTCATTAAATTATACTTTCATAAGTGAGCAGAACCAGGAGAACATTGCACACAGTAACAGCCGCATTGTACAATGACCAACT
>NW_020954585.1:53188076-53193242 GCF_900497805.2 Vombatus ursinus
TTGCTAGACTCAGCCCTTCTCGGCAATGCAAGGATCCAAGACAATTCCAAAAGACTCATGATAGAAAATGCTATCCACATCCAGAGAAAGAACTATGGAGTCTGAATGCAGATCGAAGCACACTATTTTCTCCTTTGTTTGTGTGTATTTTTTTCTCTCTTGTGTTTTTTCCCTTTTGTTCTGATTCTTCTTTTATAACATAATTAATGTGGAAATATATTTAATATGATTGTACATGTATAGCTTATATCAGATGGCATGCCGTCTTGGGAGGGAAGGGAGAAACAAAAAACTTGGAACTCAGAATCTTATGAAAGTAAATGTTAAAAACTATCTTTACATGTAATTGGAAAAAAATAAAATACTACTATGTGGGAAAAAATATGCCTTCATATAAAGGTTTGGTGGCTAATTTGTCCAAAAGGTTAGAGTTTGGGGCTCTTAAGACTAAGCTTATTGATTTGATCCTTGAATGAACCAATTTTTTTCTCTGGAATAACAGTGCTTCCTAGGTCACTGGCCCAGCTTCCCTGCAGCCATTATTGAAGGGGGAAACCCTTGTGGAAAAGTACCCACCATCCCTGGCACCACCAACACCAACCTCCTGGATTTCTACTTGTATCTGCAGTGCTTCACACAGGGCTTTGGACATAATATTTATCAAATGCTTTTTCATTCATTTTTCATTCATTTATTCATTCCATCCTATGGCCACTGATAGTATCATTAATTCTATCCAGATCTCTTCATCTGTAAAATGGGGAGAATAATAGCACCTACTATGGAGTAGTTGCTAGGATCAGAAGAGATAATATATCTAAAAGAAAGAGAAGGAAAGAGAGTAATCACTTATTAAGCACCACTATGTGCTGAGCACTATGCTAAGCATCTTAAAAATATCTCATTTGATCTTTATAACAAGCCTGGGAAGTAGGTCCTTTTGTGATCCCCACTTTACAGTTGAGGAAACTGAGACAGACAGATTTTACATGGCTTGGGAAAACCCTTAAAAGTTAAAGAAACCAAGGCAGATAGACATTAAATGGCTTGGCCAGCATCACCAAGCTAGTTAATTGTTCAGATTGGCTCTGAATTCAGGTCTTCCTGACTCCAGGCCCAGCAGTCAATCCACTGTGCTACCTGTGTAGAACTCAAAATGCTATATAAATGTGAGCTACTGTTATTACATTGTTGTTGTTGTTATTAATAACTCTTTGCTCCCCACTGCCATTTCCAAGTTGTCTCCCTACCTCCATCACTCAGTAACCTCTCCTTCTTCGAGGTTCATACTGTTCATCTCTATCACCCAATCAAAATCCTGATAGTCCTTGTCTATAGACCCCCCACCCAGGTCACTCTCCTTCCTTCCACAATGAGTTCAATACCTCACAATCATACACAATCAATACACAATCTGTCTCTGTCTCTAACTTCTGCCCTCATACTAGAGGACTTTAACATACATACTGATATTCCCTCAAAGACCCTAACCTCCCAGTTCCTCAACCTATTCCTCCACTGAGTGGCTAGATGGCACAGTGGATAGAGCATTGGGCTTGGAAACAGGAAGACTCATCTTCATGAGTTCAAATCCAGCCTGCGTGACCCTGAGCAAGTCACTTACTGCTGTTTACCTCAGGTTCCTCATCTGTAAAATGAACTGGAGAAGTAAACCACTGCAGTATCTTTGCCAAAAAAACCCCAAATGGGGTTATAAAGAGTCAGACAGGGGCAACTAGGTGGGGCAATGGATAGAGCACCGACCTTGGAGTCAAGAGGACCTGAGTTCAAATCCGACCTCAGACCCATATACTCACTAGGTCTGTGACTCTGGGCAAGTCACTTAACCCCAATTGCCTCACTTAAAAAAAAAAAAGAGTCAGACATAACTGAAATTCTTCTATCCTACCCCACAAAGATGGTCATACCCTTGATCTTGCCATCACCTACAAATATACCACCTCTACATTCATGAACTCTTGAAAATTCTTTATCTGATCCACTTCTCTGTCTTCCACTGTTCATCCACAGCATGACCTCCAACCCCTCAGTTCTGTCCCAGGCCATCATTAACTTTACTCTTTTTTTTCCCTCTTGACCCCTTGGTGAACCAGTTCAACTCTATACTTGTCCCCTTCTCTAGAGTCTCATGCCCCCTTATCCTATCACTGATTGTTGACTGCCAAAGTCTCAGCCTTAGATCACTTGAAAATCATGTCCACTACAAATTTATGTTACATAACCTCAACTCATCCCTCACTGCTGCAAAGCAATCCTTCTACACCTCCTTAATTAACTCGTCATTCCACTCAATCTGTGTCTTCCAAATCTTTTCATCCCTCCTCAAACCTCTCATGGTTCTCCTTCCCCCGCCTCTCAGCTGAGGAAATTGCCTCATATTTCAAGGCCTCTTTGAGAGCTGCCTCTTCTCCCCTCCTCCTCATTTCAAGTCATTCAGATGCCTTCTTCTGCCACTATTTCTTCCTTTGCACAAAGAGGTAGCCCTTCTTCTTGCCAAGGCAAACAAGTGATATCATTCAATCCCACCCACCCCAGCAGATTGCCTCCTCTATCACTCCACTTTCTCACTTATCTTTGATTTCTCCCTATCTCCTGGCTACTTCCTTACTACATACAAACATGCCCGTGTCTCCACCATCCTCAGAAACTTTCATTTCCATCCCTGCTATCATTCCATATCTCTCCCACATTTGATGGCTAACCAACTTGGGAAGATGGTCTACCAAAGGGGTCTCCACTTCTTCTCTCATTCTCTTATTAACTCTTTACAGTCTTGCTTCTGACATCATTCACTTGAAACTGTTCTTTTCCAAAGTTACCATCGATCTCTTAATTGCCAAATCCAACAGTCTTTTCCCAATCCTCATACTTCTTGACCTCTTTGCAGACTTTGACACTGTTGATCACCCTCTTCTTGATAATCTCTTCTCTCTAGGTTTTTGGGACACTATTCTGTCCTGGTTCTCCTATCTCTAGGACCACTCCTCTCAGCCTCCTTTGCTGGATCCTCATTCAGGTACACACCTGTGTCTTACAGAGTTCTGTCCTGGGTCCCCTTCTAGTTTTTCTCTATACAGCTTCACTTAGTTATCTCATCAGTTCCCATGGATTCAATTATCTCTGCACTGATGATTCTCAAATCTACTTATCCAGCCCTAAGCTCTGTACTGACCTCCATTCTCACATCTTTAACTGCCTGTTAGACATTTTGAACTGGTTGTCCTGTAGACATCTTAAATTTGACATGTCCAAACCGGAACTTACTATCTCCCCCCCTTCCCCCTTTCAAACTTTTCTGTGGAAGGGCAACACCATCTTCCCAAGTCCCCCAGGTTCAAAACATAGATATCATCCTTGACTCCTCACTATTTCTCATCCCCTATATCCAAATTGTTGCCAAAGCCTGTAGATTTTAACTTTGCACCATCTCTTAACTACACCCCCTTCTCTTCTCCAATACTGACATCACCCTGTTACAGGCCCTCATCTCCTTATGCCTGGACTGATGGGTCTCCTTCCCCAAGTCTCTCCCACTCCAGTCCATCCTTTGCTCAGCTGCCAAAGTGATTTTCTAAAGCACAGGTCTGACCATGTCACTCCCCTACTCAATCAACTTCAGTGGCCCCACAGTACCTCCAGGATTAAATATCAAGTCCTCTGGTATTCAAAGCCCTGCATAATCTAGTCTCCTTTCCTACTTTCTCAATCTTCCTAACATCTCACTGCATCCGCCCATACTCTAGGATGCACTGACGCTGACACCAGCCTCCTTGCTGTTCCTCAAACATGACACTCCACGTCCTGACTCCAGGCATCCTCTCTGCTTGTCCCGCCATGCCCGGAATGCTCTCCCTTTTCACCTCTGCCTCCTGGCTTCCCTGACTTGAAGTCTCAGCTAAACTTCCATCTTCCCTTCCTGATCACCTCTATGCATTATTTCCTATTGATCCTATGTAGAGCTTGTTTGTACATATTTGTTTGAGTGTTGTCTCCTCATATAGATTGTGAACTCCTTAAGGGCAGGGATTATCTTTTGCTTTTCTTTGTATCCCTAGCTCTGAGCACAGTGCCTTCACATCTTTGTTGTATTGTTGATGTTCAGTTGTTTTAGTCATGTCCGACTCTTCATGAACCCATTTGGGGTTTTCTTGACAAAGATACTGGAGTGGCTTGTCATTTTACAGACGAGGAAACTGAGGCAAACAGGGTAAAGTGACTTGCACAGGATCACACAGCTAGTAAGTATCTTAGGCTGAGTTTGAACTCATGAAGATGGATCTTCCTGACTTCAGGCCCAGTACTCTACCCACTGTGCTACCCAGCTGCAGGTGCTTGATAAATTATTATTGAATGACTGGCTAAGTGCTCTGTTCTTCACATGGGTGGCCAAGATAGTTCCTTGTAAATCCATTCCCATTACCAGCACCACAACTGAAAAAGCTCATAGTGAAACTAGTGGATCAGGAGTGATTCAGCTAAGTGGTTCAATGGATATAACACTGGGCCAGGATTTAGGAAGACTCATCTTCCTGAGTTGAAATTTGGTTTCAGACACTTACTAGCTATATGACCTTGGGTAAGTCACTTAACCCTGTTTGCCTCACTTTCCTCATCTGTAAAATGAACTGGAGAAGGAAAAGACAAACCACTCCAGTATCTTTGCCAAGAAAACCCAATTGGGTCATACAAAGTCTGACACAACAACAACCTAAAGTTTGACATCTACTCTAAAACAACATAAACAAAATGCTGCAAACATCCAGATGATCCAAGTGATGAATGCTTGCATTTTAACAGATTCTTACTTGGAAGCTCCCTCATACATTTCAGTATGTGTTTATAGATCATTAAACTTGCTGGTGAAGTGACTAGATCTTTGGACTTGGGATTAAGAAGGCCTAAATTCAAATATGGCTTGAGGCACTTCTTTGCTGTAATCCTGGAAAAGTCACTTAGCCTCTGTCTACCTTGGTTTCCTTATCTGTAAAATTGGGCTAATAATAGCACCTACCTTCCAGAGTTGTTGTGACAAAATGAATACTATTTATAAAAATGCTTTGTAAACCCTTGAGGCACTATGTAAATGCTGGCTATTTTTAACTACTTGGGGGAAAGTTGTTGTTCATGCTTCATTTTTTTTTTTTT
>NW_020954585.1:53193343-53194057 GCF_900497805.2 Vombatus ursinus
TGTCTTGACCTGTGAATGAATTGCACTTAAGTGAGGCAGAGTTGAATAAAGTCACCAGCCTCACTCTTTCCTCCAGAGCCATCCAAGTCCAGTGGCAGGACAAAAGTCAAGATGACTGGAGATAGCCCGGGACACAGTGAATGACCTTGGCATCTTCAATGTCTGAACAAGCTTCAAGTACTCTGAAGTGCCTACATCCAGCCACCTTCATGATCTTTGGAACAAATAGTTCTCATCTGCCCATTCTGCCCGGGGAAGTCTTCACGTGCTTGGGATAGATATCTCTCTACCTCACTGATGTTTTTGATGCCTGTTGGTTACCCTTAACCTGGAGAAAAGTTAGGCAGTAAGGCAAGGAGAGCAGAGAAACAAAGTATCAGAGAGCCATTGCTGATGAAAGATCAATCAAAAATGAGGATAAAACATTTCTAACATAGTTACTGATCAAATTGAACAAACCAAAATTGAGGAAGGGGGTCCAGTGTAATCAATAAGAATTTATTAAGCACCTACTATGCATCAGGCACTTTGTGAAGCACTGAGGGTACAAAAGAAGGCAAAAACAGTCCCTGCCTTTAAGGGGCTCACATTCTAATGGGAGGGTCATCATGTAAATGTTGCTGTTGTTTGTCCTTCATCCTTTTTTTTCCACATTTTTTATTAATTTATTTTGATTTATCAACAATCACTTCCATAAGCTTTTGGTTTTAAATT